>NW_028258296.1:12185000-12503833 GCF_053883595.1 Heterocephalus glaber | reverse complement strand
TCAGCATTATTTGCCATCAGGAAAATCCTAGTCAAAACCACAATGAGATGCTACTTCACACCTACTAGACAGCTAAAGTGAAGAAGAGAGATAATAAGAAGTATTGATGAAGAATGAAACTCTTATACATTATGAATTAGGAATGCAAAATGCTGTGCTTGCTTTGAAAAGCAGTCTAGCACTTCCTTGACAGTCTAACATGTTATTATCATATTATTGACAATAACTAAAAATTAGAAACAACTCAAATGTCCACCAGCTGATGAACTTATAAATAAAGTGTGCTAAATATCCATATAGCAGAATATTACACAGCCATAAAAAGAAATGAAGTACTGATGTATGGTATAATATAGATGAACCTTGAAAACGTTACGCTAAGTGAAAAATACTGTGCACAAAAGACAACCTATTCTACTTGGATGCAATATTCAGGAATCAAATCTATAGAGACAGAAAGTAAATTAGTGATTGCTTAGATCCAGCGGGTGCTGGGGGAGCTGAGGAGGGCTGGGTAAGGGATGAGGTAATGCAGATTCTTAAAATTGATCAGGGTGCTGATTGTATAAATCTGAATGTACTAAAAAGCATGGAGTTGTATACGTTACATGGGTGAATTATTTGCCATGTGAATTGTACCTTTCCAAAGTTGTTTTAACCAGAATCAGAAGGGATGAATGTTTCCCACAGCTTGTTTTCTGAGCTGGGCCATTGGTAACCTGCCCCCATGACCTCCCCCAGGCCCTGCCCCAGTCCCACCTGCTTCTTCCTGAGGTCTGACAGCTACAACACCAACTGCAGTTCCTGAGAGTCACAGTTCTGGGCCAGCCAGAGTTTTACATTTTGTTTAGTTTGAGAAATAACAAATAGCAGAGGCATTTGCTTGATACTGCTTGCTTCTTCCTGGAAACTCCTGCCAGACCCAACTGCATGCCATTTTTCTTTATTTCCCCAGAAATATTCACCTTAAATATTTATTTCTGCTCCCTCTCACTCACGCTCCAAATCTCCACTCTACTGTGTTAACATTTGTATCTATTTACCCTGAGGTTTCAATGATTTCTCCATGGTCTGCCTTACATGGAGAGGTGACAGCCAGGTGACAGGACCTGACTGCTGCCATCTGACTCAA
Organism: Heterocephalus glaber; assembly: GCF_053883595.1. NCBI lineage: Eukaryota > Metazoa > Chordata > Mammalia > Rodentia > Bathyergidae > Heterocephalus > Heterocephalus glaber. The sequence continues at coordinate 12,502,701 of NW_028258296.1, read as the reverse complement.
GCCTCCTTAACAAATTGTCTACAGCCTCCTTTTTCACCATGGAAGACACCTGCCTCTGGCCGAAACCCCCATCATTAGCCTTTTGGAGCAAGACACTGCAGTCTTCCTTGGACCTAAATGTGCCTTGGGAAGGAAAGCACATTGATATACTCTAGCTATATTCCCCAACATAAAGCTAAGCAGAATGATTGCTCAATATTGTGAATTATGACATAAATTCAATAGTAGTAAAGTAATATGGCATTAAGATGGAAGAAAAGAAAGAGAAGACTCAAGTTCTAAAAGGAAGGCATTTAGTTCCATCCTAGGCAAACTGGTAAATGAAGTGAAAGACTCTTTCTTACTCCAAAACCTTGTATCTGCTTTAATGGTCCCTCTCTCCCTTTCAGTGACCCACTTAGGCAAGTTTTCTCTGAGCTAAGGCTTTGTCTGGCTCTGTGCCTCTTCCCAGTCACCTTTGCTGAGGTTATCAACATAGAAAAAAACCTCCCTACTTTGCCTGGGATGGGACCAGATTTTTTCCTTCTAGAATGAATCTTCTTTCTTTCTTCCACTTTATTGCTCTATTACTTTAATAGTTTTGAAGTTTTGTCATGGTTCAGTGCTACTAGAACTGGTAGCCTCAGTACAGATCAACTAATAAGGATTTGGAAGAACCCCAAGATCCAACACGGTGGAGCTATGTGTTTTGTAAGAAGACTGCTGCGATCTCACAGGCTCACTGCAAAAAGCCTCAGCAACATTCGTGAGCTTATTAGCATGTAATGGGTCAAGTAAAGCTCATGTGTCACATACAGCATGTTATTAAATAATGACTATGTCTCAAGGTAGAAGCTGCACATACTCCGCTCTTTCCTCCCTGTTAAAGGAGGAGGTTAACCCCAGCACCTACTGACAAGGGTGAACAAGCCAGTCAAAAATGCTTGGCACTACTTGGGAAGTAAGTGGCACCAGTTCCTCCATGCACATGCTGTGCCACATGCCCATTTTTAAATGATTCTTTTTAGCTTAGGGTTAGCAGAGAGCCCAGTTACGGCCTTCCATCCAGATCTCTATTTTCTGGGTTTTTAATAGACAATGCCACATTTCAAGCAATGGCCAGCCAGAGGGACTAGATTTGCTTCTCACATAGCACAAAGATGACTCTACTTCTAAACTTATTGACGCCTTCGCTTCTTCAGAAATGGAATTCTCAAATTAGATCGACTAAATCTTGCTAATTTGAGCTCCGGTCTAGACTTTACTTGGTCCTGTTTATAAAGAATAATCATTATTTATGATGCCAATAACTGATGTAGGACAAGCTCTGTGTTGATTATATGTCTAAATGTCATCTGACATATTATCTTGAGTTTTTTAATAAAAGATTTGGATGTCTATTTCTTGCCTAAGTATCCTAATTAACACATCACTCACTACCAAAAATACTAACACATCTTCTAGGTACCTACAATAGTCGGCCACATTATCCAATACAACACTGGTTGTTTTGTCTAGTAGGCCTATGATGGGAAGATTTGTGCCTTCTCACTGGGTCTGTTGAGCTTCACACGTGAAACTACAGAATGGGAGAGACAGCCTAGAGGCCTCTGCTCTTTCTATTCTTCAACAATGCCATGCCTGAAGAAAGCTAGAAAAATGACAGTGGGCATAATCCTCCTAAAAAGGTTCCACACATCAGAACACCTTTCTAGGCGAAAATTTTTAAAAATAAACAAATAGCTAGGATTGATACTAGTAAGTAGTACTCGGTAATAGTGTAGAAAATAATATAACTAATAATATTAAAACTTCTCTTTTAATATGATCTATTACATTGCTGGGCCACAAATTATGTGAGGCTCTTTCAAATCGATGGCACCATATAATGAACTGTCAAAATAATACCTAAGTGTTCTTTCAGTATCCATTGGGTTTCCTGTGCTAGGGGAGTAACTGATCTGCATTTGAATTTTGTATTCTTTTGAATGCAGGTTATTTTCATGTAAAATAAATGTGTAATTCTTCACATTAAGTACTGATGCCATGTTGATGATTCATTCATTTTTTTCTTCAGATGCTCATTCAGTACTGTAGTGGGCTGTATTGTAGTTTCATGAAAATATGTCTACCTGGAAATCAGAATCTGACCTTATGTGGATTAAAGATCTTTTTAGATGTAATTAACGTAGACATCTTGAGATTATACTGTTTTGGAGCAGGGTGAACCCCAAATCCAATGAAAAGTTCTTATAAGTGAAAAAGAAGCAGACATAAAGACACACAGGAAATGCCATAAAAGATGGAGGCAGAAATAGGAGTTTTGCATCTATATTCTAAAGGTATTGTCTGGAGCCACCGGCAGTTAGGAGAAGGGGATGGAATAAATTGTTTTCTGGGGCATCAGAAATCATCAGGAGAAGGAGATGGCTGACTGGATTTGTAAAGCCTTTTCAGATTATTTAATCCTGATTAGCACCAGGCACACATTTCAACCAACTAGCACAGAATATCAGCACAAGCATTCATGATAGTACCTATCATAGTCTCAGATTTCAAGATTTCTCTGGCTTTCTCAAAAACCCCTCCCCACTAGGCCTCACCAGACCATCCACTTCATGAAAAGAACGAATAAGAATTCAATAGAGCTAAATATAATTGCTCCCTTTCCTACTGATAAAACCAGTCCTTCAACTTACAGTTGTGTACTAGAAATACTGCCAATTTCAATCCCAATTGCAAACTTATCCTGTCAGATGGTCTGGAATTTCAGTCATTTTCTTGGATTGAGATTATATCTTTGGTAAAATGCATGCATTTATTGTGCAGGATAGGAAAAATTCAGCAGGAATTAACCCAACAGTTCCTACCTGAGAGTCCTGCCTCTGGACAGAGGAAAGAGACACAAGGAGTGGTTTGAAAGGATGTGATCAGGCCCACAGCAGGGACCTTCCTGTCTGGCTGGTGCAGAGCTAAGGCAGAGGCAGGGTAGCTGGGCAGTGAGCATGAGTTTGTGGGATGACCGGATCAAAAGGAAACACATTCAGAAGAAACAGCACAAGGGAGGCGAGTGAGTGGTAGGAGAGGCTTCCCCTTTGGATGGCTTCACTTTTGGCCAACCCAGCTTGCTTGGTGTTTGATGGTCAGTGATTCTCCTGGCGTGACTTCCTTAAATTCTTTTACTGGTTTAAATTATTTTGGCATGTAGACCTTAAAGCACACAACTTTTAAATTATGTGTCAGGTTATCTGATTGAGAACAATAATTTGCAGTGGTTACACTGAGACACTGATTCAAATATCTGAGCTGGAAATGAGTATTTTTTTCCCACATATCCCATAATAATCTGACATTTAGTAGTACACGTTAGAAATTTTACAATGTTGTCACTGTTTTGTATGCATTGACTTCTGTGTGTGTGTGTGTGTGTGTGTGTGTGTGTGATAGTGAAAACAATACAAGATTGTAGTGATGAACAGCTAGTTTAGACATCATTGTGATCTTGGATAAATTACCTGATCTCTACAAGCCTCTCAGTTTCTTTTGTATAATGGTGCTATGAGTTGAATTTTGTCCACACAAAATTCACGCGTTGACATCCTACCTCTTGATCATTCAGAATGTGCCTGTATTTGGAGGTAGGTCTTCACAGATATAATCAAGTAAAAATGAGGCCATTGGGATGAATCTTAATCCAATATGATGGACATCCTTATAAAAAGGGAAAATTAGGACACAAAGTTCCTAAAAAGGAAGGGGATGTGTAGAGACATGGGTGAAAGCTGCCTCCCACAAGCAGAGGGCAAAGGGCTGGAGCAGATCCTTCCCTCGTGGGCCTCAGGAGAAGCTAACTTTGCTGACACCCTAACTTGAGATCTCTCTCCTTTACAACTATAAGAAATACATTTCTGATGTTTAAGCCACTCTGTTTGTGGTTCTAGTTAATGGCAGCCCTAGCAAATGAACAAAATGGGAATCTTAATACGTTCAAAGGTTTTTTGAGAGGATTAAATCATGCAGCCGATGCTACTGGGGGCTTTCTCTAAGACCATCACCTTCCATTATTTGCTACCATAGCTCTCGCCTTCCTATAGGTATCTGGAAGAGATCCCTTCTTCTCAAAAAAGCAGATGCTAAGCCTGGAAAAGGATGAGCACATGACCCAGCTGTGGCCAATGAGATGCACAGGGAGGTTGCTGGGTTCTGGAAAAGACGTTTTTTCCCTTGATAAGAGACACAGGGGAGGAGCAGCGCTGTCCTTTGTCATCCTTTGTCTCCAGTCTTTGAAGTGGATTGGTAGGAGGGTGTGAGGCCTGATGCTGCTGCAGCCAAAAGTGGGAACAGAGGAGAAGCTAAAACTGTCACCGAAATGCTGAACTGACAAGGAGCTCCCATTTCATCCATTTTCGGAGTCAATTCCAGTGCCTGCCTACATCCCGACCACTTGGATGTTAGAAGCAAGCAAGCAAGCAAACAAATAAACAAACAACTTGTATTCCTTGGCACTGTTGGACAGGGAGTCTCAAAGGGAACTGAAGCAATAAGGCTCCTACTTCAGTGTGAGCACTCATTAAACTCCCGTTCCTTCCCACTTTGTTCTGCTGTCCATGCTTCTCTTTCTCTGTTCTGCATTTCTCCTTTTGAGCCCTACGAACTGAAGCTGCTTTGATATCCCGCTTCTCTACTTTTGGCTTTATTTATTTTGGAAAACTGCAGTTGGTTTGCCCATCAGGTGTGCTCTTTTCTTTTCTTTGACCCACTCCTAAGATTTGCTTTCTTTAGTCTGTTTTCTACAAACTGACCTCTACTGCTGTTTCAGCACACCAGACTGATTTCCTCTTCCTTGGTGTTTGTTTTTGTGTGTCTTGGAGTCTAAGCTCCTGGGATAAAGACATTGCCTTTTGAGTCTTTTGCCTCATAAACCATCAAGCACACATTTGGGGATTTACAGATTACAGGCTGAGCATGACCAGGGCTTTGGTGAGTGGCTACAGCAGAAAATGGATGGGAACAGAGCTAGAGTAACTGAATAGGTTCTGGCACCTTCCATCTGAGGTCAGTGGTTTAATTTGGCTCAAGGTAATACAAGCAAAACTCCAAACTCAGAAATGGCACGTAGGAGAGAGGAGGGAGTGGATTTTAAACTAATTTCCATTTAATACATCATTGCCAAGCCTGGAACAAAGGTACATGGAGAAATATCTGAATCCTCCTCCTCCTAGGGTCTTCCTCCCAATGCCCTGGGTAATCACAGTGTATTATTCCAGAAACAGTTTATGACTATGTGGTCACATATAATTATAGGTAACATTTACTGGTATAGTCTTTTTATTTTCTACAAATGGAATTACTGTAAATACTATTCTACAGTCTGTTCTTTTTCTTCAGAATGTGTTTTGAATACTTTTTCCACCTCTATATCCCTTCCATAAATGCCTGAGTAAAAGGTCAAGTTACTTTCCTAAAACTGTTCATGAGAAAAGAAAGATAATTATCTTTGGGTTATTTCAAAGTGTCAAAGAATATGGGAAGTTTTTTCATCATTTAATTTTGAACAAAAGTGTTCGGGAAAGATATTTTACTCTTTAAAAACCTCAATCAATACAAGACTTCTTAGGGTTACTTGATAAAACTGATCAAATAGGAGCAAAATTTATCACAAATTAGTCTTTACTCCTAGGAGTAAGAAGTCAAAATTTCAACTTTATGATTGTATAAACAAGCCTTTCAAAGATCATTTAATAAGCAATAGAAAAAGTAGTTGTATTGTGAAATCTCACATCATGCCTACAAAATGAATGACAACAAAACATTTTTTCTGATATTATATGAATGGGCACTTGTGGTTTGGAATAAAATTTCTAGTGAAAGTGTTGTATGTGGGCCAACAAATGGTGCATCTCAAGTAACAGATGGAAATAAGGCAAATGTACTTTGAAAAACATGTGTTAGATGATTCAGAAACCAGCTTCAATTTGTAAGAGACTAATGTCAAAGAAGCACTGAAGTGTGTATTAATGATTCAAAAAATGCAAGAAGTTCAAATACTTCTAAAGTAATACATGATATGTGATCTTAAAGGTGAATGTGTAACTATATGAATAAATTAAATGTAAGTAGATATTTGATAATTTCATTTATGATTTTAAAAGCATGAACATTAAAATTGGCTAAAACCCTTCTTTAAAAATTTCCACATTAGAGAATATGAAATTATTCTATGTTTTAAGCACCTTTCTATTATAGCAGAATGGAAGATCAGGATTGCAGTGTTCCACAATAGGGATGCACCTAATTTTATTTTGTAAACTTATCGATGGCCTTTTAGTTTTATGTTCTACAATTACAAACAAGGTTGCGATTATTCCTCAGTAAACTCCTTCAAGAGTCCTTCTGGGTCAATTTGTATAGAAGTTGACAAAAATTTCCCACTCCTTTTTTTCTGGCCCACTAAGAGGAAGTAAGTATAGTGCATTTGAGTCACCTGATAAGTGGTGGTCAAAATCAGCAAGGGAAATGTTTTAGTATCTCATATATTTTCACTCTGAAGGCCATGGAGGCCAAAGAACACAATAGGATCCGACCAGGGGAGAACCTAGTAGAACTGAGAACTTGGGACATGCAAACCTAGATAGAGGAAGTCTTGACAGATAAAAAAGGTCAAGGAGGAAGGGAAGCAACCAGGGACAGAGGAAGTGGAGACAGGGAAGAGAAAAGGCCATCAGAGAGGCTTCCTGATTTTCATCTGGGTTGGACTCTGGTTTGGTAAGTATCCTGATGGAAAGAACAAAAGCACGTTTGGCTCCGTCCTCTATGCTCCATGGATACTCTATTTCCCCGCAATGGACTTGAATTTCATACCCCACCAGATATTGTGAGCCTAAGGACACTATAATCAATACTGCCAATTCTCTTCCAGAAAAACTGCTTCAAATCATACTCCCACTGACAGCTTTCCCCCGTCACCTCACCAACATTTCATGTCATCAAGCTTTGAAATTATTGCAAATTACTTAAAAATGTCTGTTTAATTATATAAGCTTATTCACCTTTTCCTAGTCATTGACCAATTATGTATCTTCTTTATTGCTTAGTTTGTATTTGATTGTTTGTATCTTTCTTATTGATATATAAAGAGTGTGCTGTATATTAAGGAAATTAACACTCTCAATTGGGAAAATTACTCCCTCGTTTGTTATTTTTTATGTGGTTTAATGAATTAATATTAACCATATCTTAGAATGCCAATTTATACCCACATAATAAAATGTATCAGTTTCTAGTATATTTTCTGAGTTTCGTTAAGTATTACTATACATTAAGGATAGGTGGTTAATGTAGCAGAATACAGGAAAAGTAGAGAGTCTCCTTCCAGCCACTTGCCAGTCAAGTAACCCTAGACAAGTCACTTAAACTTCAGTAAGTTTCTGCCTGAAGAAAGAGAAAACTTTCTCTTCTGCCTGTTTTTCTCTGCTGTCTTGTAAACTGAGACAAAGTTGAAAGGCTTGGACCCCACAGTCTTCATAAATTCTAAAGTAGTTTACATCTGCAAATAGAGGATAACATGAAGCATTTTGAAAAGATGAGGATTTCCCTTGAATTAGGCAAAGTGTAATACGATTTCTTGGATCAACTAAATAGGTTTCAAGTAAGGTTAAGAAAGATTTTCTTAAAGAATTTTCCCTGTTAATCAAAACTCCCCTTCAACCGTGCTGTACACCACAAACCATCAGACCACCTAAATGACCTTCACAAACTCAGCATCCACGCCTCCTCCCTAGGGTTTCTAGCCACTTGAGGACAGAAAGAGCCAAGTGGTGTTCAAAACAGTGGTGTTCAATAGCTTACTGATGATCAAAGGCCTTGGTGAATGTGGAAAGACCTCCGTCCACCTTCTCTGAACCTAAATCTCACAACTGCATGTTCCTGCCTCAGCTACCAGGGGCAAATGGAAATGCAGAAACCAGGACTCTTCTCAGAGCCCTGACTGGGCCACCAGAAGCTGCCCCCTCGTGGGCTGTTTAGTGCACGGAGTTGCAGGGCAAAGGCTCTCAGAGCAAGACACAGACTTTGGCCAGCACAGCCACAGGGCAGCCCGAGTGGTTTCTGTGCTGCGCTCCTGCCTCTGAGCTCTTTAAGGGTCTCCACATTCCCCCCTTTCAGATGAGGCCCAGCTGGCGGGGGAAGCGAGGCCACTGAGAGGAAGGAAGGGCCATGCTCCTTGGTACCGCTCATCTAGAGGTGTGAATGGAGCTTCTAGCCTCATACTGGAAAGGAGAGGGAGATCAGTATTCACCATCGAAAAGTTTGGGCTTTGATGCAGACTGTCTTGGCATTGAATTGGCCAGTACTAGCTGGGCACCTTTGGGCAGTTCCTTAAACTAGCTGAGCCTTAGCCACTTCGCCTCTGAAACGGGATATAAATGTCCACCTGCCAGACTAGGTGAGACAATTAAAGAGACAATATATGTGAGACACTTGGCAAAGTAACTGGGGCAGAATGTGAACTCAATAAATGTTGGGTTTCTTTCTGTATCCCCTAAATCTTACCTAAGGACCAGGCTTCGTTTTGCTGCTTCGCTCTGGGGAAAGTGAACAGTGACAGATCAGGCTTCAACCTGCTGCTCAGCTTCATAGTCTTGGACCTTCCCCTCCGCCTTTACCTGCAATTTCATTGACCATGGTCTCAGTTATCCAGGTAACCGCCATGGATACTGAGAGAGAACTATTTAATATTCAGTTCTATCTTAAGTTTCAGGCATCCCCAGAGGTCTTGGAATATATGCCCTTTGGCAGGGGGTCCTATAATACTTCTCGTTCCCTCTATGTCTCTCAATTTGTGGAGCAAGAGCTTGGGTGGACTCCCTAAGACCAACAGACTCCAGTAAGCCCAGGTTCTTTTCTTCCTGTGCCGTCTGGAAGCTGTCTGCCCGTGGTATGCCTCCCTCTTGGCCGGGACAGGAGAGTTTCCTTCTTTGAATTCATTTGGTTTCCATGATTCCTCATTTTCCTCCATTCCAAAGGTTATGGCTCCCCCTTCCTCATAGAATCCGAAATTAGGGTTATTAATACTCACGACCAGGTCTCCTGAAGAAAGCAGACCATCTGGCACCGTTGGCAATGAATCAAATTGAACATGTTAAACCCCCATCAAATGAGAAATAACAGAAGGAATACCAAGCTTCTCAATCTCTTCACCCAACAAAAGAAGCCAGAAAGCAGAATGGCCCCAGGACTGGAGAAAATTCCCATCCGTGGCCACAGAGCAGTCAGCCCTAGAGGGCAGCGACTCTGCTGCAGACATATGGAGAGGTCATTTGTTTCTCATTTACTTAACAGATAAGAATATGGAAATAGTCTCAGTCCATTTGTTTGATGGGCCTCCTAAGCCGGTGATAAACAAATCAATACAATTAGTTTTGGCTCATCATCATTAAGAAACCTCCACCGCTGGGACACAATTTAATAATACCTCTCACTGCACAGAAAAGGAACCCTTTCGAGACTGGAGTCTCCACTAGGGTTACCGCATCACAGGGGAGGCTGAGCGGCTCCCATGCAGTGTCTGCGGGGCTCCTTAGGCCTCTGAGCATCCCAAAGCCCAGAAAGAGTGGAGCAGGGTGGTCCTACATGCTCCTGAGAATACATCTGAGCAAATCCGCATTCTGTGTGGAGTTTGGGAATACTACAATGTGAACAGATTGAAACAATGAGTAAAAATTAAAATGACAACTAATCCAGCACTAAACTCTAACCAGAATCTAGAGTGCTGGAGTGAGTTCAAGAGCCGCCCCTGCATTCTCTGTGGCTGTGAGAGCTACAGAACAGCTCTCTGCTTCAGCCTTCCAGCTGAATCTCCAGCACATTATGATAAACAAGCAGCTAATATTATGCAAACGATGCCCGGGAGCATCATGTTTTTCTTACAAGGCACTCTTTGAACCATGGTTGCTGCTCAGAGGGCTTACAGTTTTGAATAACATCTGTCTACTTCTTCGATGGGTTGTTTTATATGGTGAAGAATCTTTTTGTCATCTTTCCACTTGCTTCTCTTACCAAGAAGATCTCACCCTTACACCAACTCTAAAGGGATAGTTGTCCAATTAATTAAACAATGGCTATTTAGATTTGGAAAAAAATCTCAGAAAACTCAGTGTAGTTAACAGACTGTTTCAAATTAGGAAACTAAGGTGCAGGACATGGTCAAGATATCATTTACCCCTCAAAAGGGATAAGAAATGTATTAGGAAATCAGTACCAGAAATGTGTTTAGAAAGCTGCTGCCAAATTGATTCAAGGTTGTGGTAAGACATCAAGACATTTTGACAACATATTCTAGTATTTGAAAAACTTGACAGATTTGCAGAAATTTATGGTGATACCAACACAACAGAAAGGGCTGCTAAGGCCATGGGTAGAGATGACAGTGGCACTCTGATGAGAAAACAGAATAAATCTGGAGGTGGAGGATACCTGCATGAACCTGTTCAATTTGAAAATTCTTGATTAATCTGTTGATATCAGTCTGAAAATGTCCTGAGTGAGTAAGTTCTATACTTCTTTTTTGGTACAATACTAAAATGACAAAGTGGGCCAAATAAATATTCAGTAGAGGTAAGATATGTGTTAAAATCATACTAGATTGAACCACAAAAAAATAGAAATCATATCCATCATTTGCAGTGTTTTCTATACTGAAGAGCTCAAAACATATCTATATCTGTTATCTCATTTAAAGCCAAGACAAGCATTACCTTCGGAAGGTCCTGAAAGGCTCACATTTTGGAAAACTAGAAGTAACAGAAAAACGTCTGAGAAATGACTCATCAAAATGTCAGTTTTGAAGATTTCAAAATAACAGGAAAACATTTGAGAAATGGCTAATCAAAATTTTAAAAATTAGTGCTTTGTGATCACAGTACAAAATCAGAAGTGAAGGGTAGAGTTGGAAAGCAACCAGAGGCAAAAGGATTACAACTGTGTTCTTTGCGTCTTTGTTTCAGACTGGGATGACACTGCTGCTTCTGGTATCCCCTAAATTCCCTACAAATCTCCTTCCAAAGGTTACTTTATAACACCTCCTCTCAGCCAGTCCTCAAGGTTTGGTATGCCTGTTTGGCGTGTCCTTTGGACTTTGCCAACTCTACACAGCAGCGTCTGCCTCTCTAGCTACTTGAAAAGCCTCCAGCACAAGTAGTTTGATAGCAGATGTTCTTTACTTCTAAAGACAGTTTTCAATTTTGAAAGGTTGTTGAATGATATAAGCCAATGAAAAACACTAAACTAAAATTGGACATCAAGGGGAGTAAAATGGTATATAAAATCAGTCTAATGGTACTTAAAAATAAGTAAGTCAATAAAAGTAAGACGATCTTCACTTTCAGTTCCACACCACTCCCTTCCTATCCCCCATGACCCAGACTTCAAAGTGAAATAGGACTGCAGGATTTGAGACAACTGAACTGCCCCATTCCTAGGGCACCTGGAGATGAACTGTCCAGTCAAGACCCTCAGTTGGTAGAAAACTGGGTTCTAAATGACATTATTGACACTGCCCTGCTACAGAACTGTAGGACACCACACCTTCTCAAACCATGTGCTATCTCTCACCCCAGTAGCTCCTGCTTAGTTTAAATCCACCTAGATTCTTACTCAGAACTTTCCTCAGAATGGTTTACATGTGTGCTGGATAGTCCTACCCCATAGCCTACTTCCCTACCCAAGTTAGGTTTGCTGATTGCTATAGTTTTGGGAACTGGAATGTCCCCTAAAGGCCCATGTTTTAAAGGCTTGGTCCCCAGCCCCTGGCACTAATGATGACAGAACATTTCAGAGGAGGTCTTCCAGGTCACTGGCATGTGCCCTTTAAGAGGATAGTGAGATTTTTGCCCTTCCTCCACCTCTCTTTCACTTCCAGCCATAAGTGGATGGGTTTTGCTGCACCATGCACCCTGTCATGATAAGCTGCCGCCCCACCAAATCATTCAGCAAAGCAACGTGTGCACTCATACACTGGAATCTCCAAAACTGAGACAAAATTAACCTTTCCTTTACAGAAGTTGATTATCTCGGGGATTTGTTGTAACGATGGAATGCTGACTCACATATACATTCATATTTTCCTATTACCATGGTGCCACACCATAAGGGTAGTTTCATGTCCTAAGACATGGTAAGGGTAGAGTTCATTGTCAGGGATAAGCTACTTCTAATCAGCTTTCTTTTAAATGCAGGCAAACCACATTAAGTTTTCACTATTAAATAGGCAACTATTTCCTTTTCTATAATAGGTTGACTTTTCCATTTCATTTTTTCCTATGCTTATACATTTAGATTTGTATTTTTCTTTTGAATGTAAGTCTATTAATAATAAACAATCACTTAATCTACTACTATATTTTATTTTACTTCCCATCATTTATGTGTTTTTTAAAAATCTGGGATAAGAAACTCTCAATAATTCTGTAGGCCTATAAAACAGCAAAAGAATTACTGTTCTTCATCCACTTATGGGGCCCTCTGTCCATTTTTAGAAGGGCAACAGGTTAACTTATAGGCAGGTAAAGAGTAGTCATGGAGTCAGAAAACCTAGGAACCACTGTGTAGATTATTTGTTTTTTCTGAACCTTTGTTTATTCATAGGTCAAATAGAAATGCAACTGTATGCTGTGACTCTACAGGATAGTTGGGTGCATCTAATTGTACAGACACATCAGGGTGTTAAATTGGAAGTTTTGGCTGAACACTCAGCTCATGCAGATTGCAGACACCAAAGTGATTTGTGAGACGGACCAGCCTGCAGGACTCAAAAAAGGAGACAACTAAATTAATTACACGGCTCATAAGCACTTCAGCCACACTGAGAATATAAAAGATTTGAGTGAGGAAAGGCTTTAAGGGACGATTTCTCTGAGGAGAGCTGTGCTGTGAGGTCCCTTCCCCAAAGTGGCACTTGCCCCTTGCTTCTAATCTTACAAAAGAGGCAATCACAGGACCAAGCGACAATTTGGCCTCCATCAGCTGCAGCTAGGGAGATGTAGGGAACTGGCATCTCCCATCTAAGGGCTACAGTGGCATAAGGGTCTCCTAGAGGTTTTGGGGTGAGAAGAGGTGCACTTCCCACATGTTAAATACAGTGCACACGCACAAGGGAGGGGAATGAGGGAGCGTTAGGTCCATCCTGCGTGTAAGACCTCTGAGGTGGAGGCTGAAAACTTGGCAAACAGAAGTTGGAAGTGAATACTGTCTCTGCCATTCCCTCATTCCCAGGGCCTGCGAAAGGAGGAAGGAGTGAGGGAGAAGAAAGTGCATTACCTGTGTGAAGAGCACTAACTGGGAAGCTGAGAAGTTCCCAGCTCAGAAGTAGGAGCAGCTTTCCATAGAATCCCTGAAAGTTCTCCATGAGAAGACTGAGTCTTCATATGGGCCCGGCCCAGAGAGCGTGAGGCCTGCCCCTCACAGAGAAACACTGAGGTAAGAATCTGCCTCTCACCTTCCTCTTTGCTTTGACTCCAAAAGGCCTATTCTTAGCAGCTAGTGAGGGAGAGTGGGGCAAGAAAGAGAAAAGGAACCAAACGCACCTCATTCCCAGGCTTGTAGGGAGAAGGAGAACGGCTGCTAACTCAAAGGAAGTTGGGAAGTTCCTCTACGACACCGGGCAGGACATTTAAAGGACTCAGCTGTAACGTCTTTTACTTAAACTGATGAGAACACTTTCACTTACCTAAGACTATCAGAAAAGCCTAGGAATACCCAAGTTGAAGGTTTAGTCAGAAGAAGAGGAAGAACTGAATATATTTTAAAGGGGAGATGACAAAATAATTTTATCATCACATTCCACAAGTTCTTTGTGTTCCGTGTACTTGAGATACACACACACACACACCCACACACACCCACACACACACTATATATTAGTATGCTTAAAAGTGTCTAAAGAAAAATCACTAAATTAAAAAGATGAGAATTCCCAAGGCCAATCCACATATGCAGATTTTACAAAAAACCTCCCAGATCCTAGAAATAATGTCTCCACACTGAGAACCCAGAAGAGTGTAGAGTGATGCGTAGCAGCTGGGGAAGGAATTTCATCACAGTGTCCCTGGGTTGCTGACAGTCTCTACCTACCCACTGGTCTGGTGAGGGGATCTCTGGGAGGACCACTGGGAGTATCAGGGGCCTCATTTCTAGGTCAGGAAGTGGAGAGGACTGATGCCCAGCTAAGCTCTGACTAACCAGCTTACTCGCCCAGAGTCTGTCAGGTGAGTAGATTTTCCCCCATGGAACAGAAGTGGGTCAGGAGACACAGCAAGTGTTGGATTTTTTCTTCTACATCATCCATAAAAGTCTTCTTGGAAAGCTTCAGGCTCCTAGGAGCTGAGGGAAGAGCCACCAGACAGCATTTATACTTGCCTAGACCTTAGCAGACAGTCCTTAGAAGAAGGGCACCAGTGGGAGAGTCTCTGACCAGCCCATGAGAGCTTCTTCAGTCAGACTTATCAATGTGAGCATCCATGAGTTTCATAGAACTAACAGCCAAGCAACAGCTAATGGGACTAAGGTGTCACCATCTCCTTATCCTTCCCCACCTCTGTCTCAGTTAGGCAGCTGAAATAGCAGCTATCGGGTGAGCTAAGAGCTCAGCAAGGAGAGGTCTGAGAAAGAGCCTAGCAAGTACATGTGACCCTTCCTAGATGCAGGGCTACAGCTCGAGGAGGGGAGAGGACCTAATGCTGAGTCACGTTCAGAGTCTTGATTATTCCATGGAACTGAGAGTAGTGATATTTAACTAAGTTAAGACTAATGTTGTGACTTCAAGGCATTTTAGGACGTTTCTTTTTTTAACTGTGAGTGAGCAGAGAAATTATGGCACCTAGTAGAATTTTCATTCAGGAGCAAGAGATGAGAACTCCTCCCCCCAGAACAGTCACAGGAATGATGGAAGAGAAAAGTGTCTCCTAACTGATAATGGTCAACAATAATGTAGCCTCATGCCTACAACATACAATGGGTACTTAATCCCTATTTATTGAATAAATTAATAACATGCTAGGCAAACAATAAGCACACACATACATACTTGAAACTCTGGAATCTACAGTTCCTAATGGTGGTCCTTCTAAATAAGTACATTACTATAATAATCGTTAATACCAGTGGTATCCAATTACCTACAACCTTGATAAGGTGTCCAGTAGAAAGCATTCATCAGCCCATGCATTCATTCACTGTTGGCTAAACAACAACTGTATCCAGGCACCATGCTGGGCACTGGAGCTATAATAATGATGGAGCTCCTGTCTTCACAGATCTCACTGGCTAGAGGGGAAGGCAGAACGGCAAACAAACAATTGCTTCTAGAAAAGCTAAAGTTTTGACTGGGAGAGAAGAGGGAAAGAAGAAGAAAAATGACCATCACATTTCACAAGCGGGTGAGCCCCAGGCCTGCTGAGTTCTGGGTGGCCTAGGGCCAGCAGAAAGGGACAGCATGGGCTTGGAAACAGCAGTACCAGCAGAGAGTGAGTGGACAGAGGCTGCCAAACAGGCATTTTGCTCTTTTCACATCGGTGCAGAACTGGTTCTGGGAGTGGAAGTCAAATTGTCTTACAGAATCATGGACAGCTAACAGACACTGGAATGGGCTAAAACAAATGACTAGTGGAAGTCAAAAGGCTAGAATGTGTGTAAGTTGCTTATATCATTTTGCTTTCATCCATGGAGTTACTCGTTCAGCACATATTTATTAGGTGTCATCTCCGAACGGGGCCGCCTAACCAGAGAGTGAACTGGGCTTGGGAACCCATCACTTGAAGGCCACCCACTGCTCCTCATGTACTTTAGTCACCTATTCCTCTCAGGGTATTGCCCCACTCTTCTCTCAGAGAGGGCAGTAGCAGAGTTGAGCATGAAGAAGAGGGGCTTTGGAAGCAACGCTATCTGGATTTAGTCTGGGTGACCCTGGTAACATTATTCAGTGTCTCTGACCTTCAGTTTCCTTTGTGGGTAAAAACATGCCTTATTGTTGGGCTGCTGAGTAGATTAAATAAAACAATGCATGTGAAGAACTTGGCACAGTGCCTTGCACATAGAAGGCCTGGATAAAGGTTAGTTGTTTGTCATTATCGTTCTCTTCTTTTGTGTTCTGCTCTGCAGCCCAGGAAATTGGGCACTTTGTCCTACTCATCACAAATGCTGCAGTGTTTAAAATATTTCTACTTTGTGAAGCCTCCTAATATTGGTATATGGGGCATCTCTTCTCTCTCCCCCTCTTAATCAGTGTTATTGTTAACTCAGAAGTGACACAGTGATTACAACTCCAAAAGGAATAAAATCCTAGGGGCTCATAACCTTTCAGGAAATAAAAATCTCTTGGGCTGAAATTCCAAATGCTAGCTCTTGTTGCAAAGGTGAGGTTTTATTTTTTTTAATGTATGAAGAAAATTTAATAAAATTCTCTTTGATGAATTTCTGAGTCACTGGAGCATGAAAAAAAGGTGTTTGTCTTTCATTGAAAGATATTCTGGGTCCTTTTTCCAGTGCATAAATATCTCAATAAGCAGGTTGATTTTCAAATCTCAAACTTGCCACTGAATTTGGTTCCTGAGTAGGACAAATACCTTTGATTTGTTTGAAGAAATTTGATTTGGAAATAGTCAAGTGATTAGCTGTTGAGACTAAGGCTCTAAAAGTCACAGAGTATGGATTTCTAATGCAGGTCCTTGTGGAGCCCAAGACATTTGCATGTAAAATATTTCTAGAATTTTGCATATGCTTAGATATTAAAATAAGCAAGCCTAATGCATTTATAAGATCCCATCTGTCACACACACAAGGTACTTTAAAATGCTACCTGATGAGGAAATACTGTTTTGTTGTTGAACCTTAGTCACATAAGGAGAATGAATACAGAGTGCCGATGAACTATGATTATTGAAGTCCTAAATGCAAGTTATATTTAATTCTGTACACTGCACATTTGGGACACTCTTAAATAATAGCTCTTATGAGATCTCCATTTGAAAGAAAGTTAAGACTGAAGAGCTGAACCAATGGGAAGTCAAAACTCATTCAAGCATAAAAATAGAAGTCTACAGAAGACCTTGAAAGGTTATAACATCTAATCCCTACTTAAAAGTTGCAGTCTTGTAAGATGTTGGGGTTGGGGGAGACCAAAAGAAAACACTTACTCTAAATTTTTCATTTTATGAGTTAAGAAATTGAAATCCAAGTTAGAGTGTGTTTAAATTTTGTTTGTGCTTTTCTTTCAGACTTTCAAAAGAGAAAATTCTACAACTTCCTCTGGCCACACATTCTAGTGCTTAATCACCAGGGGACTACAACTACCCTAATTTCCACCAATTAGGTCTGTTTTCTTGATGTGTGTGGATTTAAAATAACAGTACACTATATATCTCTATAAATGGCTAATGCTAGAACATGACACTGTGACAAAATGAAATACAAAACAAGTGATCTGGAGATCAGACAGTTCACAGGGCACCTCATCAGAGTTTTTCAGTAGCTGCTCAGTTATCCCAAAATGATGAAGGGCCAGGAGGGTTTAGAGGGTGCAGTCTAGTTCTGAATTCCAGCTCCGTCTCTTAAAAATCAGAACTGGAAAATCACTTATCTTCTTTAACCCTCTGTTTCTTCATAGATAATAGCAATAGCTACTCATAGAACAATGGTTTTAAACGGACAAAAAAGTGTCTAGCCTATTTAACAGCTAGTGTGTGGTGTTTTGTTTGTGGTTGGATATTATTCTTGTAAATAATATGTGCAGGATAATAAAAAAAAGGATAGTCATTGCTTGTCATTATCATCCCTGGCAAATGTATTATCTTAAGCTATTAACATATATACAACTTGACTGCTATAAAGAGAGTTTAGAGGACTACTATCTGTGCAAGGGTAAGAGGAGTCCTATATTTGATTATTGAAGATTTTTTTTTCTTTCCTCTTGGAGATTGTTAAGTGTGATGGTATCCCCTTATGTATCACCTTCAGGGGACTGAATTTGGTGACATTTCTATATTGTTTAAATCTATGATTTCCTGACTTTTCTCTATCCAACTTCATCTTTAACGTCATCTCATGTCTTTATTTCATGTGGCTGTCACTCATGTTTACACTTAAAGGAAACAAGATCAGATAAGGGACATCAAATGTACAGGGTTTTGAACCAAACTCAAAGAATATTTAGAAGAAACTGCTATTATTTAAGAAATTTTTTTTCACAAATGCACAAGATAAGTCTTGGTTGTTATCACTAGGGATTCTAATTTATCTTGGTAAAATGAATTCCAAATGATTATTGATAGTGGTATCTTTCACACAAATCCATTTCGGTTCAGTAGTTGAATGTTAATTTATATCATAATGAAAAGCAAATCCTCTAAGTTCGCATTCCCTCATTTAACACAAATTGATGTCACAACATGACTGGTAAGGGGAAAAATACTTTTTTTCCTAAATTTCTATTTGTTAGTTTTGCACATTTAATTACAGATCTGAGAGCTGTCAATTCTGTTGCTTTTATCAATGAAGAGTTACAGACAACTTGATTACTTTCGGGTTGGTATGTTGTATTGAAATAATGTGAAACTTTTACATGTGGATTGAGCAGTGAATGGATAAATTTGGGTAATAAGACTGATTCATACATACTCAGGGGAAACTTACAGGACAAGAGGTGACCAACTGTGTTTAACTGTAAGGCAGTGTGAGACATGGGACAAAGGGAAGAATTTTGATTTTGTCTCTACATTCCAATGGCCATGCCCAGGACTTCCTTACTGTAGCGCCCTCTTCTGGTGATGTGAAGATGCACTCTTTGGGCGGAGTGGACAGTATGTCAGTTCTGCTGTGTTTCCAGAACATCATTTTAAGCACATTGGTACTGTTCTGGGGAATGTATCAGGAACTGATGTATGGAGAGAAGCTACAAATCTGACCATACAGAAGAAGGTCAATCAGAGAAAAACATCCAGAAACCCATGATTGGGAAAAAAAATGATGGTACTGAAGGCATCTGGATTTGAGAACCGGAAAACCAAGGGGTATGGTGTAGCTCAGTGGTAAAGCACTTGCCAACAACTGGAAAACCAAGTCATTTTCTCTTGGAGGTAATAAAACCCATTCTCAGTCTGACTGAGGAATTGAAGGCTCACTAGAAATTAGCTATGAGAAATCAATCAGAGAACAAAAGCCTGGATGCACCAAACACAGCACAAGCACATGACAGATACACATTACATCTTACTGCGTGGACAATAATCACTGAATCAGTGAAAAGAGGTTGGAGGGTGTAACCTTACCCTCAGAATGACTAGAGTAAAAAAATCTCAGAAAGGCGGGACTGGCAGAACAGGCCAGCTCCATCCTAGACACAGGGACAAATGTGCTCAGGCTCACTTTGTCTTGAGCTGCTTCTCTTTTTTGGTGATGTGCTCTTCCTGAGACAATCTCCCCTCATCAGTGGACTGGTGAGATGCCAAAGGCCAGGCTCCAGGGTCGGCTTAGGGTAGCAGAACAAAGGAAGCTGCTTCACCTAGTTTGTTCCAGGATCTACTAATACCAACCTAACCAAAAGCATTCTTTGTGTCCAGCGTGGCTCACAGAGGACCACCTTTGAGCACAGGGCCAGGATGTCAGCCAAGGCGCCCCTTTGCCTGACTGTGCTCTTAGGGTTAAGGGCAGAATCAGATGAGTCAGATTGTGAATCATGTTTCTATCTGTCTTTTAAAATATAAAATAGAGCATTCACCAACAGCAGGCTGGATTCAAAGATGAGAATGCTGTCTGCTTTCACAGTGTCCAGTGATAAATATTTTTAACTGCTTGGTATGTTTTTAAATTATTGCTTCTTTTTCTGAATCTTTGTAATCAATGGAAAATGAAAAGAAAGGAAGAGAAACAGAATGAAGAGGGGGAAAATGGGTCCACAGATAGCTCTAAAGAAGCATCTTGGCTCATGGGTCAGAGAGCAAAGAAACAGTCCTGGATCATAGTTTTCAGTAGAATATTTCACTAGAAAGAATTCCCTTCTAAATGGACTGCAGGAAAATGAAACGCTCTCTCTCTCTCTCTCTCTCTCTCTCTCTCCAAGTTGTGTAAATTCAAGCTACTAGTACAAAGCAGAAGTAGAACTAAAGAAGGCAATGGTTTGGGGCTGACCAGCTATTCATTTTCATAAAAGGCAGCAAAATTGTCAGTTCAGGGTTTTAATGGTAGCTGATGCCTGGTGCCATAAAGACCTATATCCAAACTGCTCCTCTGAGGAGGAGAAATGTTTGCAAAGCACAAGGATATTGTTTAGAATTAATCTGTGGAATGGTGCCTACTCCTCACAATCATATCTAGCCTCCTTGCATTTCAATGCAAATGGTCCTCTCCCATCAGGGAAAAGATCAGTAATTCATTTAAGCCTCATATATGTCTGAAACAGAATAAGAATCACTTAAATGTTATTTACTTAATGCATTTCTCATTCTCTTTTTTAAAATACTTATTGGCACAGCATCCTAGTAACAAATAAAACAAATTTACGTTAGATCAGGGGTCAGCAAACTGTAGCCTGTGGGTCAAATTCAATCAATGGCATATTTTTGTGTGAGCTAAGACTAGTTTTTACATTCTTGAAAGGTTGTGGAAAATAACAAAGAAGAATATGTAAGAGAAATCATAATGAACTACAAGAGTAAAATATTCACTCTCTCATCCTTTATAGAAAATGTTTGCTGATTTTGTATCGGAACATTATTCATTTTTTTATCCAAAAGTTTAAACAGAAAAACAAGGAGTAGCCAATAGGTTCATTTTGGCTTGCCTAAAGATTTATGAAAATTCTGTGAAACAGCATTTATCCCCAGAAGGAAATTCTTATGACACTCGTAAATTATAAAATGACCTGCCATTATATAATATTATGCCCATAATCTATTAAGCATTTGTTACATTTAAACCATCAACAAAAGTGCAACTGGGCCTCATTTCCTTATACTAAAAATAGTTTTGAAAATTAGTCTCAAGGATGATACAAATATGTGAAAGGCTCAAATTGTGACTAATTCTAATGACTACAGTTACCACTTACTGTTCCCTTACCAGATCAAATGCTTTTCATTGGCCACTTCCTTTATGCATCAAAACAACACTGAGATCCTCCCCGGGTTTCACAACTAAGACGACAGGCTTAGGGGGTGAGGACCGTCTGAGGTCTCACACTTAGTACCTGATAGGTCAAGGACTTGGACTCCGGTCTGGCTGGTTACAGACCATGAGCTGCTACACCACGTAGTCTCTATGCTGTGTTTGCTTCCTTAAAAGTGAGACATTCTATTTTATTTTTCTTTCTCTTTGCAAATATTGCAGAGCTTGGTGAGTGCGCAGGTAAAGTTTCAGCATCTCAGCGGTCTCAGCCTCCTCCCTTGTGCATGGATAGAACAAAAGAACTTGGTGAAGGTTCTAAGAATCCATAAAATGAAAGTTTAGCTTCTCTTTTCCTTGTATTTTTGAAAAGCCAAGGTTAGGGTTTCTTGCTTTCATTTGGTGCTATTTAAAGGGTTAGCCTTTGAATGGCGATAATTTTAGTTGCATGTGTGTTGCTTTCCTTAATTTCATGGAGGCAGTGAAGCCTTCCAAGAGGTGTGGCTGAAGTAAGCAGCAGTCCCACAGGATGGCAGGGGACTTGCCACATGAATTCAGCTCTCTCGCTCTTTCCTTTCTTCCTCTCTTTCTCTTCCTCCCTTCCACCTTCCCTTGATGTCTCCACTTTCGCTGCTATATATAGGAGGTCAAAAGGAGTTAGAAAAATGCCCTTCAGGGTGGAGGAACAGGGAAGAACAGCCAGCTGCTTCTTTTTCTTTGAAACCTCTATCAGCTGCAGCCCGGCTCCACCCTCTGCTTCCAGTCTGTACTTCAAACTGCTAAGGCAGCATTTCTACCTGGAAGCTGGGCTGCCATATCGAGAAATAACAAGTGTCATATGGACTCAACCTTCTTCAAAACTCCAGGTCTTTATCTAACCATACTGCTGTCCATAGCAACATCATTTTCCTAGACACAGAGCTCCAAGCTAATCTTTATTCCTCCTTATCCTTGACGCTGATCCAATCACCAAGTCACACTGAACCTGGCTGCCTACTGTTCTCCCACATTTTCCTCTGCCTCTCTCCACACTTTCTAGCTCATCACCTGATATCTGGCTTATGCCAGTGATCCTTTAGCTTGTCTCTGGGCCTTGAAACTCTTCCCTCTCACGCCTTATTGCAGCATAATAAAGCTCTCAAACCTGTTGGCTTAAAGCAACAGCCACCTCTTATATGCTCACAATTCTGCACCATGGATAGGCTCCATTGGCAACAGCTGGTCTCTATGTCACATGCATTGGCTGGGGCATCTCGATTTGGCGCTGCACGAATCAAGCTGGTGCTACTAACATGTCTGGCATCTCTGCTGGGGTGGCTGAACCCACGGGGACGGCCTCGGCCTAGCTCTTCTCATCCTTCCCTATCTGATCTTTCTCTTCAGCAGTTCAGGAAGTCAGACTCTTTTTAAATAGTCGCTTAGGATTCCAGGAGGGCAAAAATGAAAACTGCAGTGTCTCTTAAGGCCTAGGAACAGAAGTCACACTGGGTTACTTTTTTTGTCAATCCTGATCAAAGTGATTCATAAACCTAGCTCAGATGCAAGAGGAGAGGATGCAGACTCCACTTCATGATGGGAAAAAGGACAAAACAGCTTTGCAAAAGGGCAGAGGATGGGAGGGCCTTTTGTGTGATCATCACAAGATAAACCCCTTATCAGAACATGTATGTTTCTACATTAATGGATTCTGGTCTACTCAAAAATAGAACTGTCAGGCCAATAAAAGGTGAATTTCCCATCTATGAGTAGTCTCAAAGTGGGATTCAGTGGAATAAGGATAGGGTCTCACTCAACTCTAAAGGCCACATTTCTAATAGCATTGCAGATTTGTAGAAAGGAGAAAGAGAATTCAATCAATCAAAAAAGTATGGATAGAAAAATCAATCATTTCTTTGTAGTTAAAGAAACCATTGTAAATCCCAACTTCACACTGTAAACCACAAAAGTTTTCAAATGGTTTTAGACTTGTCATCACCCAGAAATGTGCCACCTGTGGAAACAAACAGCAGTGTCTCTCCCGGTGAGCAGTTTCCCGTCATCCCAGAGTTTTCATGCCTCTCATCACACTGTACATTCTGGCTGGTGTCATCTTGCCTGCAAAAGTTACTGCTGTGTAACTTCTTCATTTAGCCGCCTTAGCTCTGCCTCGCTCCTGCCATCTCTTTTCTCTCACCAGATGAGCTCATTCCTGCTTCACAAAAACAAGCTGCTAGTCTTGAATGTGTTTCACTCTGCCTCCCACACACACACACACACACACACACACACACACACACATGCATCTAAGCTTTTCCCCTCTTTATTACCCTCACTTTAGCCCTGGCCAAGGTTCACCCATCAGCCCATCCACCTCCCACCTCTCCTCTGGGTTCCACCCTTCCTCACCTCTCAGTTGACCCCTCTCCTTCCTATCACCAAAGCCTCTCCCTCTCTGAAAGTAACCTCTAGCATACAAAGCATTCATCCTTCACCTTTCTAGGCATATGCTTCCCAGTCCCTGCCCTCTGTCCAGCCATGTCTTCATTTTCTCTTCAGTCTTCATAGTCAAACTTCCAAAGTAATGTCAACTTGCTCTCCTAGCGTCCTCATCAAAAACAATGGCTAACGTCTACTGCAGATATCTAATGTGATTGGCACCGTTCTAAGCATTTTTCCCATTTGCATTCGTTTATGTCACATAGCGACCTGGAAGTAGTTCTAAATTTTACTCCCAGTTTGTAAAGAAGAGATGGAGCGCAGACACAGAAACAGACATAGATTTAGTGACATGCCCATTGTCAACAGCTAGAGTTTGAGAGCTGGGGCTTTAATCTGGTGGTTCTTTTCCAGGGCCTATGATTCCTTCACTGCATTATTGCCTCAAATGCTTTTCCATTTACTGCAGTCTGACTTTGGATTTCACCCCTGCCCTGAAATTGTTCTCCCATACATCACCAAAACCATTCCAGTTACCAATATCAGTTGGGATCTATTGGTCCTTATTCAGTGCTGTTGAAAAATTATTCATGAAGAGGAACAACCAAGAGGGAAACTGATGGGGTGGGTGGGTATGAAGAGGTGTTTACTCTTTTGTAGGGTAGGAAGATAGGATGGGAATTTTTGCCATGCCTACATAGCTATAACTAAGAAAATGAACTTTTTTACCCATCTTTGCTTTATATATTTTAACTTTTACATCTGAAATGTTAGTCAATTCAAATCACAAATTCACAAATGAAGGCAAGTTGCTCAACTGTACTTCCAAGTTTCTCTACAAATGGAATGCTTACTTCATTATGCCAGCTTTGCTAGGGTTGCCGAACACTTTAACTCAGCAATGCTTGTTCAAAAAAAGAGCTTGCAAAGCCCTTTGGCTTTCTGATGCATTTATAAAATCCAGTCTTTTAACAATGGGTCAATGACGTAGGCATGAACAACTGTTGAAGAAGGTCCTCATTGTGTGTGTGTGCGTGTGTGTGTATGAAAGAGAGAAAGAGAAAGAGAGAGAGAGGGAGACAGAGAGAGAGAGAGATTAATCCTCTTCAAGTCAAAAAGAAGAAAATAAATCTGTTTGGAAAAGTACAACAAACAATTTCAATGACAACAAAAAGCATGCCAAAAGACTGAAAGATATAAAACAAATGAGGAATAATTCATTCTTAGACATTTGAATATTTTCAATTTCTAGCTCATTTAGACTTAACAAATATTTATTGTATGCTGCCCACATTCATGTCACCACACTATGTGCAGAGAGAGATTTGAGAGAAAACAAGACCCTGCTTCCTTAGGCTGTAAATGCTAGTGCTCAATAAATGTGAAGATTGGAGGACATTTGTTCATTCAGGAGGCTAACTGCTCACATGAGTAGATAAGTCAGTGGTCTTAAGCACCCTTCCTTTAAAGAGCTGATAGGTTATAGGGGAAGGAGGGAGAAAAGAACACCGTGAGCAATAATACAAGGTAGAAAATAATTTAAGTATTAAGGACTGCATTAAATGCAGAATAAGCATTTGACAAATATTTGTTATAGAGGTAGTGCTAGAGGACAGGGTCCTAATGAGTGCTTTAGATATCAGATGAGGAAATCAGTGATGTTCCGTGAAGACAGTATCTGAACTGAGACTTAAAGAGACTCAGACTACTAGTGACAGACAAAGAGTGCATTTCAGGGCAAAGCCAAAGAGGCACAAAAACTCAAGAGACACACAACCAGTTTCTTCTGCCACAACTGGGAGGTAGATTAAAAGGAAGGTTAATCAAGGAGTTAGTATTTTAATTAATATGCAATAATGAATCAGCAACACTATTGAAGAGTGGCAGGCCAGCACTAGAATTTGACCTAGAAGATGGCTTGGCAACAGGGTGTTAACACAGATAATGCGAGCTAACCATGGGTTGAATCCTGAGAGGGAAAGAGTTCAAGTCATGCTTTGCTTCTGTATCAACAATCTGTACAGGGAGTAGCTATCAGGGTGTATGGTGGCCATCTATCATTCACTGACAGCGCCTGACTTTGGCTTCTGGTTAAAGTGCCTTAGCAAGTCTCCCTGCCAAATGCCCAGCCCAGTTTCTGTACAGCTGATCCTAGCTCCAAGAGGAAGCTGGGGTCCATGTACTCCCATGGCCTCCATGATGAGCTCTTGAGACTGAAAAGTGACCCAATTTGGACTAAGATCAAGCCTTAGTTTTTTATCCAAGCTCTTTCCCCCCTTTATTGGGTTTGAAGAACCTTTAAAGAAAATCTTGTTTAAAAATGGAAACAGCACAGATGAAAGCATATGTTATGTTTATGATATATTATCTCTCCTTATGTCTTCTAACTTCTAACTTGCAACTGAAAAAGATTCTGCCTGATACAATAAAAGGTTTATTTCATGACTAAATATAAGAATGAGTGACTGATTGGTTTTATATACAGAAATATGATAGATCTGGAGGGGAATGGGACCCCATTGGTGGTTGGCCAATCTGCCATATCATCTACCATCCCCAGATGTCAGAAGTCAGTTTTACATGGAATCGCTTTCATCCACAAACCCTGAATTATCCCCACCCAATATTCTTATGATCTATGTTTCTATGGAGTCAGTACTGAGACTCACAGTGCTAGGTACACAGTAGCAATGCATTAAATACTTTGATTTGTACTAGAACCTAGGCTTTAGTGAGAAAACACGTCAGAAAATATCCTGTTTGTTAAAAAAACACTATTAATCATGAGATCCAGATCGTTATTCTTAAAAGATCATCAGTAGGTCATCAGTTTATCAGTACAGGCCCTGACATATCAATATGAGATGAAAAATAAGCTTTCATCTTTCCTTCAAGACAGTGATATCTTGGTCTTAATAATAATACGGATAATGAAGATTATTAAATTAAAATTTTACAGTCTTAAAGTTGCTAAATGTAAAAGAGTATAGCTTCATTGCAAATAAAAAGTGAGTAATACTGCAAATACCACTCAGCAGACCCAAATAATCTCTACTGGGTAAACCCTAGAGGAGCAAGAGGAGTGATTTTCATTTGTGCTTACCCGAACCAAGGGGTCCATTAATAATAATAAAAAAATCAAATACCCACCAGAACATTTTAAACCTGTCGTATTCTGGAAACTAACTACGAACTGGTCACAGACACTTAGTATTCCAATGGTTGCATTACATTGCCAAGGCTTTTGTTGTACTGAAATAAAGTAATGGCTCATCTCTTCCTTACCTATTGTTATATTGCTGAGCTTTATACATCATTCATAAACCTCCTGGTATTATTTATTGCAAAGCTTTCTGGTGCAAGTCACATCCGATCAACATACTGAGAAACAAGTGTTCCAGCCACTAAACAAAACTCTTACAAGAAGAGGAATGAATTGAAACTTGTTGTGGATTTAGCTTACTTTAATACAGTTAACTGGATTAGATGTCAAGGATATGTCTCTTTGTGAATTATTTGATAAATATGTGACTTTTTCTTCAGGGTTCTGGCTTTAATTAATTCCATATTTACTGAAAACCTACACTATGTAAGACCTTGCTAGGTCCTGGGGCAATCCCATGTTTTCAGCTATTAGAATCATCCCTCAAATCCACAAAGAAGTAGCAAGATTGTAAGTGCTGAGGGAATAAAGGAGAAAACAGGAGGAGGTGTGTTGTGTTAGGGTTGTAATAAATAGGGGGAAAGCAGTCTTTCATCAATAGTGCTCTACTGGGGAAAATCGTTTTTGGCTAACCCTCAGTCCAAACCATTGGAACACATAACCAGAGGAATTTAAAAGAAATAGATATAATGACTATCTTCTACATAAGTAGCATTCTTTTCCTCTCTATGTAATAAATATTGTAGTAACCTATGGCGTATTCTTTTGTGAGCCTTCCTTTTTTAAACTACCAAGGTGGAAAAAGCAAATTAATCTATATCAGCAGACACAGTGGCCAAGGGGAGATGGATTTTTCATATGTGATTCTAGAATATTTTCCTTCCTTCCTCCCACCCTGCCTCTTTTCCTTCCACTTTCTCTCCTCTCCCTCCTCCCTTTCCTTTCCTTTCATCTTTCCATAAACATTTACCCCAAACCTATAAAAGGTTAAGGAGAAACTTTCCACAGGTCGTGCTGCTGTCAGATTGCACTGGTATTAGCTACACTTTCTCATGGAGCCCCGGACCAGGGAATCCTAAGGACCTCAGCCTCAGCTGGAATGATAGGAATCCAGATCTTCTAGTATTGAAAGCAAAAACAAGAAATGTTTTGATAAAGATTGAGTGAAGACCAGGCCCAGAGCCATAGCTAAATCCCATTTATGAGTATAGTTCAAGGAGTGTGTGAAGGTAGCCCCGAAAGACCCTATCTGCAGGGCTGGCATATTTTGTGATGAGAATGACAAATGTGAGTGCCAGTCTACTTTGGTTAATGTTTCAGCTTTATACATAAAAAATATACACCATTCTCCTTTATAATGTGGTTTATTTAGTAAGATTCAAGCTTGGGATTTTTGTTATTTATTTATTAATTGTTGTTGTTTCTTATTGCATGAATCCAGAAAGCTAAGTTCAGACTTTTCCATGTGTCCAAAAATAGATATCTAAATCACAGGGACTGTATTTAGGTATCTGATCGGGGCAACTCTAGCTGCTAACCAGTGCTTAAATGGGGTTCTTTACCTTCAGCTAGTTTAATTTTGTCAGTGGTTTATCAACCCAAGACCTTTTACAAATGGGCAAACACTAACATAACCCCACCCTTACTTACTCTGCCTACAGCTGTAAAATTAAGAGGAAACATGGTGGCAAATAGGCAGGTAGGCAGGGAGGGAGGGAGGGAGGGAGAAAGCAAGGGAGAAAATGGACAATTTTAGTCTGTATAGTACATCATATTTTTAACAAAGGAAAAAAGGTATCAGAAAAAGGAAAACAAAAAATTGTCAGGAACAGCTTTGAATAAATAAACACCAATATTTGGCATTTCGATACAAGCTATTCACCAGTGGAGTTACAGTAAAAGAAATGTCCTTATATGAACACTGCTGCGAACTTTATTCAATAAATGCAATCAATTTATTTCATTTTATTGTAATTTTTATGTTGCCTTTCCAAAATTATTTCAGGCAATAAGTCATTCATTACATATTTGGATACCTATTTTAAATGCCATTTAAGAAACAAGCAATTTTCTTCTAGTTATTTTAGTTCATATATGTACATATAAGCGAAAAAATTGTAGAATATAGTCCTGAATAGCCCAAGTGGCCATTACTGATAAGTTTATACAACTTTTTTATTCATTTTTTTCCAAGAATGAGAGTGTAAACTTTAGAATCATATTCTATGCATAGGTTTATATCTCCCCTTTTCACTTACGTTTACTGTAGACATTTACTCAGATTAAAATATATTTTTCTACTTTATTTTCAATGCCCTCTTCATATGACTTGTATGACGATAGCATGGTTTACTTGACCAATCCTCTACTACTGACTAGAGTTCTTCCAAAAGTTTGTTGTTGTTGCTGTTTTGTTCTGTTTTTTGGTTTTTCTATGAGATGTTTATAAGCCTAAATCAGGATGGCAGGAAAAGTTCACCTATGCTTGTATTCCATTCCTGTCTTATAGTTCTTTGCAAGAGAACCCCTACTACAAGTCTCTTTACATCACCCACATTAAGACATTTAAAAATTCATGACCATAAGCTACAGTGTTTCAACACATTAAAGAAAATGAATTCTGCCTAAATTATTTGATAAGCACTTTTTATTATGGTGTCAACATTAGCCCCCCTGGGGGGGAAAAACAAGAATGGGAAGTTACTTTATTTTGGAAGGATGTCTCCTCCTTTTGTTCATCTATTCCTTTCTCCTTCAGAAATTTGAATCATTTAAATTAAAATTTTCAAATCCTTGACAATTTCAGGACTCAACGGTTTATATTTGAATAACTATACTACTCCAAGGAGTGTTTCAATTATAAAACAGCTCTTCCCATTAATATTGATCTTCCCAGTGAAGTAATTTGTTGATCTTCCTTAAGTAATCTGTTGATCTTACTTACTTATTGTATTTAACAATACAAAATCACACTGTAAACCAAATGTAAATGCTAATTTTTAATGTAATTTAGCAAATTTCATTCCTCATATGCATGCAATAATTTTATACATTTCAATCAGTACTTTTACACTAAATCTTAATATAAAATGTCACCAATTAGATTTCATAATAGAGACTACAAAATTGGCTAAAAGTCTCCATTTTTGAGTACTTAGGTTGTTTCTAATAGTTCACTGATAAAAAAAACTTCTGCAATGAACAACTAACCTTTTGTATTTTTTTTTTTACCTTTTGTATTCTTTTAAATGATTTCTTAAAGTAAAATTCCTAAAAATATAATTACAGTATTAAAAGACACGGACATGCTTTTATGTATTGTCAAAATGCTTTCCAAAGCCATTACATTGCTACCAATAGTATGAATTTGGAAGCATCACCAATATTGTAGCAGCAACAAGTATTACACTTTAAAAATGTTTTCTTATTTGACAGATGTAAAATGGTAATGGGTCATGGTTTTTAATCTGTGTATTTCTATGAGTTGTTCTTTCAAGTACCCTAGGGAGCTATGTGGAGAATTCTCCTTGGCAATGTTTGTGAACTGGTAGTCGGAGTAAGCAGATATATAAGCAAAATGGGTCACTCAAGAGCAGTATCAGTTCACTGAGACATCTCTCCTCCTCTAGATCAAAGACAATCTAGGGAGCTGTACAAGTCTGTCACTTCCTTATATCTGAGTCTGTGCTATCATCACAATGATTTAACCCAACTATCTAAAACTGAAGGTCAGTTTTCCTAAAGACTAACAATATTTAGCCTAGATTTATTTGAGATTAGGGCTATTACAAACCATGACAAGGAGAAATGTTTGTTACAACACAATTTATTTTTATATGAGCATCCTTTATACCAAGAGTCATAAAACATTTTACAGTGATACATAAGCTAATGGTCCTTACAGGATGCTGATTTTTCAATGTTTATTTAAGCTGTGATGAAAAATTGGTCGTTTTATTTTCTGGCAGGTAACAGCTGACTTTTCAACAACTCTGTTAAAGAAAATAATCCCAGAGGTTAAGAAAGACCATAGGTCCATAACATCATGATTTACCCTTTTCTAATGCTTCACACAGAACCAAGGAAATGCAACTCTGTGGTGAGAACAAAAGAGACCAAAAAAATGAGGAAAAAAAAAAATCAATCCTAACCAACAGGGAAAATCTGTCAACCAAGTTAAGTTTTTTTTTTAACCTAGAAGAAATGAAAAATATTTTCCTGCCTTGTCCCAATAAGTCTGCAAGCCCCCAGCTGCTCTTATGGCTGCTATGACATTTAAATGGTAAAATAAGACAATTTGAAGTCCACATATCAAATAAAGAAACTGCTCCTTAAGGAACTAGAAAAAAGAATCAACCAACACACTGTTGGATGCTTTAGGCCTGTGGCATTATTTTCATAAATTAAATTTATAACAGACTGAATTGCTTTGTTTTTTTTTTTCAAAACATTTTTTCTCCCCATGGAGACAAGAGTGATAGTTTTCAGATAGACTTCTTGGTTTTCTGTTTTTGTAGCCTCAGTTCTTCACCTAGTGCAAACTCTGGAAAATACTTGCTTCCAAAGAAATAAAATGTAGGCAGAGTTCTTCTAAAGCTACATACAAGTGACTTAGTTAGGCATTAGCAAAGCCTTTTATTCCCCCAAGACACAAGTTCAAACTCTAGCATTGGAAGAAAGGCTCACTGGGTCATAGAACAAATGATTCAGAATGTAAAATGCAGAAAATTCAATTCTGACAGTTATTCACTGTGGGTTTCACAGGCTTTTTACTAATATGCAGTTCATTTTTTCCTCTTTCTTCTTCCTCAATTGTACACACTCTGCTCTTTTTCTACTGGAAGAGAAAGAGATGACAATGAATAACGATCAAAATTTTTTTTCAATTTATAGTATGCCTAATTTTAAAAGAGATGTTTGAAACTTTGATAATCAAATGTGATGTTAAAGGCAGCTTGTGGCACAATTGATGCCAAAAACAGCGGCTTTAGGAGCTGAAATAGTGCAGGGAACCTTCTGAGTTAGGTGATGCTGGGTTCAAATCTTAGCTCTGAAAATTACTAGTTGTGCATCCCCAGATAAGTTACTTATCCTCCTTTACTCCCAGCTTTAATAAAACAGAGTTAAGAGCTACTCCATGGAGTAATTGTGACTATTAAATAAATTGATCATGTAATGATTTTCATGCAATTCCTATGGAATACAATGCCTGAGTTATAGCAAGCAATGAATAAATGCCTCTACACTAGAGTAGCTCTGCTGTTGCTGTTTATAGTCTTACTTCATCCTTCCCTGACATCACTTGGCCACACCAAAATAGGAGTCACAGAGTCGGGGTTGGCCATCAATTTATCAGCCAGGTGCTCAGTTCTCTCGCTCTTCTGCAAGGTTCTTCCTCCCAGAACATTTACCTCCAGCCTGTCCACAAAGCCCAGTGAACCAGGTAATTAACAGTGAAGGCTCTGACCTATTCATGGGTCATGATCAACAGCACCCACGATGGCTAATGGTTATTGAGTTTATCAAGTATCAACTGGATAGAGATAAAACATATGTGGAGGAACCAGAGGTTGCGGTTTTAAATACCTTTCCATTCTGATGAATAAGCCAGCTTGCTGGAAACATACAGTAAATAAGTCTTCCAAAATTGTTTCAATTATGTATAGCAGAAAATGAGCTAAGGCTTAAGTCAGGAGTGCTGAAAAGTCCTCAGGGGAAAAGTTTAAAGGGGTTCTCAGTCTTGCCAGAGGGAAGATTCTGAAAAGTGTGGGCAGGTGAAGCAAAACCTCAAGGGACAGTGTGCTTTGTTACCCCAAGCCTGGTAACAGAGCAGAAGGGTAGGGAAGGGAGAGGACAGTCCTGGAATACAGAGACATAACACACTGTGACTTTTGGTAGAGACAGAGCCAATGTGGGCCACCCTGGCAAGTGCTGGGGAAAGCGTTCAATGAGAGGCATTTGGGTTGTGGAGAAGAAGCTCACATGAGCAGATCCATGCTGTCTGGCAGCAATGGGTGGGTTCTCACTTTCGTGAGACCAGATCAGGTACTGTGAGAACAGGCTGTTATAAAGTAAGGTTACTTGGCATGTTTTGACTCTTCTACAAGCTTTCCCTTCAGCTTTCTGCCATGAACTGAAGCCACACAAGATCTTCATCTGAAGCTGAGTGGATGCTGGTGCCACACTCTGGACTTCTGGAACTGGGTGTCAATTAAACTTTTTGCTTTATAAATTAGCTGGTCTCATGTGTTTTATTATAGCAACAGAAAGTGGACTAAGCCATACTCCCACCTTCTAATCCCAAGCAGAAGCCAGGCAGAAGACAGCCCTTGGAAGCCAACCATCAGGACCAGCCTCTCAGGGCAGATGGCGAGGCAGAGAGCACCACAGTGATCCTTGGAGGGCAAATGGAGAATCCAAGCCCTGTGGTGGGAAAGCTCCAGGCTAAATATCTGTTGGAGCGTAGAATGGATCTTGTTCATTTTTATAACCTCAGTGTCCAGCAATTGCCTAGCTCAGAGTAAGCACTCAACAAATACCTGGCTCAGGAAAGGTGACATTGTTTGGCATTCACTTCAGCATTAGGTTTTTCAAGAAGAGCATTTTCAATTTGCTGCTCAACCGATCAAAAACTTGTCTCTGCAGAGTCATAGAGAAATATGAAAATAGACAAAGTGACAAAAGTTTGGCATGTGAAGTTGAAACTGTCTTATCTCCAATGAGCTGTGCAATCCGGCTCCGCACATGAATGCACTTCCAGCAAAGTTGGCCCCTTCGCAGCGAGTTAAAGTTTAAAGCCCTATTAATGCCACTGGCTGATATAAATGGAACCCCCACAATTTACCTAAGCTGTGAGGCTTGTAGGTTAACATTTGGAGGAACAAATTTAAAGAAGAATATGAAATGAAATAATTCTGTAAATTTCAGAGTTAAGCTGCCACCATTAAAATCTTTAGAACTTTCTATGTTTCCTCCCTTTTAATTTCTCTGCAGTATTTATATTTTAACACCTTTAAAATAATTAGAAGGCGACTAAATTTTTTAAGCTTTGGTAATAATTTTTACAATAGCTTAGGCTAACTATAAGATTTTAGGAGCTGTTTAAGCAGAGGAGGGTGTGTGACTTGTGAGACAGGAGTTGGGATGTCATTAAGATTATATTTTGGGGGCTGGGAATTTAGCTCAGTGATTCCACCGCCTGCCTCGCAAAGCTCAAAGTCCACAGTTAGATCCCCAGTACCAAAAAACAAAAGATTGTACTTCATCAAGGAGCAACATACTTCACATTTCGATCTAGCACACATATACTGTGTTACAAAAGCACATGCAACCACACTTTCTACCCTTGAGGTACACTTGCAGCCCCTCAATGTTAAATGTGTCCTTCCTGTGCATAGTATAGTGAAGTACACTACCTGAAATGAGCGTCCCAGTGCGACATTTGCCTTGCTTAAAATCTTCCGTAATGAATCAGTACTCTTGATACATTGGTATCCTCTATTTAATCATCCATCTGAAACAAAGGTTATGTCTTTCTATGTGCCATGCATGCTGTAAGTTGTATTCTATTCTACTATCTTTAAAAAAATGCTGACTGCCGCCCACTAAATTAATTTTAAGTCTGACTAATGGATAGGATTCTACAGTTTTAAAAGGCTTGCTTTGGCTTAGCTCATATGTAAGCGCCAACATCAGACAATAAGGATGCACAAGGTAGTCTAAAAAGAAACAATGGGGACTGAATGAACTAATGGGAAAAGCGACGCAGTCATTTATCCAAGGACCGATGAAATGGCTGAGCCCTTTTTATATTAAGAGTTGGGAGAGAGAGGGCAGGAAACAAACTCTTAATTTAGTCATGGACAGCTTTATATTTTTTACCCATTATTTTACCCACCTGTGGGCTGTAACACTGTGTTGTGTCTTGAACATCTCAGGGGTAAAAGACCTCCATCTTCCACAGTCTGGAAAGATGGAGATAAATATGGAAATGGCTACTATAGTACGTCCATGACAACGGCTGCCACAGAGACACACAGGGAGTGCCGGGCAAACAGGAGGCTGTGCAGCCAGTCTGTCTGGGAAAGTCAGGTCCACGGTAAAGACATAGCGGGCTCCTTCAAGAGCTTTCCTGGCTGGCTTTTAAAGGAACACAATCACATAATCTAGGTCTGAAACCTTGTTCTGTCTTTGATTATGTGAATAGCCTTGCAGAATGTCCTGAGCCTGTCTTTCCATGTGTAAAATGGAAGGGTATTAACACATAGCCATGGGGTTTCAGCAAGGATTAAGCAGGATGATATCAGCAACTCCAGGATTAAGTAAGATGATGTAAGGGGTGCCAGGCCCACAACATGCGGTACTGCTATTAGAATGACTGCTGTCAACATCAACATCATCATTCTGTTTCTTCCTCAAAAGCTTCCTTGCAGAATAGTCTCCCAAATTATTAGACTTTTTGAAGCTGGGTCACCCTGAGCTTACAACAAGCCCTGCAGATGCCCATGCTGAGACAGAAACCTCAGCTTGAAATCTTTAGAGAAGAAAGAGATGGAAAAAGAGTCCAGCAGGAAGCACCACTGTTCTTAAGTGAGCAACTTGTCCTGAAGTTTTAACACTGTCCTCTGACATATTTAATTGTGTCTTTTCAAATATTGTGATGCGTTTGAAGCTTAAGGCCACAGAATATAATTACTTAGAGATGAAATATAAATCAAGAAGTAAAGAGCTATCAAATTCCAAAGTCTGCCACAGGCAACCACTGGGGGAGAAACTACTTAAATATAAAACACAGCTTATTAAAATGGTACTAAGATTCAAATAATAACTGATTGCTGATCATGGTGTGCTTTGAATAGTTAGAAGATTCTGCAAAGGACATGAGCTATCAACAATACAGAGCATCATAAGAACAATTTTATCGTGAGAAGAATAAAGTGGAGTCAGATTGAACAAGACAATAACCAATCTTGACTCCCAGGATGCAAATTTCTGCCTCTCGCTTTCCTACATTGGATTTTTTTTTGATGGTGGTGGTGGTGGTGGGGTGTCATGAACTTCCTTTAATGAATAAGAAATTCAAATAGAATGATCACAAATATTTCTCCTACTCTTCTCACCCTTAACCTGTAGAAATCTCACCAAACCCTAGTAAAACAGGCCACCATTTCCCACCTGCTCATTCATTCAAAATGCTTAAACAAATCAGAAATTCTGAGTCTTCCTCATAGTCTTTGGACATGAAAAAGAATGCATTCACATTATCAAGCTAAATGTTTCCATTGAGGATGATTTTGGAAGAGAATGTGAACAAAAGTAAATGCTCTTTAAAGAGCATTTATTTCTGTGTATTAAATAAAAGAAATGATAGATAACAGGCTGCTGGTTTGGATTGTAATCTTGCTACTGCTTAGAGCAATTGCTAATGCAAATGGCGAATAATGAAGTCAGGGCCGTTTAGCAATTGTCTTTGATGGCAACGCTGACTCCTGGAAACCCACAATGAAGAGACATTTCAGATGCAATAATGTGACTTAGTTCTGCAGTGTCTCATTTATTTGCTGGAATCAAAGGTTGCCTTCTTTCTGGACAGGTGAAGCCAGAGGACCAAAGATCAAAGGGAAAGAAATGTGAAAGGGACCTTTTAGTGAACAGTGGACCAAAAATTTAGCATAATTTACCCTGGACACTTTTCTAACTTGTATGATTTCTTATAGAATGGCCAACTGATAACTACTATTTTGTCTGAAGTTTTATATTTAAAATCCTATGGCACAAAGATGAACAATTCAATTTAAAAATAGGCAAAGGACTTGACATGTCTCAAAGAAGATATACAAATGGTAAATAAGAATATGAGAAAATATTCAATATCACTAATGCAAAACAAAAACACACTGGGCCGGGGATTTAGCTCAGTGGTTTCAACGCCTGCTGCTCAAGTGCAAGGACCCGAGTTTGATCCCTGGTACAAAAAAAAAAAAAAAAATGCACACTGAGATGGCTATTAAAAATAAAAACAAGAAATAAAAAGTATTGGCAAAAATGTAAAGAATATTGGCGCCTCCATAAATTGTCGGTAGGACTGAAATTATGCAATCATTAAAGAAAATAATTTGGCAATATCTCAAAACGTTAACCATAGAATTATCATATGAACCAGCCATTCTACTCCTAGGTATATACCCAATACAGATGAATTGAACACAGGTGTTCAAACAAAAACTTGTAGAAGAATGTCCACAGCAGTACTACTCACAAAAGCCAAAAGAAAGAAACCAATCCAACACTCATCTCACCGATGGGTGAAAAAGCAAAATGTGATATATCCACATTAAAGAGTATTATTTGGCCATGAAAAGAAATGAAGTTTGCATATGTGCTAAAACATGAAAGAGCTTTGAAAAAAACATGCTAAGAGAAAGAAGCCAGACAGGAAAAGCCATATATGGTATGATTTAATTTATATGAGCTATCCAGAATAGACAAATTCACAGAAACATGAAGCAGATTAATAAGTGGTTGCCAGGGGCAGAAGGGAAGGAAAAAAGTTGGAATATCTGCTCAGGAAGTATGATGTTTCCTTCTGGGTGATGAAAATGTTCTGAAATCGGATAATAATGATGGTTACGCAATGCTGTAAATGTATTAAATGTCACTGAATAGTACACTTCAAAATGGTGAGTTCTCTATCATGAGGATTTAATGAACACACACACACACACACACACACATACACACACACACACCATGGCAGCTCCAGAAATTCTATATAAACTCGAGAGAAGCAATTAAAAGTGGTCTCATATGCGAAAGGGGTCTGGAGGCTTGATTTAAATTCATTTGCTAGACATGAGCATTCGATGGGACATTTTGGGGGACTGCCTAGGCATGACTGAAGGAGATTAAGAAAGGAGAAAAATAAGGAAATGACCCTATATTGTCACCAATGAGAAGGAGCTAGTTTTCAAATGTAAAATAATGATTATGGAGTATATTCCTCCTAGTGTATGCACTAAGAATAAAACAGACTTTATGTAGTCAACAGATTCATGTTTTTTAATCTCTATTTAAAAGAGTACAGCCTACACTCTCTGCTCCTACTGTACCCATTTTTCTCCTCTGCAATATGTAGGCACTGCTCATTTTATTTTCCACTCCCCTAGCAATCTTTATTGTTTTGTATTACAACAGGGGAACAAGCTACTTCTTGTAATAAGCTACTCCTCTCAGTACCCCACAGTCAGTTCCATTCTACCCCCATATTTCTCCATATGTTAAGCAGCAGTTCCCTATTATCTAAGGACACAATTTTTAATTTGCTAGCTTATCCTGGATCTAAGTTTAAAAACATGATAATGGAAGGAACCACATTTCTCAGAACTGAGGGCTTAGAGGTTACTTAGAGGTTAAGTATTATGAACTCAGAGATATTTACAAACATACTGGGAGATATATAAATTTTAGGAAAAATATAGTACATTTTCCTGAATTGTCAGTCTCACTCCATGATAAGGGGTATAAAAACTTTATTTGTACATTGAAACAGGTATGTAATGGAGGAAGAAACAAGATCCATGTGAATTTTTAGGATTATATCAGGCTAAAAAGACATTCTCCATTAGCTTCCAGACTCTGAAGAGACCGGTTCACTCTCCCCTGCCTTGAGGGGCCCAGAAGAAACTTTGTGACCTGCAACAGACCTCAAGCGTCTGCAGTACTGACTAACTGGGTTCGACTGTAGAAAAACATGGGCATCCTATCTAGACTCACAGAGAGGTCACCATCTACCATTAACAGAATTGTAGCATGCTTTGGAAGTAGTTCTTAAATGGTTTTGTACATATAATTCATTCCATACCTGTGACAATGTCCCCGTGACAATTGCATTTTATATATAAATGTGTGGAGGATCAGAAAATTTAAGCAATTTTCATGTATAAGAATAGTAACAGTCAGACTAAAAGTTTAAAGTACTCTAAAAAGCAAAGCAAAATGTTGGGCTAAAAGGGTGTGGGGTTTTGGCTGAAAGTCTATACTTCGACAACAGTCATGCAAACGAACCCTACACAGGGAGAGGGTATGAAAGATATGGCATCGATAAAATGTTATTTTGAAAGAGGCTCTGATAATTCAAAAATACTCTTGAAAATTTAAAAATTGTGAATAGTTGAATAATAAAAACCTAATAATCAGAGGATATATTTAAATAAATCTCCCAACATATACAATAAAAGAAAGATGAAAGAACAAAGAGATGAAGGTTACAAAAGAGACCTATACAACAAATTTATATCTAATATATATATAAAAAAGATGTTTCAGGGTTGGGGGAAACTGAAAAAATAAATGGAGAGAAATGCTGAAGCAAATAATTTAAGAAAATTTCTCAGAATTTAAGAACAAACTGATGCCTTTATATTCAAACACCACACTAAAACCAAGCACAATTCATCTAAAAAAGACTCACATTTAAATAGATCACCTTTAAATATGATATCTCTAAGGGAAATTTAAAACATTTTTTTAAGTTTCTAAAGAGAAAAAAATCAGGTCAGGCACAAAAGAGCAAAAATCAAAATAGTGTCAGATCTTACCACTGGAAAACAAATGTCCTCCAATTTTGGGAAATTATTTTTCACTTACATTCTATACCCAACCAATATATCTTGGGTGTAGGTAGAATAATGTACTTACTCAAAATAAATAAATAAATAAAACAACCCACAAAACCAAAAAAACTCCAAAAAACAAAAAACCTCAAAGAGCTTATTTTTCTTATTTACTTTTTTTCCGGACCCTCCTGTAAGATGTAGTATATCAAAATGGATGCAGAAACCAAAGATCAAAGAATCCAATGTCCAGCACCAAATATGACAAAGAGAATCCTATAAAGACAATTACACAAGAGGTCTACCTAGGGAGCCCCCAGTCCAGACATAGCTGGTACACTTTACTAGAGAAAACTGATCTTAATGTGACAGCACTGATGGAAAACTACAAGTAAAAAAGACACTTTCAGCAAACTAGACATGGGGGAAACTCCTTCAATTTGGTAAAGAACTTCTACGAAAATCCAAAGCTAACATACTTAACAGTGAGGAACGAGCCTTCCTGATGACATCAGGAATGAGGCAAGAATCTCTCTTCTCTCCATTCCTTTCAACAATGCCCTGGAGTAGGTAGGTGATGCAATAAGACAAAAGGAAATAAATGGTGCTCAGATCAAGAAGGATAAAGTAAAATTGTCTTCATTCACAGATGACATGATTGTCTATATAAAATATCTAAAAAATTGACCAAAAAGTCCTGAAACTAATAAGGGATTGTGGCAAGGTTTCAGGATACATAACTAACATACAAAAACTCCATCAATTTTCTATATACCAGATATGAACAAGTTGAATTTAAAAATGAAAAACACAATGCCATTTACAGAAAATGCTTACCATGAGCACTCCAAAAATGAGATACTTAGGTATAAATCTAACAAACTATGTAAAAGAGCTCTCTGAGGAAAACTAAAAAACTTTGAATAAAAGAAAATAAAGAACTAAATGAATGGAGAGACATTTCACGGTCACAGAAAGACTGAGTATTGTCAAGATGGTAATTCTTCCTAAATTGACCTATAGATTCAGTGCAATCCTAATCAAAATTCCAGCAAGCTATTTTGTAGATACTGTTAAACTGATTCGAAGATTTTTATGGAGAGGCAAAAGACCCAGAAGAGATAACTCAATTCCTAACAAAGTCAAAGGAATGCAGTGGACTATCTGACTTCAAGACTAACAAAACACTACAGTAGTTGAGACAGTGTGGTATTGATGAAGAAATAGGCAATTACCTCAGTGGAAAAGAATAGACAGCTTAAAAATAGACCTACATAATCACAGTCAACTGATCTTTCACAAAGAAACAAAAGCAATATAACAGAACAAAGATAGTCTTTGTCACAAAACTTGCTGGAAAAATTAGACATTACACTCAGCAAAATAAATTTACAAACAGACCTTATATTTTTCACAAAAAAATCTCAAAATGGACCATATATCTAAATTTAAAATGCAAAATTATGGTGCTCTGAGAAGTAACATAGAACAGCCTCCAGATAACTTGAGTATTGCAGTGCCTTTTAAGTACAATAACAAAGGCATAATCCTTAAGAGAGAGAATTAATAAGTGGGATCTCATTACAATTAAAAACTTTTGCTGTATAATACACACTGCCAAGGAAATGAGAAGGAAGAGGCCTAGAATGGGAGAAAACATTTACAAAGACATATCTGTATATATCATCATACCTTAATAGGATAGTTTTTTACAAAGATGTCTGATAAAAGACTATTTTCCAAAATACACAAAGAGCTTTTAAAAGTCCACATTAAGGAAACAAATCAACCAAAAATAGGCAAAGATCTAAGCACCTATGAAGCTACACAGATGGCAAATAGGCATGTGAAAAGATGTTCATAACCATGCCACTAGAGAATTATAAATTAAAGCAACAATGAGATACCACTGTATATCTATTAGAAGGCCCCAAATCTAGAAGACTGATAACTTCAGTGCTGGTGAGGATGTGGAGAAAAAGAAAATCTCAGTCATTGAAAAATGACTCAATCAAGGCAAAGTGGTACAGATTACCTAAGAAGACACTTGGGATGTTGCTTATAAAATTAAACACACTGCAGCAATTGCACTCCTTGGTATTTTCCCATACAAGAATCTGCACATAGACATTTATAGCAGCTTCAT
The DNA here is from genome assembly GCF_053883595.1 of Heterocephalus glaber. Lineage (NCBI taxonomy): Eukaryota > Metazoa > Chordata > Mammalia > Rodentia > Bathyergidae > Heterocephalus > Heterocephalus glaber. The sequence goes on along the minus strand of NW_028258296.1, from coordinate 12,461,240 downwards.
TCATAATTGCCCAAACATGGAAGCAACCAAGATGCCCTTCCATAGGCGAATGGATAAATGAAATGTGGTACATCATCCACACAAAGGTTATTATTCAACGCTGAAAATAAAATGAGCTATTAAGTGAAGGTAACCAGTCTGAAAAGGCTTCATACTGTATGATTTGAATCAATTATATGACATTCTGGAAAAGGCAAAGCTGCAGAGACAGTGGAAAGATTGTGGTTGCCATGAGGTAGTAGGAAGGGAGAGATGAATGAGCGGATACACAGGATTTCTCAGGGCACTGGAACTACTCTGCATGACACTACAATGATGGGCACATGTCCTTGTGAGCGTGTCTAAACTTATACGGTGCACACAAAGAGTAATGAGAATGCACATGAAGGACTTTGTGTAATAACGATGTGTTAGGCTCATGAAGTGGAACAGATGTAGCGCTGTGGTGGGGGAGGTCGGCTGTGGGGGAGTTGGGGGAGGGGCTGTGGGATGGATATCTTTGTTCTTTCCTCTGCCACGAAAATTAAGGCTATTAAAAACATCACTTAAAAATTAGTTGCTCAAGAAAAAAACCATAATGGTAGCATATTGATTTGCTTTGCAATGACTATTATTTACATAGTTATGAACACTAAATTTTTGCTTTAACTGGAAATTATGATAATCCTATACTGGGAAGATGGGAGAAGGAGGTGGGCAAGGATATGAGAAAGATCAATTTTTCAAAGGCCCTCAAAGGGTTTCATAGGTAATATTTTAAAATTGAGACACCAAAGAAATATACATACGCCATTTAATAACACAGAGATAAATAGCATCAGTCAAAGGACTAGGAAGTGACTGTCATGAGAGAAAAAAATGAGATGTCACAAGGGCTGGAGAAAGCTGCTATTTTAAAACGGATTTTTGAGTAGTGTACGTGTACTTTATTTTCATTTTTAAAAACTGATAATTAAAAAATAAAATAACTTCAGTGCTGGGGATATAGCTCAGTGGCAGAGAGCTAGCCTACCATGCCTGTGCCCTGGGGTCCATCCCTAGCATTGCAAAAAAATAAATAAATAAAAATAAAAAGAACATCATGGTAGCCTGTAACAAACCATTTAAAATTTTTTGAAATAGCCAAGGGAATAAGATGCTAAACAGCCGTCATGTAACATACCAAAAAGTACTGGTATCCAAAAGAAAGGATACACAATACACTGTCACTGAAAAAATAAAAGCACGTGACAAGAGTATATATTGTATGCTTCTCTTTTTGTAACACATCCACATTCACAACAGTTTGTATATACTACAGATACAAAAATTATTTCCCCGTCTTCAAATAACTTCCAATTCAGTATGGAGGCACAAATAAAAGCTGATAGCTTTAATATGAGGTGCTGCTAGTAGGAGGCAAGGATCCTCAAAGGAGCACGCATCAGAACCACTGGGATTCAAACACAAGTTTAGGAGCTACACCTCAGAGTTTCCAGGGTAGCGAGTCTGGGTGCAGCTCGAGATCACACCTCTAACACAGTGTCTGGAGCTGATGCCATTGGTCTAAGATGCCACTCCAAATACCCTGGGACAATGGTGTCCAAGGCTCTGGACCACGCTGGCCACCACACAAGTCAGGGCAGGATTTCTGGCGGAGATGCTCCCAAAGCGCTTCTTGGTAGTCTCTGGAGTTCTCACAAAGTCTGAGAGCTACTGACAAAGCTTAATGGAATTCTTGATTTACCAACGATAAGACCATACTTCTAACTATGCATACCAGGTTTCTTTGCTGCGGACTAGCATTTTCCAGTCAGTACTGAGTATTTCAGATGTATCAGCGTCTGTACTCGGTACCTTTTAATTAATTAATTGATTAATTTATTTATGTATGTATTTATGTGTTTGTTTATTTTTGGTTCACAGTACTGGGGATTGAACCCAAGGCCTTCCATTGAGCCACATCACTCGCTATTATTTTTATTATTATTGTTGTTATTATTATTACTATTATTATTATCACTATGTTTTTCATACAGGATCTCACTAAGTCATTATGTTGCCCAGGCTGGGCTCAGACTTGCAATCCTCCTCCTACGCTCTCTCGGAGGGCTGGGATTTCAAGCATGTGCCACTATCCCCAGCCTGCTTTTGACACTTTTACATGCTTTTGATTGATGAAGTGGACAAAGAAAAGTTATTCTTTAAGATTTAATGACCCCAAATCTTTAAGCTAGAAATGCCTGAAAATCCTAAGTCAGTTCGTGGTCCTTGAAGTTCAGAGTACTGACTCAGTCCACCGAAAGGGGGATACACACTCACTCCAGGCTGATTACAAGGAAGCCAGGACAGCTCCCTGCTCACTGTGAGTTGCTGCACCCCTGTTCCCTTCTCCAGAGAAAGAGTGGAAAGTAGAGAAAGACCAACATTACCACTCTCTGTCACTCTGGCCCATGTGTCCAAGAGTCCCTGCAATATCAAGGACATCACCAGGTGCTTAGGACACTCAGGAAATACCAGGAAAATGAATCTGTGTTCAATCTTGGCCGGCAGTTTCTCATTGTTTCCCACCTTCTAGTTTTCCCCTAAGGACAAAAATGAAATGGGCCGTTCTCCAATTTTGTTAGTATTTCATGGACCTGCCTGTTGCTTACTTGACTATGTGGCTACCAAATGCCAGGTCTGGAATTGGTATTGAGTAAAAATTTAACAGATAAACAAGCAATGTGGCAACTGAGGACTGAGTGACATGTGTACAGTACCCAGTGAACACTCTTTATCACACTTTCAGAGGATGAGAATCTTCCCATAGCCCTTCATCTAACTCGGAGGGCCTGTAACTGGGTTCATTTTTAGAGAAATGAATGCTGAACCGGCTGCTGTGCAGGTAATGTTGACTCACTGGGAGAGGAAGAAGTCTGAGTGTGGACACACGAAAGGCTAGTACTTGGCCAAGTTCGTCATAAATTAAATGCTAATCTTCCTTCCCCAGAAAGGGCCCAATGACTCTGCTCCTGATTCTGGGAGAAGTAGGTCAGTTCCAGTCACCTGAAACATTGGCCACAACAACTCTAATGCAGATTGGTGGTGAGAAATAATTGGAAGCACTCTTTCTGCACTTCTGCATTTATTAAGATGTCAAATTGCACTGAATAGGCTCTAGAAAGTGGAAGTAAACAGTCCTTACATGAAATACGGCTCTCTCTTGGGTAGGAACCTGACCTCTTTGTCACGCACGAGACAAGACAAGAAGGCTGTCTTCTATCATAATATCTTAATTTTCAAATAATTTTGTTTCAAAAGTCATAAAATAATTTTATGGAGTGTCAGACCATGTACTTTAAAAACCTGAAAAGTTCAAGAAGCTTAATCACTTTAGCCGTAGGTATTGAAGACAGAAAATGAAAACCTTTTTGGTACAGGAATTCTCGGTGGGAATGGGGTTAGTAAGGGGAAAGATGCGTAGGAATTACAGGGGCCACAGGCCCCCTGGTCCTGGAAACACTTCTCACAGTCCTGTCTTTCTTATACTCTGCAACAGAATCTTGTAGCCAGGAAGCAGAACCCTTCCAGCTGCAGGCCAAATGGACAGATGAAGTCTTTACTCTTCAGCCAAGTAGATGAAACTGCCTTTACTTGTCTCAGGCCCTGTCTGCATTAATGATAGGTCTGCCTCTGGCTTTGGTTTGCTCATGACACTGGGAACTTGCAATTAAAATGTAGGTCAGTCAATGTGCTATGATAAAACCAAGGTTTGTCCTCTCAAGACTTCGGAACTAGAGTCTTGGAGGGAGAGAATCTTGAGTAATCATAATTATGATACTATATACCTGTCAGACATCACAGAAGGAAGTTACAGAAAGCCAGTAATTTAAAGAGGAAAAGTAAGACTCTTAATCACAGTAGGAGACCATTTTGATCTTCCTTATCAGTCATAGGTGTGAAAAAATGAGGGCTAAATTCAGCAGGAGTCTGAGAGAGGAGGAATAGCTATGTTGTTTCGACTCAAATTTTTGAATCTTAAAATCCATTACAGAAATGCATACTCTGATTGCCAGTCACTTTGCTTTGGTGAAACTCAAAAGAGGGGTCCTACAAGTGACAATCCCATGAAGTCTGACAGCATGCTCTGTGGTTTGAGACTAATGCCAGGCTGGGTAACATCAGGGAATTTTCATCAAATAGCTGATCTGTTATTGGAAAGTGATGGGGAAAAAATGAATATGATCTTGGTCGATTGGGGTAAAAGAAGTACTTTCCCTAGTCCACACCATGACTCACTAAGGCCTGAAATGAGTTCCATCACAGCAGAGAGAGGTCACCACAGGGACCTGTTTGGAGTAAACTAATATAATCAACTCCAAATTATCATGCTGATGAACACAAATAGTGATGCAGACATTTCAAAAGAGTATAAAATCTGAAAATCATTTAGTTTTGGTTATAGAACGTATTGTATTATTTGCAAGGTGTCAGGTTACCCTTGTGTTTTGTTCTCAGAAATGTGGAAATTAGTGTGATGTAGGCAGTCCCTGCAACAACATCAACAGGTAGTGGAGAAAACTGAGGCTGGAGGAATAAACCAACTTGGAGTAGAGTATTTCTATAGGTAAATTCCCGATGGCACATTTAGAGTCAACTCATCATTAACTTGTAAAGGGAAGATAGGCAGAAATTTATTTTATGGAAGAAGAAATTGCAACTTGGGTTAATTTATCTAACCCAGGCCATCTCTTCTCTGATTCTGAGTTCTTCTCACTTGGTCACATCACCAACACTCCAGTACTTACCACAATGAACTGGAAGAACACACATAAGCTCACAAAAGGTTGTAAGAAGTGCTGAGAGAGACACCTTCAAAGTATTGTTTAGGGAAATTAGAGTGTTTTGAAGATGGGGACTGGTGTCAAGAGAAGCTTACCTTCTCGAAGTGTGGAGCTTGGCCACAGACAGGATTAGATTCGAATCTAACAGTTCTCGATGTTCTCAGTATAGGAGGACAAAGTATGTGGGCTCTAGAATGCACCCCAACTGGGTTTGAATCCCACCTTGTCTACATTATTTGCCTATAGTCCCTCCCCCAGTAGCTTAGGAAAATAACATAATCTTTCTGATGCTCCCTTACATTGCTCTAAATTGAAGATAATAGTTATATCTGCCTTGTGAGGTCATTTAGATGATTACATGAGAAAACATAAGTGATATACTGCTCAGTGGCTGGCACATAGTAAGAGTTCAATAAATAATATTCATTATAACTATAATGATAATTACAGGGCATCACCTCACAGTAGTTTGGGTTGAGCAAATCTACATTATTTCACATTTTCTTAAAGTTTGATGCTATGGTGCTTTCTTTTTCTCTTTTTACTTGTAGGCCTTTTTTTAAAAAGTGAATTTTTATCCTGTTTTCTTTGCCTAGTTACTGCCAGACAGAGAGTCTCATGGTAAAAATATGTTTAAAATTTCCATTTACTTTAAAGAGTAAGCCATAAAATTAATCAATTATAGTTTATGAGGCTATTATGTTCCTGGGTGGTTTGAAGGTAAGGGTCTAAAACATAATTTGCTAAAGAACAATAAGATTTTATCACACAAAATTCTATTTTCTAGAAAAGGAAAGGATAAACCCGTAGTGGGTATTTTAGCCTGAGCATACTTTCTGCTTTGAAAGCCTGGCTCCTGTTTATCATTCTTATGGACTGCATGTTCCCATCCTGGCCACCATGGCTCACCTTTTTACAAAACTCCTCTTTTGGGTCACAAAGTTTGCTTTTTGAAAATATAAACAACAAGGTCCTAAACTCTTGACCCAGCATTCAGTGCCCTTTGTGATCTGGTACCTAATTGCCATTCTAAGACATTCTTCCCAAACTTTTCCACTACAAGAGATTTCTACCAACTCAGCCTCTCCAGCACACGCAGACTATAACCTCTACGTAGGCAGTCCTTTCTCGTTTTCTTCCTGCATGGTCCACTACATCCTTTGTGGAATCATTTGTAATTATATTCTACTGAGCACAGACCGTATTAAGTGTCAGGGAATGTTCTCACTGTTTACTACACATAAACTAATTTCATTTCCACTGCAATCCTATGGGGTATTAGTATTAGCATCTCTATTTACAGAAAAGAAAAGTGAGGCACATAAAGGTTAAAAAAATGTGGCCAAAGTCACACTGGAGATAAGTGGAAGCAACTTCTGATCAGTCAGAATGAATTCTGCCCCTCTCTTCTGGCCCAGAATATTGTTTATGTTGCCATTTTGGTGCTTGTTATAGTCTGATGTGTTACCAATTCCTTACCTTTAAATTCTCAGTTTTCAGCACCGAAGCTCATATTTAGGTAGTGCCTAACTAATGTTCACCAACTGCATGAATTCAAATAAGAAAAATACAGCTAAAATTTCCACAGGTTTTCATAACATCATGTGTGCTCTTGTATCTTTAGTTGATTTCAAAATTGGGTGCAGTAGCAACTGAATAGAAATGCGAGTGTGTAGGTGAAAGGACATAAACAATTTCAGAGATGACACACTTCTGTGAAATGCATGCTTCAACCCCCAGCAGAACCAAATGCCTTACACACTTCTAAATCCTGAAGAGTTCCTGAAGAATGCAAGAAGAAATTGAAAACATAAAGCATAGCTTTCCAAAGTCCCAAATTTTTATGCACAAACTCCCTTTTTTCATTTCTATACATTTTGTTTTATTGCCAGCCATACATACTAAGAGAGTGAAGAGCCTCTTGAAACAGCTTAGCTTCGTTTTGGCAGTAACTCTTCTGCAAAGGCTCTTTACTGCCTCATTCCTCCGGGATGCTCTTGTCCCCTTAGCTGTCACAGGAAAACCAATGATGTATGACATTTCCTGCCCTTCCCTGAAGATCACTATCTTGGCCAATGGTTTAGGTTTAGAGTCTTCATGTGACTGTGGAAAATCATCAGACATCTTCTAACATAACATCTCAGTACCCACTCCAGCCTCTAAGAAAGCTATGTGGCAATAAGCAACCGTGTCTTTATTTGAAGGATGAAAAATGAACCATGGGACATTTCACTCATCATAGCAACACTTTTATGATCTCCAAGTTAATGGTTATTGAGCATGGTGTTGGAGATCCAGAAAGAATAACAATGTGCCTTGTTTTCAAGAAAGCTCACTTTCTAGCTGGTCAGGAAGACATTTACTCAAATAACTCTTCTGTTCTACAATCTGTCCAGCACTCAAGAAATGTGACAACTCAGGGGCAGCAAGCAGCCCTTCTGCCTGGGCATAGGTGTAGCAGGGAGGGTCTGCGGAGGGCGAGGAACTTCAGAGCATCAGGAGACATCTACATTGGCTAACTGGGAGGTATGGAGGAAGCGAGGTAGGAACCGGGACTGTAGGTAGAAGAAAAAAATATTCATGAGCATAAAGGCAAGAAGAGAAGCTTAAAATACTGCTACATTGGAGCTCAGAACAATTAATGATTTAAAAGGGGAAGTGGAAAAAATGAATAATAAAAAGAGCCTATAGCCTTTAAACTCATATAAGAATGTTATAGAAGAGAAATGCAGAGGTCTGGAAAAAGTAAATGCAAATAAATGAATTACTAGAAAGTCAGATATGCTGTTTGATAGCATCTCATTTAATGATGTTAGAACTATTTAAATAAAACTGTAAGGCCTTTCTGAATAGATCACAAATCATCAGTATCAAGATTTCATTCAAAACTTTTAAAAGACTGATCACCTCAGACAAAAATAAGTTTAAGATAAGGTTTTTGTCTCATCCATTTAGATCTTTTATTACTGACATTAATTTTTACAAGAAGCAATTGAGAACCTGTTATTTACTAAGGAAATTGTTAGAATTGATTTTAGGAAACTGAGAAAATACAAAAATGACAGTTCCAAATGAAACAAAATAATCAATGCTATTAATATTCATATAGAATTACAAGTATTTTTCTGTGACAAGTAATTTGGTGAGTCAAAAAAAAAAAGATTTCATCACTCAGTATAAACCCAGGAATGTTGTATTTATCAAAGAACAAATTCACTTTTGAAATCAGAAAAACATTTGATCGTGAGAACAATCACAATCAGAAGTCTCACTGAACAAAGATGCTGGGAGGAAATGACAGGAAACTGGAAGGAGTTGTTCAATAAGGGGATATTGGGCTTCCACCAAGGGCTGGAAGGTTCATTGGAGAGGCCTGAGAAGCTGGATGGGAGAAGCCATCTTCCAAGAGTGGGAACTTTCTTCTAATAAGTGGAAGTTCTAGTTTTTCCTTCAGGCTTGATTTTTATAAAATATACTTCTTGGAGGATGTGATTTCTTAGGGAAAAAATGAAACAAAAGTATCAAAAGATAACTTTCCTCTTTTTGAGGTAACTCCTCAGCTGGTTATAGTCACCCAGAGTAGCGTGCAATGACAGATTGAAAGAAGTTTTTAGACCCCCCGTGTTGACCACAGTAAGAATAGCCTGGCTGAGTACCAGGCTGAAGGTCTGGTCTGAGCAAAAGTCAGCCTTCTAACACACCACCTGGATTGGGGAAGAAAACTGACTCAGTGGTAATACTGGTTAAGACGTTCCGTTTAACTTAGACTTGGGAATTGAAAGTTATTCATAATATGTTGAATTATGTCACTAATGTGAGCAGGGGTAGAATACTAAAAGTTGTTATTTTAAGGAATTTCTTTTTTCTTTTTTGTACTGGAGATTGAACTCAGGACCTTGTACTTGCTGTTCTAAAGTAGAAAATTTATATTGCTGCCTTTAAGAATCCTGTGAATGTAAGAAACTGTAGCATATCATATATATGGAAAAGGCAGTTCAAAGAATTGTGGCAGATGTGCATTAACCGTTGTTCTAAATAAAACATTCTACTAGTGAAAAAGTTTTTTAAAAATCAATGTTCCTTTAGGCTTCAATTCACAACACAATGCCCTGGTGAGCACCAGTTTCCTAAAATGTGATATATGATGGACCTTTAGGTCCTTCCAGAATTACTGCCTTCTTCAAGTCAGTTGTCTTTATTCTGTCTTACAGCTGGGTCTCATTTCTTATTAGCAGTTTCAGCTTAAGTGAATTCAGAAGATTGCATATTGACACAGAGAAGATTTATATTTCACTGCACAGTGCGGACTTTTAGGGAAGGGTGAAGGATAAGGCAATAAGACTGCTACTGATTGATATTCTCCATGACCTGTAGAAATTTAACTATCAACTGAAAATAATTTACCAACACTTTCACGAACACATCAAAGTTGCTTTTTTCTCTTTTTCCCTTTTTTATTAGTATATGTTTGTGATACATAATAAATGCATTCATCATGGCAATTGTTACCATGCACATCAAATCTTGATCCTTATTGCTTCCTTTCCTTCTGTTGGCACTTTATTATTATTTTGAAGTTACACTGAAATTTTGACTTGAATTTTAAGGAAGAAGAAACATTAATTTTAAGGGAATTATTGTTAAGTCTACTTAACATTGGCTAAATAACATTATTCAGAGAGAGTATTACCAGGGCCTCGGCATAATGCACTTCACATTTTTAGATTTATTCAGTTATTTACCCAGCATTCAGGACAGTCATTACCCATGATCTACCATTCATGCAGGGGGTCTAAAATGTCTTTAATCTTTGATCTAGGAAATAAACAAGACTGTTTCTTATTTCTGAAAAAGAAGAGACACTAGATTTTTCCCACCATTTGCCATAAGCACATATTTACTCATAAAATTTTATACACATATTCTTTGATCACTTATTTTCCTCACATGTAACTCAATACTAACTGTAATAACATGTATTCTCAAATTCTTTTAGATTCATAGTCTTATTTGATCTTTTCAATCACTTTGTTGATATGTACTTAAAAAATATTACCTAATCTGTATTGAATAAATGAACTATTACCTCAACTTAAAAGATAAGGAAAGTGAAATATTAAGAAACAAAATGAACAAGAGTGCTAAATATGAGTTACCAAAACATAAAATGGCTTAAGTAGTCATCTTCCAGTGACAGCTCATAATATACAGTTGTACACATGTATCAGCCTGCATCAACTGAATGTAGTGAATTCAATACAAAGACAATTCTGTTCATACGATGTAAGAAATGCTTTAAAATAGCTTTTTTGAAATTAGTCCATGTTTGCAGTAACAGTGACCACATTCCTCCTGGCGAGTTGCTCCGTGTACACAACACATCTGGACTCTGTATCCCTTTCCCTCGTCTCCTTCCCCTCCCCCCATTTCTCGGTCCTCTTCCCTTTTGCAAAAGATCTGTCTCCCTACTTCCTATTATTTCTTTCACTTTGTCCTTCATCTATGTTTTGAGTTTCTCACATAAAACAAACCATGCAATATTTAAGCTCGTGCGTCTGATTCATTTCACTGAAAACTATCCTCTTCCATCTTACCCTGTACATAGCTACCTTCTCTAAAATACTCTTTTTATAATCTCGCTTTGCATTTATTTGCTAATGTGTCTGTGTTCTCTCTAGAAGAAATCCTTCAAGGAAATGTCCATGTTCCTTACTGTTGGAAGGATTTTAGCACACAGTACACGTTCAATAAATGCTTGTTGCACGTATAAATGAAATGTTAATTTCTCGTAGTGTATGACTTGATCCCTTAGGTTATGAGTTGTTATTTAGTGAACACTGAGTAGCCAAAGTGCATAGGACATGACAGCTGCCCATCACAAAGGAGCAGGCTATGGTCACAATGAGTATGAGTACAATTTACAAACATATGAAGTGGGCCTGCTCCCTGGCCAAAGTTGATTAGCTCTGTGCCTAATTCCCTCCACCCTGTGCTAACAATCTGCCAGTTGGAAGGAAATTTGGAAACCTTCAGTTTTTGGGTGACCTGCTTTTGAGGTTATCTGCGAGGAGTGAGGAAAAAGCAACACTCAACGTGCAACTTAAATGAGCATGCAGTGGTCAATAAGAGCAATCAATAAAGCATGCTAAAATAAATAAACGAGGGAATAAATAGGCAAAATAAAAATAAATGAACTTTAATCACAGTGTGATGCTTTCATAATGAACGGGTAGGATCATGTTTCATCCTTTCTGCTACCCTCAGTAGCTTTGAAAAATAATTGCCATATTGAGTTAAGGGTGCTGGGTTTCATGAGACAGTTGGTGCTGTTTCCCTGCATTTCATTCAGTTAGGAACAGCTGGCAGCTAGAGTCGAGCCCTGGGGAATCAACACAAGTGACCCAGGACTTGCAGTCTCCAGGCTCCTGCTAACCACTGGCTCACTTCCACAGTGCCAGAACTGCTGTCCATCTCCAGCTCAGCCAGGCGGGATGCTTACGCTTGGTGCTGACCAAAGACAAGGAAAGGGAGGTTTGAGGGAGGATAGAAGTGAGGCCCAAAGCCAGGCACTCATAAGATACTTTCCCCTGGTCAAAATAGAAAGAGTTTGGTTGGTTTTCCTTTATAACTCTAAATTTTTGTACATATGTACTATTAAACACTTTCAGAAAACACACAATACCTTAAAAAAAAACAAACGGGCCCAGCCACTGTATCATTCTGGACTTTGAAACATGTTGCACACCCACAATACTACACCCAAGAAAGGAAAACCTGGGTTAAGACTGGGGATTAAATCTCTTTGCTTCTGTTACAGTATAAACATAAACTAAAACAACAACAACAACAACAACAGCAAAAACCCAATAAAAACGCGATGAAACAAAAAAATTCAAGAAAAATGATATCAAGACAACGAAAACACTAACAAGAATGACAATCATTACCAGAAATCTGAAAGATACATGCGACAGAAAAAAGCCATCAGGGAAAGGATAAAAGAGAGAGATCCAGTCAGAGTATGCCCCCAAAAGATGGCACTGAAAAACAAAGACAAGAGCTCTGAGAACAAAGAGAGATACAGAGGGAAGGAAGTGGCCAGGTACAGAAGGCAAGGAGAGGAAAGACACCGCAAGAGGTAGGAGCAGGGGATGGGAGAAGTCTTCGCCATTAGAGTTAGAGCCGTGTTGTGGGAAAGAAGATGCCCCCATACTTTACCCTCTTCGATCAGCTAGAGAATCGTTGCAACTGCCACATTCCTTTTTTTTTTTTTGGTATCAAGTATCATTTTTAATTGTTTTTCCATTAAGTTCACTGGTACATTTTAGATATACAATACAGTTAGATTCACCATTGGGAACTTGTACCTTTACATGCTGTATCTTGGTTCTTATTTTTTTCCCATTTCCCTGCCCTCCCTTCACCCCCTCCACCCTTCCCTATTTGCAAAGACTTTGCTTCCATTTTTTTCCTTTTCTCATATTTTTTTCTTTTCCCTTCTTTCCTTTCCCCTGCCACATTCCTTTTAAAACTTTTTTCATTAAACAACAGAAATATTTTTGACAGTACAAATGAAGGAAAAAGACTTCAGATATATTCAATATCTGTAAGTCAAAAAGGGTAAATCATTCAGCATTATACAGGGAACAAAATCAATAGAGGCAACTTAGCTACAGGTTTCAGCTAGAATTTTACATTGTATGAAATAAAACATTTTTGACATAAAGGAGATAAAAACTTATGTCCACACAAAAATCTTTATAAGGATGTTTATTCATAACTGAAAATAAACTTAGAAGCACGGGATCTCTTCTTATTAAAAGGCTTCTGCAGAGCAAGAGAAACCACCAGCAGTGTGAAGAGACAACCCACAATGTGGGGAAAAATCTTCACCTGCTCTTCCTCAGACAAAGGTCTACTATCTCGAATCTATAAAGAACTTAAAAAGATCAGACCTCCCAAATTTAAAGACCCAATCCGAAAATGGACATCTGAAAGGAACAGACATTTCTCAGATAAAGAAGTAGAAATAGCAAATAAATACATGAAAAAATGTTCGACATCACTGGTCATTCGAGAGATGCAAATGAAAACAGCACTGAGATTCCACCTCACTCCAGAAAGAATGGCTGCTATCATGAAATCAACCAATAACAAATGCTGGAGGGGCTGTAGGGAAAGAGGAACCCTGCTCCACTGCTGGTGGCAGTGTAGACTGGTGCAAGCACTGTGGAAATCAGTATGGAGATACCTCAAAGAACTAGGACTGGAAGTCCCATTTGACCCCACTATTCCACTGCTGGGGATCTTCCCCAAAGCATTAAAAGAATCATACCACAGTGATATATGTGTGCCCATGTTCATAGCAGCACAGTTTGTGATAGCTAAAACTTGGAAACAGCCCAAATGCCCATCAACTGGAGACTGGATAAAGAAAATGTGGTTTTTAAATAAAATGGAGTACTACTCAGCCATAAAAAATGAGAAATTAGAGACATTTATAGCTAAATGGATGCACATTGAGGCAATACTCTAAAGTGAAATAAACAGGACCCACATGTGTAAATACCAAATAGTTTCTCTGGTGTGAGAAACTGAAAGTGTAAATAAGGACTAAAATGTATAATAGGTAATGTGAAATAGGAAGAAAAGGGGCAAAGGGGAAGGAAGTGGGAGGGATAGGGGAAAGGATAGAAGGGAATGGGATTAATATGAGAAAATGGAAAAATAGGAACAAAATCTTTGTAAATAGGGAGGACTGGAGGGGTTGAAGGGAGGGCTGGGCAAGGGTGAAACGTAAGAACCAAGAGACACTATGTAAAGGTGCAAATTTCCAATGATGAATGTCATTATATTGTATACCTAAAATGTACCAATGATTAGAATGAATAATCGATAATGTAAAATAGGAAGAAAAGGTCCAAAGGGGTAGGGGTAGTGGGAGGGGCAGGGGAAAGGAAAAATGATGAGAGATGGAAAAAATGGAAATAAAGTCTTTGTAAGTAGGGAAGGGTGGAGGGCGTGAAGGGAGGGCTAGGAATGGGGAAAAAATAAGAACCAAGTTGCATTATGTAAAGGTACAATTCCCAATGAGAAATGTAATTGTGTTGTATACCTAAAATGTACCAATAAAAGAATTTAATTTAAAAAAAAAAGTATGTACTATTCCGGTTTAGCAAAAAAAAAAACACACAAAAAAACTTGGAAGCAACCGAGATGTTCTTCAGTCGGTGAGTGGATAAATAAATGGTAGTATAGACAATGGAAAATTACTCAGCACCTTGAAGAAATGAGGTAGCAACCCATGAAAAGATCTGAAGGAAAATTAAATGCATATTACTAAGTGAAAGGTGCTATCTGAAAAGCTTAACAAACGTGTGATCCCAACCACATGACATGCTAAAAAGGCAAAACTATAGAAACAGTAAAAAGAAAGTAATTACTAAGTGTTGGGAGGAGACAGATGAACAGACTGATTTTTAGGGTAGTGAACATACATACACTGTATGGTACTGGAAGAGTGGATACATTTGTTCACCATCCTATGGATTATATAAGTCATGGACTGTATAATACCAACAGTGAACCCTAGTGTAAAGTGTAGACTGGAAAAGCTGAAAGATCATGACGCATCACCAAAGTAGGTTTATAGATTGGAGTGAATCCTTCACTCTGGTGGGCTTGTGGAAAGTGCAGAAGGCTGTGCAGGTGTGGGAGCATGGAATATATAGGTGTGCTCTGTACTTTCTGCTGTGAGCATTAAAGTGCTCTAAAAGAGCCTTTTACAAAGCAGAACCCAAATAAATAAATAAATAAGACATTATAAAAATGACTTAGCTTTTTCTCTTATTTCTACCTCCTGTTTAATTTGTAGCTCTCTCCACATAAATGACAAGGCAGCAAGCAAGAAAGTTCTGGGAAAAAATTAATTTGATAGAAGATCATGTGGGTTGCCTTTGTGCTGTGTGTGTGTGTGTGTGTGTGTGTGTGTGTGCGCGCGTGCGCTGTGGGAGGCAGAGAGGGAAGGGGAGTAGGAAGAGAGGGATGAGAGGGAGGGAGGGAAAGGAAGAATTTGTGATGGATTTACCTCTATGAAATGAAAAGCTACGAAAATCAAGTGGATTTGCCTTGAATATTAATTTTTTATCAAAATACAATTTTTATTTTAGTTGTACTTATCCAGCCTATGATTTCTGAAAAGAATCATCAAATTTTAATTCTGAAGTTCCTTTCTCATTTTAATTTATTTTATTTTTTTGAGATAGAGTCTATGAAGTTCAGGCTGACCTTGAACTCACTGTGTAGCCCAGGCTGGACTTGAGCTCCCTGAAATCCTCCTGCCTCAGGTTCTCAAGTGCTGGGATTACACGAATGCATCACCACACTTGGCCCCTTTCCCCATTTTAGAATGGGGAAAATAAAATTTTGAGACAGAGGGAAGTGACCTGCCCAAGGTCACCCAGATGGTAAGTGGACAGTGCTGGGAAACATACTCACTGTTCACCAGTTTTTATTTTGTCTATTGCTCTGACTGTTGTCTATTTATTTATTTTTCAGTATTTGAGTTGAATCCAGGGGCATTCTACCACTGTGCTATAACTATAGCAGTTTTTTTTAAATTTCGGAGACAAGGGCTAACCAAGTTGCCTAGGCGGGCTTTGAACTTGTGATTCCCCTGCCTCAGACTCCAGAATAGCTGGGATTACTGGCATATGCCACCATGCCCTGCTATCTGCTTTACCTTCTGGAGTTCACTAAGTGGGATCAGTTACAGATGACCCAGCACCTGCTCCTCACAGAAATAAGGCCAGTTAAGGGCTCTTCTACAGTGAGAGAGTGAGACAGCTATCTTCAGCAGGAGAGGGGTTGGTCAGGCTGCGATGCTGACCCCTGGTTATCTGTCTCCTCCTATAAACTCTCAGCTGAAATGATACTTCCCCAAGGAAAAGGTCTTGGAGTTCAGGACAGAGGGGATTGTGCTTGATTCTGCCAAGAGGTTTTACAAGGCTTGTATTAGAAAGAGGCTTAGGAAACATTACTTCTCAGTGTAAAATCAGCTTCAGGCAGGTTCTACTAGATGCAAGAAGGGTTTTGAGTATTGCTTACAAGTACTTTCAAAATTAGCATTCTCATCAACAAATATTTGTTGAGACCCTAGTATATCCTGGGTACTCTGCAAGACAGCCTAGGGGGCTTCCAATTTCATCAGTCTTGTTGACCAGCCAGAGTCATACATAAATGATAGACAGCCAATCCAGCCTGTGCAAGGAGCAAGATTCAGGGCAGGAAAAATAAACTCTTGAGGAATGCATAGGAAGAAGAAATAAATGGGGCTGTTAGAGATAGCTGCATGAAAGAGTTGACTCTTGAGCTGTGCCTTAAAAGATTTATATGACAGGAATATGAAAACAAGGGCATTTCAGCTGGGGAAACAGGGCCAGCAAAGATACAGGACTCCAAATGTGTACTGAGGAATAATGAGCAGGTACCATGGGTTAGGTTAGAGGCCAGCTGGTCACAAATGTAGATAAATAGTTTTGCAAAATTCCCAGAAGGGCAAGAATGCCAGATGAAAGATAGCACAGGCAGGAGGAGCTATCAGAATGCTGTGGGTGAGTGAATGAAATGCAAAGTGGTTTAAGAAGATTAATGTGGTGCATGTACAAAATGTGGATGGAAGAGGAGAAGATGAGCTGTGAGAAAAGATAGAGGATATCAGAATAGTCTAGGTGTGAGATGGTGAGACCCTTGAAACAGAAACACACCGTACAATCAAGGGAAATTATGAAACAAAAGGCAATGGACTTGCTTACTCAGAGTTTAACTTAGAAAGATGAAGCCAAGTTGAAAAAGATTATGTTTCACATGGAAAACACTTAATTGCCAGCCTATTCAAAGAGATCAATATTTAACAGTAAGATCAAGGATGGAGATGATATACAACAGTGATGGCTGATGCTACAGCAGTTAATGAGTCCTTTTGGGCAGGGAATGTGTCATTGTGCTGAACATTTGAAGAAAACAGAAATAAAGACCAACATCATCATGGCTTCTTGGAAGAAACTGAGTTTCTGATTGGATTTTCTACAACAGTCTGCTTCCTAATGTTTCCTGATGGCCTAAGACTCATGCCAATGGCCCTGGGTCATACCTCTGTCGGGAAGAAAGCCGACTGTCTATCATTCTGGAGGTGAAGGTAGAGTTGCGTGAGCTGATGACATGGCCAATGTATTCCAGAAAGCAAGTCCCAAAATTCCATTCTGGAGAATGTGCTCATCAAATAGTGAAGGCCTTGATGCTGTTTATATTGTCATATATTTGATTATATTTTTAAAGGAGGCAAAAAAAAAGTCTGAGTGATTAAACACACAACAAAATGTTAGTGGAGAAAGTGTGACACTAGCTTGGATTTCTTCTCTTGATATTATAATATGAATATAACTAACATGTCACAAATATGGATACACCAATTTCTAATATTTGCTAGTACACATCATCTGCCAGGCCTTGGCTATGAAATCTGTAAATATTTAGTTGCATTTTAATAAAAATGCCAAAGGCACATATTATTCCTTTCATCCTCATTTTACACAGGGAAAACTGAGTTTGCGTTTTGTCTGTATCACGTAGAATGTGGTGGACAGTTGTGTACTATGATCAACAGCAAAAGCCAACATCTACTCTATCCATCATAACTCAAACTTAGGTCAACTTCTCTAACTTGAGAATTAGCATCACAAGTCTATCGTTAAAGACAAAACACAAATGAGCCAAGCACACACATACACACAGAAATTAGTGAGAAACAAAAGGCTAAGGGATATTTTAACTATATCAGTGACATGAACTAGAAACTTAGGTATAAAACTACCTATGACAAGAACCCACATTACCAAAAGGCACTGAAGTTTGGCTTTTCTACTGAACGGATGGTTACATTTCAAAACTCACATTCAAGACACACTTTGGCTTCACTAATACTTCCACAGATACTATTTCAAGCAAAATATGGCCCGTTTATAAGAAGTGCAGAAATGTCGTTAGCTTAATTAGATGTAATTGTCACACTTTCATTAGCTATTAACATTATGTAAAGATAAACTAATACCTAATGAGTTCTTTCATTGTCACATAATTTTAATTTTAATGATTATATTATGGCCATTATAATACTGTGCATATTTTCAATTTCCCCATTAGTGGGCAATTATTTATAAGGTTTTCTATTACAATCTGTCCATAGAGGCCAAGTTATTAATGCCTCCATTTTCCTATAATGATGACCACTGTGTTGAAATCAATATGATAGCCACAGGGAGAATTGCAAAGTAACATGGAAAGAACAACAAAACTACAATCATGAAGCAGCTCATTCAGTACATGCCTGGGGAAATTTCAAGATGGAGAAAAATAAGGCATTAATATTCTTATGAGAAGTTCCAGTTTGCAAGGTTTCCTCAGTCTATTTCCCCTCATTTTTGCGGCCAAAAGTCCCTAACTCTTTTGTAAGACAGTTTCCATTGTATAAAATATTCAATAGCCTAGGCTTTGAAAAATGTCTTGAACAGCTTTCAACATGCAGAGAATTAAATTAAAATCCCACAAAGCCATTTCTGGGAAATTTTTTGAATTGTTCAATTTTGGGATTGTATGTCAAGAAGGAAAATGCTGATGAGCTGTATGATTTATCGCCCAAAATGATGAAGTTTTGGGGAAATTTATGAGAAGAAAGGCAAAAAGCAAAGGGCCCAGACAGTGATTATGGCAAAGGTGCAGCTCCTGCAAAACAATAGCAATAACAACAATGACAACACTTCACTGAGTTTTTGCTTTTTACTAGTAGGTCTCTTTCCTACCATTTGTGGAAAGGCTGAGACTCTTTGGTGGACTTGGGGAAACATAAGGAGTATGCAATGATATTCAGGAATGTGGACTACTAAATACCTGGCCTTTGCTGCTTGCATCCATTGATCCTGAGAACTACAACAGAGGTGACACAGGCTCCTTCAGACTCCCCTGGAGCACTAGCTACCTAGTGCTGCCTCAGTTATCTTTGGATCCCTGGCACCTTGCACTCTATAGTTTTCAGAAGACATTAATGAACTAAGGACATTTCAACTCAAAATTTCAAAGTAGCTCATATAGTCCAACTTGATGAACAGATTTTAACATGGTTAGTTTCCCTTCCTGAACAAAACTGTTTGTCAAAGTGATCAATAAAAATAATTCCCATTGTTTGGTTATATCGTTTAAATTTTTTATTTTTCCACCCGAAGGACAAGAAGCAAGGATCCTGAAGCATAGTAGGTCACAGCTCTCAAACTCTGGTATGATGTGGTAGGTATATTTTCAGAACTGATAATGTGCCCATTCCATCTCGAGTCTTCATCCCTAGAGATTCTGAATCCGCAGGGCTGAGAGGCTAGGCAAGACTCTCCAGGAGACTCTGAAGCAGGCAGTCCACAGAGCTTGTGGCGAAACAGCACAGTTGGTGCTCAGTTTAATGATGGGGAGTCACATTGTTATGGTTGTATCTAGATGCTCCCCCAAAGCCTCATGTGCTCATAGGTGAGGGTTTGGGGAGGTAATTGGATCATGGGGTCATGGTACTCATCATTGGATTAAACCACCGATGAGTGAGTTCATAGTTGAATGTGATGTTGGGAAGTGACATTTGGTTGGAGGAGGTGGGTCACTGGGGCTGTAGGTTGGAAGGGTCTGTCTCCCTCTCTCCTCCCTTGGTCCCTCTCTCTGCTTCCCTCTGCCATGGCATGAGCTCTTTCTCCTCTGCAATGCTCCTCTGCCATCCCACCCTGCCTTGGAGGCAGCTGACTATGGACTGAAACCTCCAGAAGTGGAGAGCCAGAATAAACCTTAAGAGTTATGGGTGCTGAATATTCTGTCTCAGTGACAGAGAAGTAACTAAAACACAGTGACCCATAAACATGACACCTTCCTAGGATTCAGAATCTGCACCACAAGGGATGGGCTCTTGAGAAAGTCACTAATTTGAGGGTTTTCTTGACTATACATGAGTACTTAGGGTTCCTATATGAATTTCTTTACTGAGAAATTCTGCACCACTAAAGGGGCCATGAATTTGGCAATAGAAATTCTTGAGCTACATGGATGAAATCTCAAAAAGTCATGCAGGAATTGTTTATTTACTCAATACATAATCTTACTGAAATAGCTGCCTTTTTGTATTTTGGCTAGAATTGTATCACTTCAGTGTGGTCTTCCTGGTAATCAAAATTTCTCATGGCAGTTATATTTGCATGGAATTTATAAAAATAGATAAATGAAATACTACTTTAATATGCTTTTTTATAGATCGCATCTTTCAAAGTATAAAGCTCATGAGGTAAAACTGTACAAAGGAAACCAAAGGGAAAGATGTTAGCACACAGGGATAGAATTTTCTAAATTCTGATCTAACCCCAAGCCCTTATTAATGTTGTTTTTTATATTAATGAATGAACAATCTCAAACAACCACTCAAAACTGGGCAGTGAGTGACACCCAGGATTCATGTAGTCTTTGAGGGGTCAAGATACAGCACTTAAAGTCCTGATCTCATGATGGGGAAGACTGATCAGAACAAACATAAGCGACAGAAAGGGCAACTGAGCTTGGTAAGCAGGTTGCGGGGTGGGGCGATGGAGGGTGCTGTCACGGAAAGGCTCTGTGATAAGGCGACATTTGAATCAAGACCTAAAAGAAATGAAGGAGAAAAACCACGTAGACAGACATCTGGAGGGAGTCCAGAAATACTGAGTTATAGAATATACGCTCTTTAAAATAGGAAGATGATTCATCTTCTACATTATCATAAGCTTTGCTTAAGCTAACATATTTATGAGCTCATATTCTGGGCTGACTCCAGATTTACAGAAAAAGCACATGGTCCTGATTTCTTCACAGGTCTGCCGGGAATGCAGGTGAAGTCTCTAGCCCATTGATTGTCTAACAGTGAGGTAAAGGACTTTGCCACAATGCTTACTTTTCTAGCTCAGGAACACATCTTGGTTCACTGCACAGGTTTGTGGTCCACATATTTTTCTGTTCACACTGGAATTTGTTCTGTCTCAGCAGGATTTCTCAGCTACTTTCACTTCCTACCTACTGACATCCTGATGAGCAGGATTTATAAATATTAAAAATAAGGAGGTCAGATAGGATGCAAAGAACCTGCCAACACATGGCAGAATCGCCAGTGAATTACCAGTAAAGCCAGGGAATGTGCTCCAGGTATCAGTGGAATCTCCGTGTCTAGGACAACATCTGACACCTACTTAGCACCCACGGAATATGTGTTCAAAGACTTTTTTTTGGTACGGGGGATTGAACTCAGGTCCTTGCGCTTGCGCAGCAGGCGGCGAAATCACTGAGCTAAATCCCCGGCCCTCAAGGACTTTTTACAAAAGACTTGAATGAAGCTGTATGTCTGGCTGCCTATCTCAGACCAAAATAAGATCCCCTCCACCTAACAGAAGAGCTCTGTGTGGGTGTACACGGGAGAGGGCTCATGGGCCGGATGTTAGTAAACAGGATGCTTTCTATCTTTTGTGAGAAAGCATGGCAGCTGTTCAGTAAGCTCTTAATAGGGGAAGCTGCTAGCTTTACATTCTTGAAAGCCCCTATTTGCATAGACTCTTTATAGAAGGCAGACGTTAGAAATGGAAATAGTATCTGATCACCAAATCTCACTTGTGCTAGAAAGTTCCGCCCGTGATTTGTGATTTTTGGAAATGTGGATGTGCTGACAACAAAATTAACTTCTCCAAAGAACTGAGAATTGCCTACTCTCATCATCCCTCTCTCTGTAATTTACATGACTTGACAAAATTAGACTTATTTTCATTGGGGTGATCTGCAAAATCATAAAATGATGTGTATTTTGGGAACGCCTAATTAACTTTCCTTAGTTCCACTGAGGTTTCAGCTACGACTATAAGCACTGCAAATATCATAGAGGTGTTCACATCCAGTTTTATTAACCATGAAGAGACACTCAAAGGACTTGAATTCAAAGCAAACAGTGGGCGTATGGGATAAAATCAGGTGTGTCGCTGTGCTGCCAAACCTTGCCTTGCATGAAATAGCAAGAAATCCATTCACAGTCGAAGCCAATATTAATAATAAAAACTGCGGGATTATAGGCATATACACCCCAAGTCCATCTCTACTCATAGTCTTTAATCACAAACATTAACTAATACCGATCAAGCTGTTTCACACAAAAATTTGCTTTAACATATAACCAGCAGCTGGAGTGAGAGCCACATTTCCTAGACAATTGTCAGCACTTTGTGTCATACTTATAAATAATGGGCTATTCCTATGGAGCACCATCTGCTTAATTGAGAAAAATGTTCATCTTAATTAGGAAATTCTTCTTATTATTTAATATTTATCAAACGCCCACAATGTGTTCGGCAGCAAAATCTTTACAATGTACTCTCTGCCCACCAAGAATCCACCCGCTGGGGAAAAATGAGCCATTTTTATAGACATTTCTGTTTTTAACATATTTTACGTATTTCCTTCCAGGACACAGAGTTGCAAATGGTTAGCTTTTGGAAGGGTCTTCTCTCCTAATTAAGGTGGGATGGTGAGCCATCAGATGAGTTATGATGAAGACAAAGAGAAGATAAAGGGCAAATTAATTACAATCTCTAGGAAACTCAAGTGAAATTTGCTCCATTGATAGAAGAAAAATTAAAGCACCCCTAAAGAAAACTAATTGTTATTTGTTAAGGACCAACAGAGCAGAACTGCAGAAATATATAAAAAATAAAGAACATGTAGTGGAAAAGTCACCTCAAGATAGCAGATATTCTTTGCTTTGCATTTACCTTCAGAAATTATGTGTCTCCACCATGAGACAACTACTCTGGGGGACATTTATCTCATTACAATGATATTAACATCCTGGTTAATAAACAGTTAATGGTTAAAGAGCTACTCTCAACTACGGAAATTAAAATAATCTGAGCACTCTTCACGGAGGCCTCTGCCTACCTCCTCTTCTCTCTCCTACCTTCAATCAATCAAAGTTCAAGAAAATTTCACAAGTTCAGTATTAAGAGGATATAGAGAAGTATTCTGGAGAGAATCACTGAACAGTACATCAAGAGACTAAGGGTGCTCATGCATATATGCCTAACAGAATGCCTAGTGATAACTTTAATTCTTCTTTCAGTGAAAATTATAAATAAAATGAAAATGTTTTGCTCTTATTGAAAATCTCATATATGACTTTTTTCCAGGTCCTGAATTCTAAGGAATTCTCTTCTCCACATGGCTTTGATATTTCCGGAAAAGGTTGCCCAGCCACTTTGTCAGAGTCTCACTAAGTTTTTCAAGGTCTTCTTTTTTTTCATACTTTTCATTAAATCATATGCTATCTTCACTTCATCTTCTTCTTATGGAAAATGCACAGTCAATGAAAAAGAACGTTGGACTTTGTCATAATACTACTTTACCCCCGGGGTTTCACTGTTTCTGGTAAGGTAGCAATGCAAACCTTGAGCTGAAATCTCCGAGACAGTGGTCCCAGGTATCCACTCGATACAGGTAAGTGAGGGAATGGAAATATTCACTATATTAAATTTATGGGTATACTTTAGCAATAACCACTTCATCCTGACAATTCCGACAAAAGAGGAATTACATATTTGTGGAGGTAATGCCTTGATGATGACAATTGTGAAACAGTGCCAATCTGAACTTTAAATGAATATAATTCAAAAGAAATACATGACAGAGGGAAAACAACAAGCTCATACATTGTCAGGGTAATAAATACCTAATGAGCACAATTGGAAAGCAAATAATAGGTTGAACATACACCCAAATGTCGACTCCTCACTCAAAAACAGAGAGCAGGATGATTTGTTTCCCTATCTAGAATGATAAAGTATCACTTCCTTAAAAGCTAATGAGCAGCACCATCTGGCACAATTACAGAGGAGCAAGAGCCTAAGAAAGTGAAGAATAAAATGATGGAGTAGCAGTAGGATCTTCATAGGAGGTTAAAAATTCCTCACCATTAAAAATATCATAACAAAAATAATTATAGATGTTCGCACAACACTACACCAATGGCATAAAAATGACAGGACCAAATGTTTGCAAAATAATTCAATGTGACTCTGGATGTGGTAGAATCTTTCTCTATCACCGTGGTTCCCAAAGTGTGACCTCAACAGCAAAAGGATTCCTTGGAAATTTGTTAGAAATGCAAAACTCTCAGACCTCAAACCAGAAACACCAGCCTGGAAACTCTTGGGGTGAGCCCAGTATTCTGTTTTTAGCCAGCTCGCCAGGTGACTCTGACCCAGGCTCACTTTTGAGAACAACTGTTCTACCAATCCAAACATGAATAGAGAGATTCGCTGTTTCTATTAGGTGCCAAATAAATCCCCTAATTTGGTCAATCCTATTTAAACAACTGGTCTAGACACTGGAGAATAAACACCAGTCAGACCAGTTCACTGAGAGCCATGATGTTCTCTTTGAATAAGAGAGCTCCTGTCTTAATGCCCTTTTGCAGGAGAGTAGAATACATTGCTTTAAACTTGTCACTTAATTGCACCGTTCCCAAAAGTTATTGATTCTCTTGTTTTATAAGTTATTTTGGTAAAACCATAAGACAAGTTGTAAAAGTCTGCCTGAATCCCTTATCTATTTGTTTTCTATATTGGGTCCTAAGTTCAGCAAATACTGAGTATCCACAAAGAATCATGTACTATTCTAGGTTAGGTCCTTGCACCATATCAGTGAACAAAACAGGTGCCAATCTGGTCCCTTAAGGACTTATATCCTAGTAAAGGGAGACACACACACACACACACACAAATAATAAATAAGCATGTTATATAAAATGTTAGAATATAGTGCTTTGGGGGAAAACAAAGGAAACAATAAAGTAAGCAGAATTGGAAATGCTGGCAGATGGGGCAGAAATTTTTAACTTTAAGTAGTGTCATGGCAGACTCACTGAGTGGGTGACAAACAGCAAAGGCTTGAAGGAATTGGTCAAGCAACAAATAGGAAGGACAGGATTTAGTCAGTGAGACAAAGGCCCCCCCAAATGAGTATGTCCAATGTCTAGGTCAGGACCCAGGGGGCACAGAGAGGTTAAAGAAACAAAGGTCAAAGAGGAACTAAGGAGTCAGGTGACATGACGGTCATTGTAAAAACGTGTATGTCCTTTTATTTTAAGGAACATAAGGAGTTACTGCAGAGTTTTGAACAGAGTGACATGCTCTGAATTATATCAAAAACACTTTCATTAATTTTCTCTATGGTAACATCATCACCCGTTTATGCAGGGGTTGGAAGACTCTGATGCCATTTTTCTCTTTTTGACTGTTTATCGTGAAGTTATTTAAAAGTATTCTTGCTAGAGAAATCCCCTCCCCCCCCTTCTTTACTTTATCAAAGAAGAAAATGGTCTGGTTTTGGAAAGCAATTAAAAGATGAATTTCAGTAGTGAAGCTCAGATTATTTTACTGAGTTTTTAGTGCTCCTTTGCTTGGTCTTTGTTTTTGCTTGTGTGGTGGTGGTTATATTTGCCTCCTAAGGCCCAAGAGTATAGCTTTGGGTTTGGATACTAGGAGATGTTTTTTTCTCCAGGTAACAGACAGCTAAGAAAATTGTGAGTGAAGTTTTGGAACCTGCTTCACCACTGAAGTGAAACTAAAATGAAACCTCTAGTTGAGAAATGGCGCTGTCAATGGCTTATTAAAAAACCCAGTGCCTGGTCCCGGAAACCCTAGAGAAGGTAATAGATTTGCCAACCTTTGGGTAAGACACAGCAAGGGTGGTCTATCTAAAATAGAACTGTGGAAACTTTTCTATCAATATCCAATCTTAGAATTGGTCTCTTTGACATTGCTGTAACCTTTCTTTACAGAATAGAAGTGTTCTGAAATTCACAAATATCTCACCAAATGATAAAGAGATTTTTAAACTCAATAAATGATCAGGTTGTATTTCTTTAATTCATTCATTTATGCATTCACCCATCACCTGTTTACCCAATACCTCTTAAAGCCAACCATTATATCATGGTGCTTGGGGTAATTAATATATAAGAGGTAGTATTCTCTCAAAGGGTTTATAGAACACACGGAGAGATTAGGCATAAATAGCGACAATGCATGGTTTAAAGTGATGATTTCTATAAAGAAGACCACTCTATAATGCTTTGGGTTTTCAGAGGAAATAGGAATCCTTTTGGAGGATATTGCAAAGCACTTCTTGAGAGGTAACATTTGATTCGGTTGTAAAGTACGGGATACATTTGTGTGTGTTGTAATGGAGGAAGGTATCTGCAAAAACAGAGAGGTGGCAGTGTATTAGTAGGCACCTGTGAGAGGCAAAGGTACTAAAGTAAAGCAGCAGAAGTGGAAATGCTAGAAGAGGCAAAATGAGCTATTGCTGAGGTCAACTCAAGGAAGCCTGAAACATCTGTGGTTCTTTGAATTGAAAGAAGTAGAGTAAAAACAACACATTTTGTTTGGAATTTTGGTGGCAAACTGTATTTAAGAATAAAATGAAGATGGGCATAATCATTACCCTTAAGAGGTGTATTGTCTTGTAAGAATAATGAACAAGCAACAAAATTCATCAGATAAATAAGTCCCTTGTGGAGTTCTTAAGGACTTCCAACCCTCATCATGAAGTGTCTTAGGGACAGGACAGGGTCACAAAATTGGGCTCCAACTAGAGTTGACCAAGATAATTTGGAAAACAGAAGTTCTTGGTTTCTGTATTTCTCTGGTTAAAGAAACAATGAAATGCTTTCTTGTCTCTTTGTTCAAAGCAATCTAAAATAGCACAAGTCAAAATATTAAGCAGAGTTACAGCACTGGATTAGCCTAGTATCATATTCAAAATGTAGACTCCCAGGCCCTGCTCCAAGTTGGCTGAATTGGCAGGCAGCATGGTGCACAGTGATGTTGAAGACTACTATACTGATCTGGAGGACCTACTCTTCATCAAAGAAAGAACTAAGTAGATCAGCCCACTTTGATGATCAGCAGTTCCACATCTAGGGAGATGCCTCTGTTTTCAGAGAAGTAAACATTTATTCCAGCAAACTGTAGAGCTCCTACAACATTCTGGGCCCTCTGTGAGGTTACAAAATGTTTATTCAGTACAAGACAAAAATTATCAGAATAGTCAACTCTGTCTTAAAAAACAGTCAAGACATACAAAAATAGAGAGAAAAATAGAGTGCTCCTGGCTCATACATTTAAAAAGACAAATCTATAACCATTCTGAATTTTCATAAGATAGACTTAATTGTGAAGAGAGAAAGATAGTTCAAAAAAGGAAATAAATCAATGGAAAGGAGAAATCCATATTCTAGAATAAGGGAAGGAAGAAAACTAAAGAGGTAAATCCCACACTACAAATAAGTAACCTTAAAAAAATCTGTATAAAATTTAAATGTCTAGATATATTTTAACAAGACTTCGAATTCAAGACATATTTATCTCCACGTTTCATATCCTTTTTGATGTTAAACCCTTTAGCCTGAAGGGACTGTTCAGCATATGTGTCTTTTGGGACTTCCTAGAAAGTATAATCTGGCTGCGAACCTGGCTGGCTGTCAGGATGCATCCTCCAGCCCAGGAAAACTTGTAGACTGGTTCTAAGTTTTGATTTCCACAACCATCAGTGGTTTGTCCAGCTTTCCTTACAAAATATGGCCATGGAATTCAAGGTGTTGCTCTTGGATTAATGCTAGACCAAGCTGTCTTGTCAAGCGCATCATAATTTCACCCAGTGCATTATGTGTATGTGAGCATGTACAGGTGTGCATGTGTTGTTAAATACCGGAGGCTGGTATTGATATCTTGATAAATTGCAAGCTTCTCTCCATTTTTATTGAATTTTTAATTCCCAGCACATATATACTACAGAGAAGACCTACTGTAGGTCACTGGATGTCACCATGAATAAAGGGAAAAAGGAAGTCCCCTGTACGCAGTGCATGTTAGCATAAAAACACAGCCCTAGGAGCCTTATTATGCTTTTTAACTCAGGAGTCTAAGGCTCTGCCCATGACTGCTGTGTGAACTTACTGTCCCTGCCAAACACATTAGCTGGTGTAGGGACATCAATTCATTTTAACAGAGCTGTGTTATGGATGCTCCTGCAAGGTGCTGAGATGTGGGACTTGCAAAGACAATCTTCAAAAGGGAAATGCTTCTTTTTTTTTTTTAATACTGTGCCCTGTCTCTTGAACCCAGGACTTTTCCTTCTTTGCCTATTTTCTCTTTATCCAGGTTTTCCTGGGGTCAGGAGCTATTTATTGGAGATAGGAATAATGAGACATCTTTTTATTTGGAGCCCATGTATAGTAAATAGGATTTCTTCAGGAGAACTGGGATGTTTCTGCCTTGTGGCTGACTCTTGGGACTGGCATAGTTATGCAGTTTTGGGGTTTTCTTTGTGCTCCTTCTTCCTGCAGTGTGTTTTTGAGGCAGCTTGCCAAGTAGGCTGACAGGAGAAGTTCACAAGAGTTCCTAAATTCTCAGGGGAGATTTGAAACTCCTTCCTACCCTAGAAACTACTAAGGCTGCAAACCTAAGGGATGTGAGCCAATTTAATCCCTGTAGTCAATCATCCAATGGCATGAGGAAACTTTCAAAATGGTCAAGCTGAAATTGTGAAACCTGGGTTGCACCTAATACCCCTGCTAGATTATAAAACTGTCACCGGAATCAGCAGTGACGAATGACACACTGCTGATTTTTTTTTCTCTGTTTAAGATTGAGTGGGAATGGATGGAGCCACTGACAAAGACGAACCAGGTAGAGATTTTGATATTTTCAAAACAGTGTTCTATTTTGTCAGTGCTTTCTGGAAGTGACACCTGTGCATCTTGCTTTCTAAACAATCCTTAGAAGTGACTTCCTTTCTTTTCATCCTCTTCACCTGAGGCAGGAACATCTTGAAACATTGATCTATTTGCTGCTAGCTTTCATTAATTTCATCCATCCCTGAAGGCGGAGCCACACTGATGCCAGCTAATTAAGACCTATTTAGGGCAGCTCAGAGTCTTTTATCAGCATAGAATTAGCTTTGTTCTTTTAATGGTGACTATAGCTTTTTCAATTATTACTTAATTAAAATGAGCTCACATTTGCCAACATACCTCAAAAGCGGCATGCAAGCCACAACTGCCCACTTCCCCACAGGTGAGCGGAGCATCTCACATTGGCACTCTACTGAGTCACCAGAAAACTCAGCATTCCTTTCACATCCCTACGTCCCAGGCATATAATCACATCCTTCAGTGTTCAGCCCGGCACCATGTGCCACTGTCAGCCCCATAGCCCCTCTAGGGTGTTTCAGTCTTAAGATGTATTAATGCAAATGTGTAAATGTCAGCAGGCTAATATTATTTATGCATACCAATCACTCAAAGGGGGAAAATGATTCATTTTAGTCAGATTGTTTTGAATAAAAGATCTTCCATTTCAAAGGTTTCTGGAAGAGTTTTATAGAATTTTTAACTCTTGTTTGCCAGAAATGTATTTTGGAAGTGAGACCCTAAAGGTGGCCACTGCCCGAAGGACCTACCTAGAATTCCAAAGGAAACTGGGCCTCAAAAGGTAAAGGGGCATCAGCTTTCTCTCTCAGCTCTGTCCACTTTCCTCAAAAGCTCATCCTAGTCAACAAGCTGAGTAATTATAGGCAGTAACTAATAAAAAATTCAAATTTTGTTTGGTTTGAAAAACCATATAAATATAGGTTATGAGTTGACCCAGATCTATTCTAAGAAATTTAACAGTGTACACATTTCTTCTGCTACTTCATGTTTCCTCAGTGAGAAATCCCTTAAGACAAAAATTAAACCACTAGAAAAATGAAAAGGTGCTGAAGTTGATAAGGTTATATTTAAAAAAAAATTTTGACGATTTTAAGAAGCAAGCTGAGAAGAAAAATTTTCTTTGAGGAGCTCCATCCAATAAATTTTCTATCATGCATCACTTTACTACTGACATGAAGTTTGTTAATTCTATAAATTATACATAATAATGGTGACAGGATCTCTGCATTAAAAATGTGATGATAAAAATGAGCTTTCGCAGAGAGGTTCCAATGAGTGCAGAGAAACCAAGCAAAATCACTTTACAACAAAAGTAAAAGGAAGTGCCCACTCCTTCTTCC
Source organism: Heterocephalus glaber (assembly GCF_053883595.1). Lineage (NCBI taxonomy): Eukaryota > Metazoa > Chordata > Mammalia > Rodentia > Bathyergidae > Heterocephalus > Heterocephalus glaber. The sequence continues at coordinate 12,431,238 of NW_028258296.1, read as the reverse complement.
CTACTCGCTCATGCCTGCAGTGATATATACCAGGTGACCTACTTCTAGCTACATAACAGGAAAGTGTTAAGAAACTTTTGGGGGATTTAGCCAACACACACTTTGTGAGTAAAGACTTACGTGAATGCCTGGCACTAAAACATCTTCTCTGATGCAAAACAGTCCTAGAATGTTTGCAGTAACCATGCAGCTTATTGTGCTATTGTTCTCTTTCCAAGATTATTATGGATATGTTGTGGGATAAAGCAGACAAATGATGATATTGGTGTCTCTGGGACCAAGGATTGTCAGCATGGTGGAAAGAAGAAACAGACAGAAGGCAGATGAGTTAAAATAAAAACCTGGAGATGCTGAGCTTGAATTTAAAGTTTCATTTTGAACTCAAAGACTTTATATTTATAATTATTTAAATTATAGTTTGTATTGTATTATATTGATCATATTCTAACTGTCCACTGAAAAAGCCGAGAGACAAAGGCCAATGCACAGTGCTGAAATCATGCTCTTCCAGCTCCTAAAAGATCCTTTGGAAAGCTGTCTGAATTTGGGTCAGGAGCAGGTTATGCACAGAAGAATCTGAAGCTGTCCAAGACGGTGTCGAGGGACACCAAAATGACTCAGAGCCAATTTGAAGAGTTTTTCACAGGATAAAATAGGACTGTTTGAACGAGGGGATAAAATTTTAATGAATTGAAATACCACATTTCAAATATGTTAAATTCTTTAAGTCAAGAAGTAAATATTGATAATATTAAATTTATGTGTCATCATTGGAGAGTGCTAGGGATCTAATGCATAAAACCAAGTAGTCACAGAAGAGAATGGTACTGTCTTCTATCTCATAGCAACCAAATCGTTAAGGGGGGAAAGCTTCTCTTTATGAAGTATATCAGCTGATAAATGAGAAAAGTATGATGAAATACCACCATTTCAGAGCCATAATAAATTACTGGGTCTGGACAATGATTTTTAGTGGCTTTGGACATAGTAAGAGAGAAAACCAGACATTATTCCTCTTGATAGGTGTGATAAACCAATTTAAAGGATTTGGCAAAGAATTGGAGCTGAATGAAATCAAACATCAATATAGAAATACTAACATAGAAGTATCATGGGAGTTGTAATTAGCAAATTTAGGTTGTAGAAAATACTACAAGATGGATGAGTAAGTTTCTTTTACAACAGAATGGGTGAGGGAGGGGAAGAAGAAGGAGGCGGAGGGGGAGGAGAAAGAGGTGGAAGAATTAGAAGTGGAGGAGGAGGAGAAGAGAAAGAAGGTAGGGAGGGAGAGATTAAAAGAGAAGTAGCCATACAGATTGGGAAATGTAGAAGACACATCAGTTAATTAAAAATACATGAAATTTATGCTAATCTTGACTTAAATGAATTGTTAAGATATATGAATGAGACAACTGGAGAAATGTGGTAATTGACTAAGCATAGATAAAGGATGTATTGCTGATTTTTATATAGGACACCAGCACTGCAATTTTTGATTATTTATCTTTCAGAGATAATATTAAAATATTATAAATGAAATTATATGATGTCTGAGGTTTGCTTCACATTATTATTTGGGGAGGGAGAAAGTGTACAGGTGAAAATGAAACAATATTGGACAGGAGTTAATGATTATTTGAGTGGAGTGGTAGCCACATGGAGGTTCGGCACACTACTAGTTTCTGTTTTACAAGTTTGACCTCTTCCTTCATAAAAAAATTCTTTAAAAATTATTGTTTGAAATTTGTCAATGAATGGCAGGCACCATGGGAAACCCTTAGACAGTATATCTTTAGCATAGCTAAAGTCTGAATACAGATTTAAACTATCATGAGGATAGCAGCCCTTGAGGTCTGATGTTGTTATCCATCCAGATTCTACTGAAATCATCCATTCTGCCTATTTCTAAAACACTCACATAGCTATTTTCTGCCTGGTTACAACACTCGGCAAAGCAACCACACAGCAATAGACTCGGTGAAAAAAAAAAGCAAATATTCATCATAAAATCATTTTGGCCTTAAAAAAAACTTATCTGGAAATTCTACCAATTGAGCGATACTTTCAAATTAATTTTACCAAATGAGTGAATTTGCCAAGTAATTTTCCCACTATGCAAACAACTTTTTTCATCACAGCCAGTAGGAAAACATTCTCCCAAAGCTGTTCTCTCTCAGCTCTTGTTGTACAATCCACACATCTGTGACAGTGTAGTCTCATAAAAAGCTCACAGCAGAAGCCAACATGATATTAACACATAAGAACAAACATTATACGAAGCTTGTCTCTGATACCCCAAATGATTCTAGGGCTTGTAGTTATGACTGGAGGGTACCCTGAGGGGCAACTCTAATGAAAAACCAAATCTATCTAATTAATTGCACTGCTCTGGGCTAGCGAGAGACCTGAGGTTTCCAAAGCCCCTTGAGAATAGTCATATTAATGTAGGATGGTGCTACATGAGTGAATTTCTTTGAAGTACCAGACCTACTGCTCCTTTTAGCTCTACTTGTTCCTCTTCAGACAGCTTATGCTACAATGATCCAAATCTAACCTTTGGGATTCTCGTAACTTTAATAGTAGAATGGATCCATAGTATAGCTTTTTCCATAGTGCATTTTTTATAAAACTGTGCATTTTGGTGCCCACAAGTAGAAAATGCTAAATTCAAATCAACTCACATTATCAATAGGAGAGTTGGTTTACCAAAGATTTTAAATAAATACCAGCATTGAAATTACATCTGAAGATACCAGAAACTCCTCCTCCTCCTTGATGATAATGTAACATAGTTAAAACTTTAGATTTGATAATACTGAATATATTTTGAGGGAATCAGAATATTGGAGTCATACTTGATTATCACAGATAATTTAAAACTTTAGCCATTGGTTTCAATATCTTCCTTTAGAGATTCTTTATTAGAGCTGAATGTATTCATCAAGGGTGACTGACTAGTAATTCTGCTTCTTTCCATGGGTTATCTTTCTAAAGAGGAAAAAAGTGGGAAAGAAGAGGGGGCTCAAAACTGAGCCAAGAGAGGAAACAGGAGAAAGCGGGGGGGGGGGGGCGGGGAGGCAAGTGGGCCTGGAGAACAGGAAGTGGAAGGGTGGCTCACAGAACGCTGGAGAAAAAATGGATATAATAAAAAAAATGCAAATTGGTTTTTGGATAATTGAGGGAAAGATATTTATACCCCATCTTCCTTGAAGAATCCAACTGCTAATGATTTTAAGTAATGCACAATTTCAATACGATATTTTGCTTAACATGTCAGGTACAAAGTTAGGGTATTCAAAATCACAGGGTCTATTTTTGTGCAAGAAGCTTTGCAATCTTTTGAGGGAATCAGTAGCCTATTCTGTTTGTGGCCTCAGATAAAAAGTTTTGCCACTATTTCTAGAGGAGCTTAGGTCAACACTTTATCCTGAAGCTGCTTAAGATTTCTATGTTTTGAAACAGAAACATGTAGACTTCCTCTTTCAGCTGAAATCCAATTTAATCAACAGCAAATTAAGCTTCATAAGAAAAGATCTAAAGATATCTTGGAAAAGCACCCAGCATTTCTTGGAGCTCCACACCAATTAAAATGGAAAGAACAGAAGGTAGTGTAGGTGGAATTAATGGGACTTAGCTGCTGGCTCATCAAGTAATCATAATAGTCAAAAACATACACCAATCAGTTTAAAAACTAACTCTGTTCATTTGATAGCTGGAAAAAAGGATTCAACAAAGATTGAGCTTAAAAGACAATAAAGTAGCTTCAGAGAGGACTTACCTGTCTTTCCCAGTTTCCTTCTTAAAAATGCCATCACAGTAACTCATGCGCTTCTCTGTAGTCACATAAATTTGGGCATTTGGATAGACATCAACTGTCTTTTTCAGCATGTTGTAAATGATTCCGTTGCCATCCTTCCTCATATTTCGGAAAGGACCCCAAATAACATAAATAGTAGTGTTTGCTTCCTTGAAAAAATAATCAGGGTTTTTTAGCAAGAGAGGAACACTGGTGTGGGATACAACTCGAATCATCGTCATGCGGCCAACATCTTCTTCATAACCCTTGGTGGGGGCATTGTTCATTCTCCAGATGCAGGAAGATCTGTCTATCTCATTCCCCACCTTCTGGCCAACCATCTGGCCTGAGTTTGATACTATAGCACACAGGTCACAGTCTAGTTGTAATGGCTGAAAAACAGAAAGAGAAAGAGGGCAAGTGGTGAGTTTCGCCCATTCAAACAAACTTCTGGGAAAACAAAATGTTGATATTGCCCGACTGCTGAATATGGAAATATTTCTGAAATATATATGCTAATCCTATAGTCTCTGCTATGGGTTATTGAGACAGCAGCATGCTTAAATTGAAAAAATAAATATATAGAACACGCCGACAGCCCGCTGCAGACAGGCAGGTCTGTGCATGCCCTACCAAGGCCCTGAGTCATGCGGAAGACACTGAATTACCCCGCTGCAGACAGGCAGGTCTGCCCATGCCCTACCGAGGTCCTGAGTCACACAGAACAAGCCGAATCAGCCTGCTGCAGACAGGCAGGTCTGCCCACCCCCTACCAAGGTCCCCAGTCCCGTGGAATATGCTGAATCAGCCCGCTGCACACAGAAAGGTCTGTGCACGCCCTACCGAGGTCCTGAGTCACACGGAAGACACCGAATCACCCCGCTGCAGACAGGCAGCCACCTGGTTCCACACTACAAAGATGCAGAGGACACCAGACCACCAGAACAAGGTACTGACTCCAGCTGTTCCCGGCCCAGAGGTAGGGGCTTCTGAGCCGTCATCCCACTGCTCCTGGTCCAGAGGAAGAGACTTCCCGGTCACCATCCCTCCTACTGCTCCCAGCCCAGAGGAAAGGGCTTTTGGGCCACCTTCTGTCCTGCTGCTCCTGGCCCAAAGGAAGGGGCTTCCAGGCCACCATCCCTCCCACCACTCCCGGCCCACAGGAAAGGGCTTTGGGGTCACCATCCCTATTGCTGCTCCCGGCCCCTGGCCCACCTCATCCAGCTCAGAGGAGGTAATCCATGCAGGCACTAACAGCCCCCTGGCCCAGTCGAAATGAGAAAACACGTAAATAAGTCTCAAAACCAGACTTGCAGATCACCTACAGCAACCTCAAAGGGAAATGAGATGGAACACTCTGATACTCAACCACCTGGACCCACTGAACTGGCAACAAAAGGGGATCTGGAAAAAATGAAATCAGAAATAATTTCTCAGATAACAGGAGAAATTGTGCCCTTAGTGTAAGACATGATTAATAAATCTAGAGAGGAGCTGAGGAACATGATGGAATCCCAACATAAGAAACAAATGGAATCCATAAAACAGATGCAAATAGATTTCCAGGACATGAAAAACTCCATTGAAAGTCTACACAGCAGAATGAGCCAGTGTGAGGACAGAATTTCAGATATAGAAGATAAGATTGCAATTAGTGACCAGGAAAAGAAAAATTGCTTCAAAACTATAAGGGAACATGAGAAATCAATCCAGCACCTGCTAGATGATGCAAAGAAGAATAACATAAGGCTGATTGGGCTCAATGAAGAAACAGGAGAGAGTGGAGATGACATAAAAAATCTCTTCACAGAAATAATGGCAGAAAACTTCCCAAGCAGGGGAAAAGAGCTTGACATACAGATGAGTGAGGTATATAGGACTCCAAATAGCCTTGATCAAAAAAAATCTACACATAGGCATATAATTGTTAAGATTCCAGAAGCACAACAGAAGAATAAAGTTCTACAAGCAGTCAGAGAAAAGAAACAACTGACATACAAACGAAAGCCCATCAGAATCACAGCAGACTTCTCAACACAAACCATCAAGGCAAGAAGACCTTGGAGTGACATATTCCAAGCCCTAAAAGAAAACAGCCTCCAACCCAGATTGATGTACCCTGCAAAACTATCTTTCAAAATGGATGGAGAAATAAGATACTTTCATGACAAAGAGCACCTTAGGAACTTTGTGAATACCAAACCAGCACTCCAAAGAATTTTACACAATATCCTAGGAACAGACATTGAGGATCACAACCCCAGGAAGCAAAGCAGAATGAACCCATCTGGCATGACAAGAAATTCAATGGAAAGGGGGAGAACCCAATAAAAAGAAAAAGTCATGGCAATGACAAGTCAATATGTTTCAGTTATAACCATCAACGTTAATGGTCTCAATTCACCAATCAAAAGAAATAGACTGGCAGAATGGGTCAAGAAGCAAAACCCAACAATATGCTGCATACAAGAAACACACTTCATTCAAAAGGAAACTCATAGACTGAAAGTTAAAGGGTGGAAAACAATACTCCATAGGATGGGAACACAAAAAAAAGCAGGAGTAGCTATCCTCTTGGCAGATCAAGTAGATTTCAAACCAACACTGATTAAGAGAGATGAAGAAGGACACTACATCCTTGTAAAGGGAAGAATCCAAGAGGAAGAGATGACAATCATAAATATCTATGCACCAAACACTAGTGCACCCAACTATATAAAACAAATACTAACAGACATGAAAAGTCATATATGCACTAATACAATTGTAGTGGGGGACCTCAACACCCCACTGTCACAAACAGATAGATCAACTAGACTAAAAATAAGTAATGAAATACTAGAACTCAATCGAACTCTTGAACAAATGAACTTAACAGATGTTTACAGAGTCTTCCACCCCACAAAATCAGAATACACATTCTTCTCAGCTGCACATGGGTCATTCTCCAAAATAGACCACATACTCACACATAGAACATGTTTAAGTAAGTGCAAAGGAATTGAAGTTATCCCTTGTATATTATCACACCACAGTGCGATGAAATTGGAGATCCATAGCAAAAGAAACTCAAAAAATTTCATAAACACATGGAAATTGAACGACACACTTCTGAATAGCCAATGAGTCACAGAGGAAATTAAAGAAGAAATCAGACAGTTCCTTCAATTAAATGACAATGACAATACAACATATCAGAATCTATGGGACACAATGAAAGCAGTCTTACGAGGGAAATTCACAGCAGTGAATACGCATATTAGGAAAACAGAATGAGCCCAATTAAACAATCTGATGCTGAACCTCAAGCTTCTAGAAAAAGAAGAGCAGGACAAGCCCAAAGCTTATACAAGGGAGGAAATTATAAAGATCAGAGGAGAAATCAATGCAATGGAGACTAAGAGAATGATACAAAAAAATCAATGAAGCCAAGAGTTGCTTCTTCGAAAGAATCAACAAAATTGACAAACCTTTAGCCAACCTTGTCAGAAAAAGGGAAGAAAAGGCCCAAATCCATGCAATTAGGAATGAAAAGGGTGAAATTACAACAGACCCAGCAGAAATCCAGATGATCATCAATACCTACTTCCAGAACCTATACGCCAATAAGATGGACAACACAGAAGAAATGGACAGATTCCTAGATACATGTGAATTACCAAAGTTGAACGAAGAAGACCTAAAAATTTTGAACAACCCCATATCAACCAATGAAATTGAAAATGTAATTAAAAACTTATCCACTAAGAAAATCCCGGGCCCTGATGGCTTCACTGCTGAATTCTACAAGACATTTAGAGAGGAAGTGCTGCCACTACTGTTTAAACTCTTCAATGAAATTGAAAGGGAAGCAATACTCCCAAATTTATTCCTGGAAGCAAGCATCACTTTGATCCCCAAAGCAGAGAAAGACCCAACTGAAAAGGAGAACTATAGGCCAATCTCACTAATGAATATAGATGCAAAAATCCTTAATAAGATACTGGCAAACAGAATGCAGAAGATCATCAAGAATATCTTACACCCTGATAAAGTGGGATTCATCCCAGGCATGCAGGGATGGTTCAAATATACGAAAATCAATTAATGTATTACACTATATCAATACAGCCAAGGACAAAAACCATATGATTATCTCCATAGATGCAGAAAAAGCATTTGAAAAAATCCAACATGCATTTATGATAAAAATCCTACAAAAAATTGGAATAGATGGTCTCTACCTCAAACTGATAGAAGCCATCTATGAAAAACCAACAGCCAATATCATACTAAATGGTCAAAAACTGAAATCCTTCACACTCAAATCAGGAACAAGACAAGGATGTCCACTATCACCACTCTTGTTCAATATAGTTCTGGAAACATTAGCCATGGCAATTAGACAAGAGAAAGAAATAAAAGGAATAAAGATAGGAAATGAAGAAGTCAAATTGTCATTATTTGCAGATGACATGATACTCTATATAGAAGACCCCAAGAACTCCACCAAAAGTCTTCTAGACTTAATAACCAAATTCAGTCAAGTAGCTGGTTACAAGGTCAACACACAAAAATCAATAGCTTTCCTCTACATGAATGACAGACTCACTGAGAGAGAAATAGGGCAAATAATTCCTTTCACAATAGCATCCAAAAAACTGAAATACCTAGGAATCAACTTAACAAAAGAAATCAAAGACCTCTTCTCTGAAAACTATGGCACTCTGAAAAGAGAGATTGAAGATGATATCAGAAAATGGACAGACATCCCCTGCTCCTGGGTAGGAAGGATTAATATAGTGAAAATGGCTATACTTCCAAAACTGCTATATAGATTTAATGCAATTCCAATTGAGATCCCAGCAGCATACTTCATGGACCTTGAGAAAAAAAATCCAAAAATTCATTTGGAACAAGAAGAGACCCAGAAGAGCAAAAGCAATTCTAGGTAACAGAGACATGGCAGGGGGTATCACAATCCCCAACCTGCAACTATACTACAAAGCTACTGTGATAAAAACAGCATGGTACTGGCAAAGAAACAGACTTGAGGACCAGTGGAACAGATTAGAAGATGCAGAAACAATGCCAGACACACTCAGCCATCTCATCTTCGACAAAGGAGCCAAACACCCTCACTGGAGGAAAGATAGCCTCTTTAATAAATGGTGCTGGAAAAACTGGGTTTCAACTTGCCAAACATTAAAACTAGACCTATATCTCTCACCATGCACTGAACTAAAATCAAAATGGATTAAAGATCTAAATATTAAAACAGAAACCCTGAACTGGCTGGAACAGAGGTTAGGTAGAACCCTTGAAGACACTGGTGTAGGAAAAGATTTTATGAACAAAACCTCAGTTGCCCAGGAACTAGCACAAACAATCAACAAATGGGATCTCCTCTTATTAAAAGGCTTCTGCACAGCAAGAGAAACCACCAGCAGTGTGAAGAGAAAACCCACAATGTGGGAAAAAAATCTTCACCTGCTCTTCCTCAGACAAAGGTCTACTATCTAGAATCTATAAAGAACTTAAAAAGATCTGACCTCCCAAATTTAAAGACCCAATGCAAAAATGGGCATCTGAAATGAACAGATATTTCTCAGACAAAGAAGTAGAAATAGCAAATAAATACATGAAAAAATGTTCAACATCACTGGTCATTCGAGAGATGCAAATAAAAACAATGCTGAGATTCCACTTCACTCCAGGAAGAATGGCTGCTATCATGAAATCAGCCAATAAGAAATGCTGGCGGGGCTGTGGGGAAAGAGGAAACCCGCTCCACTGCTGGTGGGAGTGTAGACTGGTACAACCACTGTGGAAATCAGTATGAAGATACCTCAAAGAACTAGGACTGGAAGTCCCATTTGACCCCGCTATTCCACTGCTGGGGATCTTCCCCACAGAATTAAAAGAATCATACCACAGTGATATATCTGTGCCCATGTTCATAGCAGCACAGTTTTTAATAGCTAAAACTTGGAAACAGCCCAAATGCCCATCAACTGGAGACTGGATCAAGAACATGTGGTTTTTAAATAAAATGGAATACTACTCAGCCATAAAAAATGAGAAATTAGAGACATTTATAGCTAAGAGGATGCACATTGAGGCAATACTCTTAAGTGAAATAAATAGGACACACATGTGTAAATACCGAATAGTTTCTCTGGTGTGAGAAGCTGAAAGTGTAAATAAAGACTAAATGTATAATAGGTAATGTGAAACAGGAAGAAAAGGGGCAAAGGGGAAGGAAGTGGGAGGGCTAGGGGAAAGGATAGAAGGGAATGGGATTAATATGAGAAAATGGAAAAATAGGAACAAAATCTTTGTAAATAGGGAGGACTGGAGGGGTTGAAGGGAGGGCTGGGCAAGGGTGTAAAATAAGAACCAAGAGAGACTATGTAAAGGTGCAAATTTCCAATGATGAATGTCATTATATTGTATACCTGAAATGTACCAATGATTAGAATGAATAATCGATAATGTAAAATAGGAAGAGGTCCAAAGGGGTAGGGGTAGTGGGAGGGGCAGGGGAAAGGAAAGAAGGGAAAGGAAAAATGCTGAGAAATGGAAAAAATGGAAATAAACTCTTTGTAAATAGGGAAGGGTAGAGGGTGTGAAGGGAGGGCTAGGAATGGGGAAAAAATAAGAACCAAGTTGCATTATGTAAAGGTACAAGTTCCCAATGAGAAATGTAATTGTGTTGTATACCTATGCCTACAATGTACCAATGAAAGAATTTAATACATTTAAAAAAAAAAAAGAAAAAATAAATATATATCATTAAAAATCATTTAAATTTCTGTATCGTGTGGCAGTATAAAATTATGTGGGAAACCAGTCATTTGTTTTCCACTGTAAATGATGAATTTTTTAAAAATTCACAACTGTAACTTCAAGCAAAATAAGGAGATATGTAAAGATTTTCTCTCTGTAATAAGGTTGATAGCTATAAAAGAAATAAAGAAATGTATTCAGGCATCAATTCTGCATTTTAGTTAACTGTATGCATGGGTAGGTAAGATGCTGATAAAAATACGGAGTTCAACAGACAATGAGGTTCTGAAGATTTTCAGAACACAGAACTACATAAGGCTGGCAAAATATTCCACAGATTCTTAAAAATTTCCTGCAAGTCACCATGTTAATTGGCTTTTGTGCTTTTATTCTACATGGGTAAGGAAAGGCCTCTTTCAAGAACTACGGGAAGATGTGTACACAGATGGTCTCTACACCTAGTTTAACTCCATTGCACTTTTTAAAAAAATCAGTGAGGGAACAGGTACACTTATGAGTAAAACATTTGCTTTCTGGGCTTGGAAATGGTAAAGTTGCAATGGCAGATTCAAAACGAGACTGTTTTTTAATGGTAAGCCCACTGTACTTTTCAGTGTTGCCTGCTTTCCTCCTAAAACAGTCATGTTAGTTACTTTTGCTGCTTTTCTCCCACTTGAAGAAGTCGTCTTATCTTCAACACTGATAAAGAAACATGGCTTTGTTGATATACGTCTTTTTCTTCTATGAAATTCCACATTTTGATCCTGAACTTTTATTATGCCCGTTGGGGAGTAGCCACCGTCACAAGGGCCTGTCCTCACTTTACCTGTTATGTTAGACTTTATTGTTTAATTATGACTCTCCACTAGATAGTAAATTCTTAACAGTGGGTCTATCTTCATTATAACCCCACTCTCCAGAAGTCCCTAGAATACATTAGGCACTCAGTTTGCTTAAGTTAAAAAAAAATGAAAGAAATCGAATTAGTTTATTAGGAATCTGAGCACTCAGCTTAATACTAGCGAAGAAATGGACTTTTCCAATTAATTTAGAATTGCTGCCTTAGATGACAGGAGAAAAGCAATCCAGAAGAAACAAAGGGAGCATCCACAGGTTCAGTCTAGGTGGTCAGTTGAGAAATGAGTAACTCAGGAGACTCACCAGAACAATCCTCACACAGCTGTAACAGCTCACCTGTGCTGTCTCTGGCAGGAGCTTGCAGTTGTTATTGGGCACCCACTAAGTGGCAGTCACAGTCCCAACAGAATTCAGTGACAAAAGTTCTAAACAAAAATTCCTGCCATATTGCAGCATGCATTCAACTTAGGGAAATAAAATAAAAAGTCAGCAACCCATATAATACGATAATATATTAAAGGGTTATCAGTTCTGAACTGCAAATGTAAGCAAAGAAGGCAGTTAGTGTGTGTGTGTGTGTGTGTGTGTGTGTGTGTGTGTGTGTGTGTGTGTGAAAGGGCTGGCCCTGGGGATATTTGGGCCAACATCCTGAGGAAGATAACAGGAACAGCAAAGCCAGTGGTGGCAGCAAGTAGCTGCTGAGGCCAGAGACACTGCAGGTGAGAATCATTTAGGGCATCTGACTTGTGCCACAGCAGCAGGAGGAGGCTGTGCCAGAGGAGTGACTGACCTGAGCTATATTTTGACAGCATTAGCTGCTGTGTGGAAAGCTAGTGAAAAAGAGGCAAGGGCGGAAACGGGGAGAGCAGGCTGCTACTGCAACACCAGCAAGAGGAGATGGCGGCAGGGAACACAGCGGTTACAAAGCCCAGCTGGTCACACTGTGGATGTACGCTGAAGGCTGAACGCATGGGCTGGGCTGTGGACGGACTGTGTGAAAGTGCCATGTGCAAGAGAGGCATCCAAGATAACTTCAGTCTTTCAGCGTCAGTAAGCAGAAGGCTGGGGCTTCCCGCAGCTGAGAAGTAGAGGGTGTCCCTCAGAGAGACAGGACCAGGCTGTGGAGACCAGGGGCTCATTTCTAGACCAGTTAAAATGTCTTTCTTGTTGTTGTTGTTGTTGTACTGGAGCCAGAGCTCAAAGCCTTTGGACTGAGCTACATCACCAACTGTTTTTTTGAGACAGAGTCTCAAGGTATCCTAAACTGGGCTCAAACTTGTGATCCTCCTGTCTCAGCCGCTGACAGTGCTGAGATTACAGGTGTGCACCACCACACCAGGCTCCAGTTAGATTTGAGATGCCTTGCACTCAAATGAGAGACCACTGCATCCAGTGTTAGAACAAAACTACTCAAAGTGGAAGAATTAAAAAAACAGAAAAAAAGGCTAAAAGCTTTCCAAATTTACATCTTTCAACAACAATTACAAATATCTCACTATATTTTTCTTCTTTCTACATATATTATTTTAGGCAGATTGAGAAATCACCTATAAAATTTGGCAACGTTGGTTTTTCATTTTATTTCATATAATTAGCTTTCCACAACATTCATATAATCACCTCCTCCAACCAGTCCTTAGAGATAGTTTTAATGCCTGCTCCTTATTCCATTATATGGGTATAGTATAGTGCATCTACTTCCCTGCTACTGGGCAGTTAGCTATTATCTATTTTATACTATTAAAATGTTTTGATAAACATCCTTTTTCTTCCTGATCTATTTTAGAAGTTAGTGATGATCTGTTAATTTAAACTTGCTTCTTTGATTTAGTCTTTATTGTGTTCCTACACAATATACTAGACTGAAAAAAGGCATCTGTTAATTTGGGTTGTCAAAATTAAGAATTTCAAAAAACAAAACTTGCAGAACAAAAGGAAGAACCCTTATAAATCCTGTTTATAAGGTGTCTATGGAAAGGGCTGTCTGTCACCTCTAAGGATTCAGAAGCAAGGTAAGCAGCAAGTGGTCCCAGTCTCCGGTTAGAATGATTCCACTCAAGGTGGATGAGCATATTAGGACACTTGGAAAAGGAGTTTTATAATTTAATGCCATCGTGAAGGCAAATGGAGGCACCTCAGGGTGCCTTTTAGGGTCCAGAATTGATCTAAGATCCTTCCTCACCCATTTAGAATCCTACATTCTTTAGGAAATAAGGAAGAACACTATTCTTCCTGCCAGGCAGTTGGTGACAGGGCCTGACATCCATTACACGTAGCTGAGTCCTTCAAGCTCAGTGTCACGCAAATCAATGCCTAGTTTAAATCGTGTGTGTATCAGATGGCACACTCCAACTTATCACCAAGATGCATACTGTGCAAAGGGGTTACATTCCATTTACTGGTGCAAAAAGTTGCTTCCTTGGATAATAAAAATGCGTGTGGTAGAGTCTCCACAAATGGAAAAAAACAAAAATAAGAAAGAAAAAGCCTGGGATGTATTCAATACCATGTGGCAATTTGTACTGGATTTCCCAGTCATTAGAGTGAATTAGCCAGTTCTGCTGTAACGAGCCTTAATTTAACTAATAAAAATCAGCATACTGGTCTGACGTGACAACTGTAACCTCTGAAAGTGATCAATTAAGACATCACAATCTGTTTCAGGACAACATATTGGGATGTGGCAGCTGTGCAGATTATGAGGTCAGCAGCTGACTAACAACTTGAGGGCAAACATTGGGAATAGTCTCTTGTTTATGGGACAAATACATAACAGGGAGGGGTGCTATAACTGTGAAGGCTTTGGGGGTAGATGATGATCTTTAAATTGCCCCCCTTCTTTTTGCTATTCGCTAGGCCACACTGTCATGACGGTTAGTGTCTTAAAACACCTACATGTGTAAGTCACAACACTGCCTGGCTATCTGAGTTCCTGAACGAGGCCCCAGGGGACACGGCTGCACATGACGACTGCCCTATTTACCACTAAGCTATGGGCACCATTTTTTAAAGTACGGCAGGGCGCAGGGCTCCATGAATGAAACACTTCCTAATCATAATCGCTAGCTTCCATCTGCAAGAAAAGCTGCTGAGGGCTCAAGGGATATATATGTATGTTTGATAGCACCTTCAAACTTCATAAGGCACGATAAAAAGAAATAGCTGGGCATGAATGGATAGCCTGACCCAAGAGTTGCTTTATCTGGTAATCCAGTTTCTTTTATTAGCTTTATTGTTACATCTTTTGATCTCAACTTTCTTTGTTAAGATATACTGCTGTTTCTTCAACTGATTTTTCCTATTTGATTTGGGGGCTTGCTTGAATTTTTATTCCATATTTCTCCTGTGGCTTAGATCTGCTTCAGTAAGCAGTTACTCTTCTAGATTGAAGCTCTGGATTTTCTGTACCCTTGTTAAGATTTATCTGTTTCCAATTTATCAAGCTCTATCTTAATTTAGAATTTTCATTTTTGGTTGAATTCTCTCTGTTTTTTGCTTATTTTCATTTTAAAATTTGTCCTCTTTATTCTGTCTCATACACTCAAAACATCTTTTAAAACACTTTGGTTGGGCTTGGGCTGTGTCTATAAAGGAAGAAAGAGGCCTGCAGATAGTCAACCAACGTGTTCTGGCAGCTATGTCCCTGTTAAAGAAAGCCTACAAATATCAAACACTTCCTTTTATTCCAGATCTAAAATATTAATCTTTTTATGGTTACAGCTTTATATTTGTTGTGGGTGTTTTTTCTCCTCTGTTTTGGTTATAAACACTTAGCTTGGAGAGTTAAGAATTTGGTGATATCTACTGAACAACCAAGTAATTTTTATTTAGTACCTATTCTGCATAAAGCACTATGAAGAGCAAAATAATTTAAAAAATCTTATCAAGGTGAACTTTAATCTCAGTACACAGCTCTGAGAAGTGAGGAGGACACTGTGTGTTCAAAAAGGGTCAACTTGTATGCTGTTTTAGAGGCCTAAGGGACTGCCTTAAAAACAAGGCATTTTTCTGCTAAAATGAATCTTAACATTTTGCCTCCATGCAAGTAAAAAGAACTCCTTGATTGCTGGCTGGGATACAGGATGACAGAGAGAGCAAGGGAAGAAATGGTCTGGGAGAGACGTAAGTACAGACTATCATGGTTATTATACACGAGGTTGAATGCTGACATGGGTTGGTTATGGTGTGCCGCATTTTCTTATATTATCCCACTATCCCACTTAACTTCAAAACGAAATTTTCAGTTAATTTTTATTTCTCATTAGAGAGTTAAAGAAATTAAGGTAAATATGATGTCAAGTGGACACTAGATATATTTCAGGTTGAAAGGAGGAGCATATATGATCACTCATGAAATGCATTCATAGCAGTAAGGTATGGGGTATACTGAATTTATAGTGGTGAATAATTTTCAATGTTCTTAATGTACATATATACAAACACTTCAAATATGACCCAGTATCATATCAAATTAATAAATTATAATAATTTATAATTTAATATATATTGTATGGTGCATTTATATAACATAATAATTGATTATAATAAATTATAAATTAGTGCTTTTAAACATACTGCTAGCCAGGAAGTCACCAAATAGGACAAAGTCCCTCCCTTGACGAAGAGTCTCACAGGAAAACTAAGATTTGCACAAGAACCAGGCAAGCTTTCTGGCAATAGTACAGACATAGCACAGGAAACTATGTGGAAATTCTCTTCATATTTTTAGTTACTAATACATATGGCTGAAATTTCAGTCTGAGATAAACTAATCCCAACGAATTTTATCAGTATTTAAATGGTCCTTCACATCTGCTTACTCAATTTGCTTTTCAAACTGTTTCTTTCACAACAGCAGGGAGTTACATTCCTTTTTCAAGCAATTAATGATTACTGCCAGTGTCTGCGAGGGAAAAAGACCAATGCAGAGGATGCTGTCTTCAAGGCTGAGGTCCACAGCTAAAGGGAAATCCTGCCCTTGCCCGAATGCCCATTTGAGGTGCATTGGCTTTAGAAACCCACACTGACTGTTTCGAGTCCTTGGGAATAGAGGTTAGCCTGAGCCTGTCAAGCTGCCCCGAACTCCTGAATCCTCTCCTCTGTACTTAAGAAGACCTGGGACACTGGAATACTCCACTCACACTACAGGTCACTTCACACTATGCATATTTTGATTTATATTTTATTATAAACATGAATATTTGGCACAAAAATGAATTGTGTTTTAAAATGCTAAAGAATGTAAGCACCAGGGAATTAATTCCCTGTGAAGGTCCTCTGCTGTCTGATCCTATGGGTGGGAGGAAAGGTCTGGATAGATGCACACTCTTATCTCTTTGGAAGAACCTGTGGCATTTGTACAATTTGTTAGCTTTATTTCCTTGTGTTTAAACAATATGTATTATGTATGCAGACTCTGCAAATCAATTTAGCATCTTATTCTCAAATGATCCTTTCCTGGAAAAGAAAAGAAAGAGAAGGGAAGGAAAGGGGAGGGGAGGGGAGGGGAGTGGGGAGGAAGAAAGAGAGAAAGGACTAGAAATGATGGGGGAGGGGAGGGGGACAGAGAGGAGAACTAATATGTCATTCACCCTGCTTATCAAGTTTCACCTCTCACTGAGTCAGTTTTCTCTTTTCTTCAGTGTACATATAGTTAAATAATCCTTGGTGTCTCTTCTAAATCCACCCCCCCCAACACACACACACACACACACACACACACACTCCAATACACTCTGCCACCTTTCACCAGCCGACTGGACAGGTCCCTCTCCCATATCAGTTTCCATCCTGTCCCTTACCAGTCAACCGGGGTAATGCTCACCCCACCCCCACACCCTTCTTGTGGTATGAACCCGACAAATGGCCGAGTGATATATTGGGAAAACTGCGAAGCACTGTACATTTGAATCAGTAAGAAGAATAAAATATTTAACCTTGACTTTTCCTCTCTCTGAATAAGCTAAATAGACAATAGAATGGACAATTAAAATCTGTGAAATAATACAAAATAGTGTGATTTCCCTAGCCCAGAGAACCCACCATGTTACAAAAGGTCACCTGTCAACTCATTCTAGTTATTAAATTTCTGCATTTATCCCCAAGGTGGCTCTGTGGAAAACGAAGGTCAAGCCATTAAATTATGAACAGTCAGGATTATAAAAGGTCACCAAAACCCTAAAATTTAACCAAACCTCTTAATTCTGTTTTCTACAAGCAAGAGGAAATAGGCAGAGATGGAACATAACACTGGATAACTTTAATCTTTCTCCCTACCTCAGTCCCGTATTGAAAATCAATTTCCATTTGATATCTTGAAATCTAAAATGAAACTTGCTCATCTCAAATAAAAACAGGAGCTTCAATAAATATTTCACAACAAAAATCATGTTTGAATCGAACCAGCCTAAATTATTAAAAACATTGTTTTACACTACTCTAGTGCTTGCTTTCATTTCACCCGTAAAAATGCAATTTAAGAAATGGGCTATGGGACACTCAAGGTTCCTTAAATGCCTCACAGGACAATTAGCAGCTCACCACTCACTAATTTACTACTTTAATGTTGAAACAAATGAGATCTTTGCTTTTCATCATCCAATTTGAATGAATTTGAACAAAGCAAGTTGAAGAAAGCTCCAGAGACACCGTTCAGTTTGCTGTCATTTACTCCTCTCCTCTTCCTGAATGTCTTCACAGTTTTAGTTTTAGAGGCTTCAATGTGTATAATGATGCCATTGGGGAACAGATTTTGCCTTTAGTCTCCTTGATATTCTTTTGAGGTCTTTCAAGTGAAAGGTACAAAAGAGGCATTAACAATCTGGCATTGTTTTTATTGCTTGACAAAGAAAAAATGTATTTTAATTTTTCCCGTGTTTCAGGAATGATTAAGCAAGCTGTTTTCATCCATACTGAGTCACTTTCAGCAGACCTCTAGCTGTGAGCAAAGGATTGTGAAGACTGTTCCAGAGAGAAATCCACACAGCTCAGTCAAGCCAGCCAGTACATGTACTTCTTTGCCCCACTACAAACCAGCATCTTCCATTTAATGCAGCTTTCAAAAGTGGTATGTATAAATCACACATGATGAGTAACAGCACATAAAAATACAGATTTGATAACCCACTGTTTGGCTCTGATTCTCTGTGGATTTGGGATATGGCATTTACTTTGGCTTCTACCTAGTGGCATTCTATCTAAGCATAAAACTTAATAGAGGGTGTGTAAAAATGTTAATGTCAAGAAATAACTCTACAACAGGCAACATAAAGCTGTGTTTCTCCGCTGCCATAGATGATATGTTCCCTTTATTTGGAAGTTCCTCAAGGGAACGGATCTGTGAAATCATGGAGGTGTGCCAATGGAGAGCAGCCTCCCTTCTCCAGACTGGGAGGGAAAAAGCATGTTTTCTCACATCAAAAAGGAGTTTTCCTCCTTGGATGTGAATAGTGCAGATAAGTCATATTCTACTCTCACAATTAAGATACAATCGAAGTTGCCTACTGACCTCTAGATCATCTCCATCTCCTTTCAAAAGATAATCTCAGGACCTGCTACTAACATACAGCCCAGCTATGTTGTGTAAACAAAGCCACAGAACCTATTCCATGTGTGCTGTGGTACTAGTGTCATAACATGTTACTTAATGAAAGACGCATTGCTCAACTGGTTGCACATTGTAATGTCAGGAGATCTCTCATAAATCCTAACGGTAGGGCTCCACCTTGGCCAAATGAAGCAGACAATCTTTCAGGATGACACTTGTACATTAATTCTAGCGAGCACTGGATTTGAGGAACATTCTAGAGGAATTAGTAATGATAAAAAAGAAAGACCATATTCTCTGACCAAGAAGATGGAAAAAAAAAGGTAAATTTGGATTTCTGAGGACTTGAGTAGGAAAGATGCAGGTAAGAAATCCTTCTAGCTAACCTTCAAATACTATGAGATCTGTGATCAGAAGTTACCCATGAGATCAGCCCTAGAGTCAGAAATTTTGAAGAGCAAATGGAGAAGATATTGAGACTTTACATGTACTACTAAACCCAAAAATTTTCTTTCATATAAAGTTATTGTTAATTATACAGCATGAAAACTTTGCTCTTTCTACTCAATAGAATTTGCTTTGGAAGCAAGGAAAATTGGACTATGTTATAAATTCTCTTCAGGTAGAATTCCTATCTACATGTAAGGCTAGTGGTAAAATGAACATTTCTTAACATTTCATTCTGTATGACTTTTGTTTGATTTTGTTTTGTTTCTAGCTGCAGGATGCTTTAGTGGCTTTGTAATTTGAGTGGGTGGAGTTGGTAGAGATGGAGTAACTCAGAATATCAGAGAAGGTTCTCCTGGCAGAGTGAGAAGACGGGGGAGATGAGACCAGTGAATCAGGAGAGCAGTTGGATGGGGACACTTTGCAAAGGTAGAGTTCTAATGAGATCTTCTCATGAGACAGGGAAAAACCCCCTAAGAATGAGAGGAAAAACAGATGGCCTTACAAGAGGGGACTGCAATTAGAGTTTTACTCCAGATTCTCTTAGATGTCCATTAAGCATGTGCAGTAAGGGTTAATTGTTGAGAGAATATTTAGAGGGAGGGGTAGGCTTCAGGTAAGTGGGCTTCGGAGGAAGATGAACTTTTGAGAAAGAGAATATTTTAAGCAAGGGAGTTAAGAATAAAAAGGATAGTCCCTAATTCCTCAGTTGGGATTTAGAAGCTACAGATGTCTGAAGAACCTACTGTAAGATGATATATTCTTTCCAACAATGTTAGGAGCACAGAGGAAGGGACAAAGGAAGAAGATGGTCAGTGGGATCTGAGGCTGAGGATTATGGAGGGTTGTGTACCCCAAGTCTGAAGCTGACACACAACCACAGGTACTGGGAAATACAGATTCAGAGCTGAAAGTGCAGGAAAACACTGGCAAATGAAACATAAAAGTGATAAGGAAGTATGAATGTCTTAGTGAGGTTACAGACATATTTTAGAGGCAAGAAGAGATATGTTTATATGGTGTATGCCAAGACTAGGCTTATTTTTGGAATAAGGAGGAAAGTGTAGTAGGCTTCAGAAGAAAATCTATAGTATAACTTATTCCTTCTAGTTCTGAAATGCAAAACCAAAGTACAGAAGATATTCAACTTCATTATGGTAAAAACAAAACAAACCACAACAACAAAAAGTACCATCAGAAAAACTTGCTTCAATAACAAGATTCAGATCAATCATGACTCAAAAAGTTGGAAAATATATAAAAATTGCCTTTTTAAAAACATCAAAGTGCTAACAAAATGGTAAAGTGTTATCAGCATGGGACAGAGGATCTCACTAACCCTAAGGACCACTTTGGCCCCTGGGTGTAATTCTGTTCTCCAAGGAGTAGCTGAGTTTTGTTTCCCGAGGCTGCTTGAGCCCACAGAAATCAGAATCTAGAGGTCAAAAACGGCAAACAAGCATCTACCTTCAACTAGAGTTCCAAGAAGTATTTTACAATTAATTAGATTTTGTCATTTATATTGTCAGAGAAAAAGGTAAAATGTATCGATCAACATTACACTTCCATAATCCTAGGGCAGCCGTCTCAAACTTGTGGTATTATGTCCTACTAACAGTCTTAAAAATTATTGAGGAATGTAAAGCTCTTTTTTGTATGTAACCTAAATATGTATTGATATTTAATATATAGAAAGTAAAAACAAGAAAAAATTAGAATATCTATTAATTCATTTAAAATAACAATAATATGCTCATTTCATATTAACATAAATAATGCATTTTTAATGAAGTAACTATATTTTGAAAATAGCAAAAATAGTATTTATATTATAGTTTTTCAAATTTCTTTGTTCAGGTTAATTGAAGACAGCTGGATTCTCTTTTTGTCCATTTTGTTCTTTCAATCCATTATAACTTACTGTTTCAGTTAAAGGAGCTGAAGAAAACCCAGCTTGACATAATAATGTAGTAGGAAGAGGAAAAATAATTGTAGGTATTCTTCTTGAATCTATGCCAAATTTTCACAAGTGGCAGCTTCTTAAAGTTTATTTACATTGTGGAATCTGAAACCGTATCGACAACATTCTCCTTTGTTACATTAAAATCCACTGATATATCTGGCACTTTGCATGAATCTTTTATTCTCTGGTTTTGTAATATCACACATTGATCATTTGAAAACTATGAGTCCAATGAGTTATCCATGAATTAGAAATGTTGTAACTTTCTAATTTTTTTTGACCGGGTCCGCTGTGACACAATACCGTAAGCTGTGTAGCTTAAAAACAACACAAATTTATTTCTTACAGTTATTGAGGCTGGGAAGTGCAAAGTGAAAAGTACTGGCAGATTCAGTGTCTAGTCTCTCGCAGATGACACCTGGTCCTCATGTAGTGAGTATATGTTATTAGGGGAATTGAAGAGTAGAAGATGGGTGGATGGACACTATTAATGTATTACAGATGCGTGTATCAAAACATGCAGTAAATCTATTAATCTGTACAATTAATATTGTAACAATTATAATAAACTTTTTGCTAAGGCCTCTTCTTTTCAGTGCCCATGTCCCCAGCACCTTCCCTAGTTTCTAAAATATCCCTCTTAGTTTCCTTCCGTCTCCACTCCTTGATGCTCTTCCCTGTATCTAGCAACCTCTTGCTCCAATCATGAGCACCCTATCACTATTATCTAATTACATCCCTAATGGCCCCATCTCTTAATAGCATCACCTTAGGGGCGAGGATTTCAAATTTTGAAATCTAGGGTTGCGCAGACACAAAACATTCACCATATAGCAATTTAAATATACTCATTGATATTGCCACCAATCTCCTCAGATAAATCTTTTAAGTTTTCAGAAAAGGGCAAGCTGATGTTAACAAATATAAATTTTCCAAAGTGCTAATTTTGACTTGAAAGTTCAATTCTGTCATTGGTAAACTGTGCTGCCTGTTATTTTCTTGAAGTGCCAGGCTCATTTCACTTATTTTGAGAAAATACGTATCAAATACCTAAATCTGGATATTTTTACTTTTCTCTTTTTATTATTTCCAGTAAAAATATTCAATAAAACTCAAAACACATTTAAAATAAAAAGCTAGGAAGAAAAATAAATCAAGATAATTTGCAATATTAATGGTAAAATCATATGATCATCTCAAAAGTAAAAGCATATGATCATCTTAATAGATGAAGTAAAATAATTAACAAAATTAACACCAACCAATGATTAAAAATTCTCAGTTAAAGGAAAGTAACAGAGCACTTCTTTAATCTGTTAAAATGTTTCTACGAGGGCCGGGGATTTAGCTCAGGGGTTCCACCACTTGCCTCGCAAGCGCAAGGACCTGAGTTTGATCCCCGGTACAAAAAAAAAATGTTTCTACAAAACAAAATTTCTGGAGAAAACATTGTACTTAATATTTAATGTTAAATATTGAAAGCTGTTCCTTTGACATTGGAAATAAAAGATATTTCACTCTATGCATTACTGAGCTGAGACCCTGGAAAAAATATAAAAGTTGGAAAAGAAGAAACAAAAATATAATTACCCGCAGATGATATGATGGTACATAAGAATCCACATGCACTTTGTTTTAATATTTATTAGACTTAGGATTTCTAGATCCAATCTGTGCAATTCAATTGTATTTGGATATACTATCAATAACAAAAATTTAAGTCTATCTTTTGCTGCATGAAAATACCAGATACTTAGGAACAAATCCAATAAAATATGTACAAGATCTTTGTGGAGAAAATAATAAAACTACATTGAAAAACACTTTAAAAGATCTACATAAATGAACTATAACATGACATAGAAGACTCAATAATGTAAAGATGTAAATTCTCCTCAAATTGGTCTATAGATGTAAGGTAATCAGAATCTTCGCCCCCAAATTCCAAAAGATTTCTCCTGTGGAACTTTACAAGCTTAATGTAACATTTTTATGGAAAGGAAAAGAGCCAAGAAAGCTAAAATTGCCTTGATGAAGAGGAATGAGATGGTACGGGCACCAAGACATAGACCCAAACAGATGTGATCGGGAGTCCAATAACTTCTGACAAAGATGCAGAGCGGAGAAGTGTAGAAAAAATCCATTTTAAAAATACAGATGAAAGAATTAGATTATATCAAGGAAAAGAGTAAATCTAAACTCTCATTCATTATTCCAGGAAAACTGGAAATCTGTATCTGAAAGACAATAAATCTTTAAGAAGAAAATATAGGAGAAATTTTTTATAACTTCAAAATAAAAAAAGTTTTTCTTAAACAAAATACAAAAGCACTGATAGTAAAGGAAAAACTGATGAAAGGAGCTATCTTAACTTTAAGAATGGCTGTGCTTCACAGAACATTAATTAAGGGAACAGAAAGGCAGATCTAGGGGAGGGAGCAGACATATCCTAGAAAGAGTTAATTATATATTTTTTTAAAACCCTACAAACAGATGGTGAAAGACAGCCAAAACAGTAGGAAAATGGGCAACAGTTTCAATTCTTGCATAAAGAGGAAATTCAAATGGCAAATAAGCATGAGAAAAGGTGCTCATCGTTACTACTCAGAAAAATAAATTAAATCAATGAGATTTTACTAGACTGCCTAAAATTAAGATGCACAATAATACTAAGGGTTGAAAAGAATGTATAGCAACTACAAGTCTCATTGTAAGCCGGTGGAAGTACCAGCCAACAGAAAAATGCAAATCAAAACAATAATGAAATACTACTTTATCCCCACTAGAAGGACTACAGTAAAAACTACAGACAAGTATTCCTGAGGAGGTGGAGACTTAGGATCAATCAATGGTTCAATGGATACATAAAAATGTGCTATTCACATTGGTGCACCACTTGACAATAGAAAGCTTTGAAATGCTGTATTGATACCTACTGTGACATGAACATGCTCTGGAAACGTGGGGTAGAAGAGGCCAGTCATGTGAAAGCACATCTATGCTACATCATTTATATTGAGCATTCCAAATAATCAAATCTACTGATACAGACACAATTTTAGTGGTTACCTAGAACTTGTGAGTTTGGGGGAAACAGTAAGCAATTGCTATGTGATAGAACTTCTTTTTTGTAGTCATAAAAATGTTCTAAATCTGGTTGTGGTGAAAAGTGGGAATGTCCACAGCTAACGAAAAGTCATTGAATGGTCAAACTGAACTGAATCAGTTGTATAATATTTGAATTACGTCTTAGTAAACCTGATTTTTTTGAAAAATCCAATGAGAAGGAAATGTAAAAGGGGTAAGGGCATGGATAAAACAAGATTGGAAATGAGAGGTCAGATGCTAAATGTGGTTGGTGAGTAATGAATCTCGTTTCCCCTTCTTTCTGGTTTTGCATAAATGAGAAAAATTTCCATGATTGAAAGCTTAAAAAACTGGTAGGAGTGTAAACTTAACATTAACACTTCAGAAAACTGTAGCATTACCTCGTATGTGTAATACATACAACACACACACACACACACACACACACACACAGTGACCCAAGGATTTTACCTCCTCCTATTCATCTTATAGAAATGTATTCTTTTATATGACAAGATTCATATACAAGAATATTTAGAGCACCATCATTTACAATACACTCAAATTTCAATCAATACAAATTTTTATCAAGTACTTGTGCAAAGAAATTCTATCCAGTATAGAAAACAAATTATTAACATGGATAAATCTTAAACACATACACATACACACACACGTGCACGCACATGCACACACACACATTATGCAGAGCAAAAGGGAGATACAAAGGAACAAATAGTAAAAGATTGTGTTCATGTAATTCTCTTAGTAAACTCAGATTAGGATATTTCCTTAACACAATAAGGAATATCATTCTGAAACCTAAACTAACACCACAATTAACATTTCCCAGAGCAGCACTGATTATTGTTTTATAAAATGTTAGTACATTTCAAAAATAATATTTTATGGACAACATACTGGGGAAATGCACATATTTTCTCCACATCTATGAGATTGCCAATGAATATTTTATACCCCAAATTATGAAAGCTCCATTCACTGAAGAAATCAGTCTCATTATGGTTAATTCAGTTCCAGAAAAATTTTTGGAGAGGTCCCTTTCCAACCACATGGAAAAACAATTAGCATCTCTGAGGATAACTGTCTGAATTATAACCTGGAATTTCTGAACTAGACATATCTTTATTAAGCTTGGAAACAAGATATGAATGTCCACTGATATCATACTATTTATCATTGTTCTAGAAGTTCCAGTCAATGTAGTAACAAAAGTCCAGTGGTAAAGTGAAGGGAGGTGTTAATACTAGAGCAAAGAGGGAAAAATATTATTATCTACAGAAGATATGATAGTCTTCCTTGCAAATACAAGCCAGAGAAAAACATTAGAATTAAGAGGAGAGCATAAAATGGTAGCCAGCTATGACATGGATACACAAAATCACTAATAATAGAGTGGCAAAAAAAAAAGAGCTTGCATTCGGGAGAAATCTAATGTATATTAGCAACCACAATGTGAATTGCTAGGGAGAAAAACTGGATAAGAAATGGGTAAATCCAGTGGCTCAGGCTTGTAATCCCAGCGTTCTGGGAGGATGAAGCAGGAGGATCACATGTTTAAGCCCAGCCTCAGCAATTTAGGTACTTAGTTCTTCTTTCAAAATAAAAAATAAAACATGCTGGAGACGTGGCTCAACGTGAGGGTTCCGAGTTCAACCCCCAGTTCTGCAAGAAAAAAAAAAATGTGTAAATGTGCTAAGAAAAATAAATACCTTACATAAGAACAAGTTGTAATCGGTTTTCAGTATAGATATTTAATTATAAGTGGCTTTTCAGCAAAAATTTCACTTCTATGCCCCGACTGGATGTTTGATGAAGTTTATTTGAGGGCTAATTTTTTTGTGATCTTTGTTATTGGGAGAGTTTAAAACCTTTGAGTTGTTAAGAATCAGATATTAAGATTTAAATATAATATTTATACTTGCTTTGGAGTCTCCTATTCTTGTCCTGCTATGATAATTATAGTTTGAAATCCCCTTTGGTTTGAATAATTATTTTTAAACTACTTTAAATCTTCTTCTAGATATCATGGGTTATTGACCCAGTAAATGAAATTACGGAGCCCACTGTATTTTTAATGCTGTAATGAAGTAGCATTCTAAAATGCTCAGTCTTTGTGACCATGTAAAGCATAGCAATTAGCTAAAATTGAAAATTACTATCCTGGACTCCAGCAGCTAGACAAACGACAGACTTCACTAAGAGTTTAGATCAAAAACAAATAATAAACACATGATTATTCACAGGATGAATGAAGCAAAATGCTGCATTGAATACTGTGATAAGTGTTGGCCACAGTATTAAGGGCGGAAGTTGTAGTCTTAGGAAATGTCTTAGTCCATTTTGGGCTGCGGTAACACAATACCTGAAATTGGATAATTTACTGAAAAGAAATAGAGATTTATTCCTTAGTAGCAAGTCCAAGGCTGAGGACCCACCCACATCCTCCTTCTCCCAAGGAAGAAGATAAAAAATAGAGGACAAGGGAGCTCCTGTGTGTACACACAAATCAGAGACAGAAAGAGACAGGCCGACCTCATCCTCTGTCAGGTACTAAGGAGCCACGTCCCATGGTAATGGGCTCATCCATTCAGCAAGATGGACCTGATCATTGCCCCTCAAAACCCTGGCATGGGGGGATTAATTTTCCAACTTTGAGGGACGCATTTGACTTGTGACAGGGGCCTTTTGGGTATGTTCTTCAGAGTCTGTGGAACTCAAGTTTATGACCCTGTGTGATAATTTTGACAAAGAGCCATGGTGGAGTCAAAGAACAAAAGCTCAACAAACTCAACAAATTTAGTTTCAAAGTTCTAATTCATGAATCTGCAAAATGAAGGATGTTGCAGTGAGCTAAGTGGTGGGCTTTCTAGATAGAAAAAGGTTGATGAAAGAAAAAACCAGGAACAATAAAATAAATGCTTGTTCCAACTTTACTTTCCTTGCAGGGCTAAAACAGAGGAATTTCCTCATTGTTCCTAGATTGGTTGCAATCAAACTTACAGTTTTTGGAAAACTGGCCTGCTTCTGAGTTGGGTTTGAAAGCAGCACCTTGCACAAGTGACTTCGTTCCAGTTTGGGCTGGACTGTTGGTGCCTGTTGTAGAAGCTCTGTCCAAAACAGTAGCTTCTACATTGGCTCCTCCAAGGCCAATGTAGCTCCTATACTGGCTCCTCCAAGGCCAATGTATGCCTCCCCATGGGATAATTTTGATAAAGAGCCATAGTGGGATCTCTTAAGCACTGAAGATTTTAGCAACTTTATGTTTAAAGATGAAGAAAACAAGTTCTCAAATTAAACCAGATCAATTGCCATAAAATGTTAAAGCATAACCAAATGAAAATGCAAACAAAAACATTTATTTTTGTTTCAGTTCACAAAATAGGTTTACTGACAGGCAATAACAACCATGAAGAGAAATGGGGAACATGAGGGGAAGTTGGGGAGTTGGGCCATGAAAAGCCAAGTAATTTTCCTGTGGGAAAAGTTTTAATATGTATTAAAACATTTCATCTATATAAGGGCTCATCCATTGTCAATCATTAATAAGTATCACTAATTGCAATGCATGGAGTTTTAGAGAGAGTATAGATAACATCTCATCACTGAGACTTATTTCAACTGAACCTTCATTTCATCCTGGAGAGAACAAGAAGGATATCACACTGTGGCCATGTATTTCTTTATCTTCAGGGGCCTAAAAGCATATATTTGACTACACGCCATATTTGTCTATGTAAGGAAAGCAATGAAGATATAATTTGAGTTAAAAGTTATTAATTCCAGGACTTTGAAAGTTTAATATAAAATGATTTCATTACCAATAACCTTCAACATTTCATCACAACTCCACCTCTATCTCCTAGCAAAGAAAGTGAAGTTCTGAGGAAATTATAATACAAACATTGTTATAGTTTGGACCTTAAATGTCCCCCTAAGGTCCATGTGCCTAGGTTTTCACTCCAGAGTAGCGGAAGCTTGAAGAGGTAGGGCCTAGTGGGGGCCTTCAGGTCCTGGGGATGTGCCCTTGAAGGCAATTGTGTGAACTCAGGCCCTCCCTTTCCTCTGTTCCCTTCCCAGCCATGAGATAAGCAGTTTGCTCCACCCAACACCCTCCCACTATGTGCCGCTACAGGCACAAAGCATCAGGGTCAACTGACCATAGACTAAACTGTCTAGAACTGTGAATCAATCTTTATACATAGATTTTTTTTCTGGCATTTGTTAGAGTGATGCAAGCTAACAGCCAGTTTCTAGCTCATAGTAGAATAAAAACAAGCATGGGCTCTGGCATCAGACTTGTGTTCAAATCCCAGTCTGCCACTTTCTACTTTTGCAGATATTTCTCAACCTCTCTCTGTGTTTCTTAACTCATGCAACTCATTTACTGTATTAGTTACCTGTGAGCAGCCTATTTGCTCATGGCAAACCTGGAAATTCAATATCAATACTGCTGCTCACACCCTCCTAAGGAAGGCTACCCTACAGAGTGTTGGTGGACAATGTAAACTTTGCCGAAGATGCCAGCAAAGAAGACCTTTCCTCCCAGGTGTTCACTTATTGAAAACCACACAACCTAGACTCTGTTTCTCTCTATTTTTTGCAGAATTGTTTATCTCTCCTTACTTTTCTGATCTTGTAACCTTCAACTATCACTCACTCAGCACAATAAAGACTCTCCAATGACCAAGATCCACCTATTTTAGGAGTTACCAGGGATTTATCGGTAAAAAATTGCATTACTCATGAATAAAACCACACATGCATATTTCCTAAAAGGACATACAGCTGTTTTATTTCCTGCATTGCATCATGTGAGGGGTTCCTTCAGGACATATAAAATCATTCTGTTTTGGTTTTAGCTCTCTGTTATTTTTCTTAGAAGATGCTAGTAATAAAGTTAAATGTGTTTCAGAACACATCATATTGATATCTTTTTTTCACACAAGTCAGATTGGTAGAAAAATGCTACTTAGAAAACATCAGGAGGTAAAATGTCAGATGCAGCTTAAGGATACAGAGCTAAGGCTTCTATGTGAGTTGGATAATGAATGTAGAACATAAATTGTGAATAAAATCCTTCCTCCAACTCATGATGGGAATAATTTCTCAGATCTAAGTTCTCTCACTGCCTCACAAAGGAAATCCTCAGCAAAAATCGTGATCTGTTTTTAACTTCAAAAGGCAGCCAAGATTCCAGCAATTGTTACCTGTCTCCTCTGTGTGACAATGAGACATTTCCAATAACTCCCCAAACACAGCTTTGCACATTGTTTTTCAGAAACAAAAAGATAACCCCAAGAATTTAAAAAAGGAAACCAATTTCAAAATAGATTTCCTGACTGGGTGTTAGGAAGACTCTTCTCAAAATGTAAAATGTTATTTGTGGTCCTCTTTTGAAAACTGGTAGGGTTGTACGGATATTACAGATAACTACAGATGGCAGTGAAGTGTATAATGTATGCAGAGGGGAATGGTTCCAGGCTGATATTTTTTCCCCTGGAAAACTTTCTAATACTTCTACATTAATAATGGGCCATTATCTAGAAATTGAAGCAGCTAAGTCCAAATACCACAGGCTTTGTAGTTATGCTTTGAATGTGTATTTGCAATTATCCAGCTGCAAGTTAAATGCAGTATAGCCTATGGCTTCCCAAGCTGGGTTTGGACTTTTATTTCTGGCCAACTGACTTGTGCTCTGATTTTTGACTGCAACATTAGGTCAATCAACAAAAATATCCTGGATAAATGGGATGACATTGCCACCAGAGCTCGAGTTCCAACTCTCAGGCTGGAAGTCTAACCTCTAATTTCCTCTAGTTCTAGCAGATTAGACCATCATTTAATGAAGTCTCCCTTGGTTGTCTGTCTATCAAATTATTTATATTCATGGAGAGAAAGTGATAAGCCAAAATGCTAATTGTCCATTTTTCTAAAATAAAAGGCCCATGCTGAGAATAACAATAAGTTATTAAAATAGCACTTTTCATCTGCCATAATACATCTTAACAAGCTCTTTAAATCCAGGGATTTTTTCATTGCTGGACATCTTGTCTAATAAAATGGAAGATGTTTACTTTCTATCTATTCAGACTTTACTAGCATTGGGCACCAGCTTTTTAATTTGAATGCAGCTGGAAATAATGAGAAAAGATGAAGGAAATCCAGTCTTTAAAAACTGACAAGAAAAAAACCTTACACTTAATGTACTGGTTTGTGTCATCATTGGTCCAAGTGTCTAGGTCTAAATCACTGCTCCCACCCAGGAGTGATTTTGTCTCAGAGGGGACAACTGGCGATGTCTGCAGACTTTCTGACACTTAAAATTTGGGACACTGACTGGCATCTAGTGAGCAGAAACCAAAGATGCTGCTGAAGATCCTCCAAGAGAAAGCAGAGCAAATGCACTACTGAGAAAAGTTATCCACAACAGTGCTGAGATTGAGAAACCCAGGTTTAAAAGAAACAAAGGCGTTATCACAAGTAATTAGGAATGTCTAATGTCTAACGGAATGTCAAGAAGTTAATCTTCTCTGTGTTCCAAGTTTTAGTATTTTTTTACAGGAATTTACTTTCTTAGAATAATACTAATTGTACTAAATGTAGGTCAGGCTCTAGTTTCCTAAGACACCACATTTATATCTCAGTATTGTGTTAAGTAGAAAATTTTATTCTGGATGAACACAGAATGGAGCATAGTACGTACTGGTGGAGAAATAAGAAAGAATAGAAAGAAGAATCAAGAGTAAGTAAGAAGAGAAGACAGGTCTGGCTGGATGAAAGGGAGTTGTCAGTTCTGATGTTACTGATGTAAAAGTAGGGAAGGAAGGAAGGACAGAAAGGAGGAAGAGGGAGGGAAGATGCATGCTCCTAATAGCTTTGCAACTTGTTTCTAAAGAATCTTCTATTCTACAAAAGTGTTGTTAGCTGGATAATTCAGAATCCACTCACCTCAGCAGTACTTCCTGCCCACATCACCCACATTCATTCCCACACATCACCCAAGAGGGGTAATCTCTCTCCCCCACCACACACTCAGAGCACACACTCGGACTGGAAGCCTTTCCCACAGGCACTGCCTTCGTGCAACAGCTGAAATGACTGTTATCACAACAACTACAATGGTCATTTAAAAACACAACAGACACTGTGATAATTGGAAATAAAATGATTGGCAAAGCGACATAAGGCGCCATTTTGTTTTAATGTGCCAATCCATAGCATTGAACTTCCAATATAAAGTCCTAAATCATTTTCTAACCATAAAACAACTCAAGGTTCAGCTTCTTCTACTCTTTCTAAAGGACAAGTCCAAGAGAAAACAGCTTATTTCCTACACAGGTTTCTGTTTCCTTGGCACACGAACTCCTGGCAGTGGAGATCTGTGAGGTTCACAATGGTTTCGGGTTGGCAAACTCTCAGCATTTCAGTTCCCAGCAGCCAGTCTCCTCTGCATCCTGCCAAAGCCACGAAACAACGCTCAGACTTTGGAGCCAAGAGCCCTTGGGAGAGAACCATCTTCTGTGCAAAAAACTCAGTATAGGCTCCATTAGCTAACAGGCTGACTACCAGTACCAGAGTTTTGAGTAAACTGTAGCTATGCTTTGGAATTTGAAGGATCCTAGTGTTTACAAGATTTTGGTAGTCAATAATGTATCAATACTGTAATGTCAGAGCCAGGCAACCATCTGTATTAGTTAATACTAAAATCTCTATCATTGGATCACTATATATTTCAATAGTAAAGAAAATCTGAAGATTAAAGATAATAATATCTATAGAAAATGGTAGAAAGGATTATGAACATTAATTTCTATGGAATGACTTTTCTAAAATTGATGTACAACCAAAGAAAAAAATATTTGTGAGACTATGGAGTAGTTTCACCAAAATAAACAAAACAGAACATACAAAGAACAGCACAAGAAAACTAACATAAATAATAAATTATTTCTGTCAATAAATGAGCCAGGGGAATTTGTCAAAACCCGTTTAAACAAGAATCATACATATAACTAAGTTTGTATGTAAGGCTGGATTGAAGGTCAGTATGATACAATGATAGGAAGTGGTAGCATATTATTCACAGGGAGAAAGCAGGTATCCAGCTGCTTTAAATTGTTGGCTATTATGAAAAATTAAGTTATGTACATTTTTAATAAATGGTCTGCCAAAACTGAGGCTAAGTGTATAAATGCTGTAGAAACAGAATACTAAGTCAGCCAGAAAACAAATGCATTGAGATGTTTGGCACTTGGTCTTGTATGATTTTCCCAAAGTATGATCATTCTATTTTGCTTTCTCCTTGACAGATAAACTGTGTCCAATGTAAAAATCTTCTAGAAGAAATTAATTAAAATGTTATTGATGTGTGCCACACTTTCTAAAAAGAAAACTTTTTTGAGAGGATGAAGTAAAAGTGGTATCAAAGGTTAAGTGTAATGAAGTGAACCTAAGATACTGTTGCCAATTAAAAACATATTTGTGGTAATGAGCTTTCAAAATGAACAAGGAGAATATAGACTCTGGAACCCACATCTCTCACTCTTCCACAAAAGTGAGTGAATCAACACATGAGCAACACAAAGCAAGACACTGCTTTCTGGAGCTTTTGGTGAAAGAAATCTTGAGGAAACGGCTTTGTGACTTGAGTTAAACCCCCAAATCAACAAAGTTTCCAATTCATGTCTAATAAACTCCAAAACCCTTCCATGCCTTCACAGGCCCTGGACTGAGCCAGCACATTTAACTTTAGGTTTCTTGACCACGCTATGTTTTTGCCTCAGCCTACGAAGTGGGGACATTATGAGCATTCAGTGAGACTCAGGACAAATCCTCCCATGAGAACCTCTTAGAGAACATGGTATTCCTTCCTCAGTGCTACATATTATAATTAGAATCATGTATTTATCATTCTGTTTACTCATCTATTGGCAGCCTCTCCCATTAGATCCTAAGTTCTGAGAAAAGAACACTTTGTTCCCTCACTGAATCAACAGCACTATCAAAGTGCCTCGGTCAGTTGTTCAATAAGTGTGTCTGAATGCCTGAAAGCAGAGTCTGACGCACTGTAAATACCACACTGGCTAAAAGATCAGTTGTATTTACCAAAAGAATGGTTTTAACACCATTACCTAACATCACTGTTAGGTCCCAGTTTATTTGCACAGCACATGACATTTTTAGGAGCCTATGTCTTAAATATTTTTGAAGTGCAGTGAATTCTGAGGAATTTCCAAGAATGTGGAGACCTTTTCTACCATTGTGACAGACAGTTTTTCTACTTCCTATTGAGCTGAGAAATAGTATAAATATATGCAGTGCAGTCACTACCTAAGACATGCAAAATATATGTGTGTACACAAGAACATGTGTGAACATGTTTCAAAACCTACCTATAAGCAGATTCCCAGGCAGGGAGCACTGCTAAACAGACTATCCTGAAAGAGATATGTAAGAGTTTGACCTCTGAGCCCTTTCCTATACTGACGTTTACAAAAATTATTTTCATTACCTGCATTTTGCTTTAACAATCCAAGAGGCCTAATATGAAATCTCATATAAAGGGCCATATTGACTTAGAGGAAATGAATCTGTAACAGACTTGAATTTGTAATATGAAACAAATGGAAGGGGATAGGAGATAGGGAGAGGAGAGGAGATGAAACAGAACTAAGATGTGTAATGTACACGTGCCAGTCCCTCATGGAGCATGTGATCATTATGTGTTACAAACATGTGTTAATAAAAAAGGACATGCTAATTGAAGAATCCAGGATGCTAAGAGTCTCCCTCTTTGAGCAGGTTCGTCCCAACCGGCAACATGAAGAGGGAAGATAGATTTGAAGGCCAAAAACAAGGACAAAAATACATTAGGATTATCCATCTACACACAAGAGTGTAATTTTTTTTTAGCTCCATGTTTAACTCAGACAAGAAAAAAGTTTTTAAAAATTGTGTTAGAAAAAGACACAAGGTATAATTTTCAGTTTCAATTTTAATGATAATAATAATTAAAGAGCATGTTTTGATAAAGCCAAGGAAATTGTTTTGTTCTCTGTAAAAATCCAGCACCCAGAAATGTGCTGATATCTAGCAGGCACTTAGTAAATATTTGTTGAACAAATGGTAACAACAATAACTACCATCAACACTATCAAATACTGTGCCCAGCAGCTTATAGAAAAATCCACCAATTAACAGTCATGCAGAGCTTAGGAGGAAGCTAGCACTATCATTGTAAAGATAAGCTGAAAAAATCCAAATCATTCCTCCACGATCAGAGGGCAAAGCCAGCAGTTACACTGCAGAGTCCGCACTAACAGGCTTCTTGAACATGCAGGATTATATGGAAGAAAAATGTGACCGCATTTAAAAGGATGAGAATGTCAGAGGAACTACAGAGCTGGAGTATGGACCATTTCCAAATGCTCAGTACACCAAGGCTTCCAGTACAGGGCCACAGGCTACAGTGGAGGTGGCTAAGGACAAGTTAGGGTGAAAGGGGGAGCGGGAAAATAAAGAGCTTATTCCTTTCCACAGTAACACTATACCTCTAGCCACAACACTGCCAGTGCCGAGAGAACCTTGCAGAAATGAGGCAGTCCCTGTTGTTCAAAAGAGTAATAATGAAAAAATAAAGTCCTGCAGTGCTTTCCCTCTATCAGCTCTGCTTATAAATTCATAGCACAGCATGGAGGTTATTAAAATCCCATATGTGAGAACCACACACAGCACAAAGAGATATGAATTGGTGTTCCATGGAGATAATGCTATCTAATGGGCAAAACAAGTAGTAGGGTTTCATTTTTATTCTGAGTACATTTGAAAAGGGCTCAGCATCCAACCACTGAGCATGGATAGCTAACCGTCCAAAAAGCATTTTCCCTTTCCTTCCTATGGATTAATAAGTGGGATATAAAGAGCGAGGCTGTTATCTGCCCAAGTCTGGATATTCCCATGATATTTTTTTTTTTTCTTTACTTGCCACTGTTTAAAATACAGTGGATTAAAAGCTTCTCAGGCTGCTTTGACAGTGAAGGGAAGCAAAGTAAATCTCCCCTTGAGCCCTCTGGGGGCACCAGACCTGCAGAAGGCAGAATAAACTCATGACTTTCAGTCCAGGGTCCACCAGAGACTGGCGGAGAGGAACAGGGGAAGCTGGCCCACTATTTCTTCCTGGTTGGCTTTGTTTGTTTAGGGCCATTTATTTGTTTATTTGCTCAGAAGAGGCGTCTTCTGATGACTGTCTTGTCAGGGAAATTCAAATATATTTAGTAGTGGCAAATGCTATTCTGTTTAATCTGGTAAGGAGAATGGACTGCATCATTTCAAAAGCTACAGATTTTTTTTAAAGCGAAGACTGTCCCATGACTTAGTCAATAGAATACCTTGTATCTGAAATTTCCTAAATAACTCAGTGCTAGAATTTAGTTATTAAAACAAAATAATAATTATTCCTAATTTATTTACTCCAAAATACAATCTTCAAAAGCAGATAAATTTGTGGCATAAACACTTGGGCCACAAGATAGGCAAGAAATTAGAAAGTAGGAAATCTAGAGTCCAACCAGAACACAAAATTATCCTGTCACCTTCCCAAGTTACCAACACCAACATCAAACCAAGAAGTGTCTAGGTAGGTTCTAAACTGAAAACCTGAAGTGTACATCAAAAGTGATAACAAAGATATAAAATGAAAATATGAGGGGATTTCTGAGTCTCAATCATTCAGCACATATTTAATGAGCATTCTGCAGAAAGACAAATTCCCTGCCCTCCTGGAACCTTCATTTAGTGTTCAAAGGGAAGGTTAGAGACACCCACCACCGCCCTAATTCATTACTGCTCAGGAAAATTAAAGGGCTTGGGAATTGACTTAAAATTTCCTCAAGGAAGTCTTGAATTCCCAATATAAAATCCACACATCCCAGCTGGTGGCTTAAAATGAAGATCAACACTGAGACCTATGAGATAATCCTCTTTAGCCAGCTGGAGAGAGCCTGGGAAAGCACACCTAGAAGAGAGAGCTCTCACCAGCTGAAGAGCCACACAGGAGAGGCTGGGGGGGAGAATGAGCTCTACTGCGGGAGACTGAGAGTGCTAGGTGCTTACAGGAGACTCTGACATCACCTCTGAGCCCTCTCCAAAGCCTCCACGGACCTAGGTCAAGTGTCTAATGACCGCATCTGAAAAGACAAGATTTTCTATTGCTAGGAGTTCAGGTTAATATTCGTCTTTTAGGAATCCGCCACACAGAGGTGATGAATATTTGCTCAGTGGCTATTAGAAGTTAATAATGTAGATAGAGCAGGAAGGACTAAAAATCTCAAGGCTGGCATTGAGGAACCTTGGGGTCTAGGCTCATGTCTTTAGTTATTTTCATTCATACATGTTTGCAGTGCTTAATGAATACAGTCGTCATGGGGAGTTGGTACATGCACCTAACGCATCTTAATTCTTTTTACACCCCCCTCCCCAACCGTTCACTCCTCCTTTGGCCCCCTTCCGATCTGCAGAAGATCTATATCATTGTTTCCTATCACCTATCTTTTATTTTGCTTTTTAATTTATGTATAGAGTTGGATTTCTCATATAAGAGAAACCCCAAACCCAGGCGCATTTCTAACACTAATAGTTCATGACTGTTAGGCAAATCCCTTCATCTCTCTATGTATTATCTCATATACCAGTTGTACATAATAGCACCTACCTTGTCCAAATTCTTAAATTTGTTGGGGGAATAAAACAAATGGACTTTAAAATATAAGAAAGGGACCCGGAGTGGTGGTGCACACCTGTAATCCCAAGCACTCTGGGAGGCTGAGGCAGAAGGATCACAATTTGAGCCTAGCCTGAGCAACTTAGCAAGATGCTCTCTCAAAATAAAAAAAATAATAATAATAAAAATAAAAGGGCTGCGAACGTAGCTCAGTGTGAAGGCCTTGAGTAGAATCCCTATTAACACACACTCACACACACACATGCATACACACACAAAAGAACACACTGAAAAGCCTACATGTCTAATTTTCACAATTCACAATTGCTTTGCCCCTCTTGACAGACAAAAGTAAAGAAAACAGTAGTCACAATAATAGCAATTGCTGTGATCTACTGAATGATTAATACACGCACCAGGCACATTTCTCATTTAGCCCTTACAAAACCCTGTGGGGCTCCTTTGATTATTAGCGATAGATTACAAATGAGGAAGCCGAGACCTGGAGAAATGGAGTGTTTTGTGGAAACTCACACATGTGGTTCATCAAACTGAAATCTATCTGGGCTCCAAAGTCTATGAACCAGGAATTAAACTGCTGAGCCCCTCTGGTTCTCACTCATCTGAAGATTCAATTCAGTCCCAGTCAGTGAAACTCAATTCCATTCAATTCACAACTTATTT
Source organism: Heterocephalus glaber (assembly GCF_053883595.1). NCBI lineage: Eukaryota > Metazoa > Chordata > Mammalia > Rodentia > Bathyergidae > Heterocephalus > Heterocephalus glaber. The sequence continues at coordinate 12,393,347 of NW_028258296.1, read as the reverse complement.
CAGGGTTCAGGTGACTTATATATTTGTAGAAAATGATACACAGAAACTCTCCCTAGCCATGAATGAAAAGGGCAGAGGAGGTAGTGACCATACAGAGAAGGGACTGAGGCCACATGTCTCTGACACTCATTCTGGTCCTCTCAGCAGAGCGCTAAGCTTCTGAGAGCCATCTCCAGGGTCGTGGGGTCCCACCACAGTTGAGAAAACAAACTCTTCACATCTCATTCCTAACACTCACACTAATTTATGCAGCTCTATGTAAGCTCCTGATTCCCAAGCCAAACTTGTCAGCAGTGTAAGCTCATCCTCAGCCACCGAGAGAAAACAGAGTCAGTTCCCAAAATAGCTTTGCCTCCAGCCTTCCAGAAAGCCCATCTTCCTGATGGCTCAGTATAGTTCTAGGAATTAGGGGGATTGAAAACAAATACAAGGAATGATCCAATTCTCCAAGGTAATTAGAGTAAAATCACAAACATTGATAGGGAGCTTACTTTTGTGCTAGATACTGTTTTAAGTCACGATGGACTCATTTAATTCTCAAAACAGTACTATGACACAGGTTTTGCTGTTACATCTGGTTTACAGGGGAGAAACTGAGACTGAGTTTAAGTGACTTGTTTTAATGTTAGAGCTGGGATTAACCCAAATAGTCTGCCTCCAGGGCTCTGTCCCTGCAACATCACACGGACATGAATCTAGATGGGGAGAAAAGAGGTTGTTGTTGTTGTTGTCATACCATTTGTTGGTATCTCTATTTCTAGAATAACTAATGGACAGGAATGTTAATGGAGATCAAAAGGAGGAATATGCTGAACGGAGGAAGGTTCAGGGAGGATACACAACTTGAACCCCCCCCCTTCCCTCTGTCGTGTTTGTCATCTTTCTTCACTTGAAAAACACTTCTGTATTTTTAAATCTTAAAATATTCTTGGTTGTCATTTTTAAATACATTTTAATGAGGAATATCATGTATATAAAGAGTTATTTTTCAACTTTTACAAACATAATTGTACATTTCCCTTCATGGTAAATGTACCTGATGTGTGTTAGAAGCTAGAAATGAAATTACTGGGTCATAGGATATGCGTATGTTCTTGTTATCTTTTTGTTATTGATTTATACCTTAATTCCACTTTGATCAGAAAAAATATCAGTGTGAGCTGAATCTATTGAATTTTTTAAAGACTTACATTATCGACCAGTATGTGATCAATTTTGTTAAATATTTTATGTTTACTTGGAAATAATGTGTATTCTGCAGCTTTTGGGTGCATATGTATCACTTAGGTCAAGTTTGTTAATGGTGATGCTCAAATAGATTCTATCCTTGCTCATGATTTTTTAAATTAATTTTATTGGTACAATTTAAGTATACAGAACAATCCCATTCATCAAAGGGAATTTGTACCTGTGCATAGTATATCTTGATTCCTCTTTTTCTCCCAATCCCTTTTCCTCCCTTCAACTCCCCACTCCTTATTTATAAAAGCCTTGTTTTCATTGTTTCCTTCTTTTCTCATTTTTTTCTTTTCCCTCCTTTCTTTTCTCCCTCTCCTCCTCTCCAGTTTCCCTTTCCTTTTGAACAATTTCTTTCTATTTCATATTATCTATTATACATTTTGGTCCTTATTTATCCTTTTTTTTTTTGAGACAGGGTCATGGTATGTAGTTCAGGCTGGCCTTGAACTCACTATGGAGCCCAGGCTGGCCTCAGACTCACGGAGATCCTCCTGCCTCAGCCTCCTGGGTGCTGGGACTACAGCTGTGTGCCACCATGCTTGGATGTAATTATCCTTTCAGTTTCTCACACCAGAGGGACAATGTAATATTTACACGTGTGACTGATTTATTTCACTTAAGAGTACAGTGTCAAGGTCTTGCTCATGTTTTTGTCTGCTGATGCTATCAGTTAGAGAGGCAAAGGGCTATTAAAATCTCCAACTATAATTAATCACATTGCCTATTTCACTTTTGAGTTTTTTCAGTCTTTGCTTTAAGCATTTTTTCTATTTCTGTGTTATATTATTTCAGAGTATGTCTCTTTAGGTGGCCTAAAGTTATTTTACATAGTTGAGGAATATGTCTTTTAATGAGAACACTGAAGTCATTTATATTAAATGTAAACATGGATATATCCAGATCTGAATCTATTCCCATTAGTTTTCTATTTCCATTTGTTCTTTTTCTTATGTTTTTGTTTTTCAGTCAAGTATACTTAAATTTTCTCACTTCTTCTCTAGTAGTTATTTGTACATTAAAAAATTATTTTAGTTATTATCCTAAAAATTGCATTATTCATGTATGACTGACTTATTGGAGTATAATATAATTTAACATTTTCACCAACTGCCAAACGTTGCAGGGACCCAGTAATACCTTAACATTTTACCAGGCATGTGCACCACTGGCCATGATTGCACTGTATTTTAATTTTGCTAGATATTACTGTTTTTATTTTGTATAGAATTGATCTATATTTTCCTTTATACTAACCCATTCTCTTGCTTTTAACTTCTCTGGTGTTTCTGGACATCTTTCTGGGATCATTTCCTTTGGCTTGAACCTTTCCTCCTTTCAGTGTCTTAGTGTGGGTCTACAATAAATTCTCTGCTTTTGTTTGTCCACAGATGTCCTTATTTCTTCTTCGTTTTGAAAACTATTTCTATTTCCTATAGAATTAGGTTGGCACTGATTTCCTCTCAGCACTTTAAAGATGCTCTTCTGTTGACTTCTGCATTCCGCCATTTCTGTTGAAAAGACAACTTTAGTTTGACTATTGTTCCTTTGCAGGTCTTTTGCTTTTCTGGCAGCCACTGAGAGGCTTTTGTCTCTAACGTTTTCAGCAGTTTCATTCTGATGTGCCTGCTATGGATTTATTTATATTTATATTGCTTAAGGTTCATGGAGCTTCTTTAACTTGAGCCTTGAGGTCTTTAATCAGATTTTGAAAATTCCTCACCTGATACAGTCTCAAATGTTAATTCTACCCCATCCTTTCTCTAATTTCTGGGATTTCAAGGATACTTATTTTCCCTTTTACTTACAATGTTTTGTTGACTAAGTTCATCATAAACTATATTAAGGATGTTGGGCCAAGCCAAGTGCTATAAGTATTTGTAAAGAAAAACAAACAAAAACCAAAAAAACAATTATTCTGTTTACCTTGTCAGTGCCTAGCACCAAAAATAGTCTCAGGAAGATACTTTGAGAAGCAAAGTATTTTTTTTTTTGAATTGGGTGTTAAATATGTGTTGTGTTCTTTTGTTTATCTTCCATCCTTTTCCTCTGAATTCTCCGATGTTATTTTTATAAACATCTTCAGCTCTACACTTCATCTGGTTCACTATCTATAACCTGCTATTAAATACAACTGTTATGTTCTTAAACTTTTAAATTCTAGAATTTCCATTTTATTTTTTTTCTACGGATTTCAGTTAGGGGAAAAATCAATTTTTATATCTTTTTAAAAATATTAATCAATTGACCCTTCTGATATTCTCACCATATCAATAACCTATAATTTACTTCTATTTTTCTGAGAAATTCAGTTATTTCGTGCTGTTTCCTGACATGCTTGGTAATTTTCTCCTGACAGTCGTACAATGTAAGCAAACAGTTACTTATACTCTGGATAATTACGCTCCTGGGGTCAGGGGAGGATTCCATTTTCTTCTGGAAGACCGAGCATAGCCAGATTCTGCCGATCCAGTGCGACTGATCTATTTCCAGTTTGCCCTCTCTATTAGAGCCTGCGTCTTCAGGCTCTCGGTTAAGAGTTGGCTATGTTTACAAGGGCTCTCCTTCCCTGGGGGCTCTGAACTACAATTTCTGTTTCTTTAGTTCTATGCAATTGCGGAAATCTCTGCTTAGATTTGGGGCCTTTTAAGTGCTGCATTTGTCTTGGTGTCTCAGTGTGTCACGCTGTTTGTTCACAGTTGAGATGTCTGCAAATTCCTCGGGGAAGCTTCCTGCAGAACGCTGGCTCAGATCTCTGTGGTTCTCTTGTCTTCAGGATTTGGGTCCCTCCTACTGTGACTGTCTTAGTACTCTCATACATAAGTTTCTTTCTACTACTACCATTAAACTTCCTGTAATATCTAGGACACTGCTTTTCGGTCAGGCCTTTTTGTCCCTTTTATGAAGTACAAATATATCATAGGGAAAAAAGCCAAAGAGGTCCCACTTGCCTCAATGCATTTCTTTTTCCCAGTGGTTTTGAACTCTCAAACTCTCCCTTTGGTGCCCCCGCCGCCTTTAAGTGATAGCTTCTCCAGCTTCCTGGTGGGAAAGTTAGGCTATTCCATCATGACTGCAAGCACTGGGCTCCTCTGAGGATTAAGTAATGCATAAACACAGCTAACATTACTAAATAAAAGTAAATATTCAATAAACGTTTACTAATATTAACATTTTCCTACTCGTCACTAACTTTTCCTGAGAAATCTTTGGAGGCCAGGTTATTGGAAGACCTTGCTCCTAAAGGCCAATTCCAAGTGCTGTTTATTGCAACACTTGTCCCTGTCACTGCAAGTATGTAGATAGTGTTTTTAGGTAAATGGCCCATGTGGCCGGTTTTGCTGGTGCCTTGTAATCTCTGATTGTCTTTTGGTTTTGAGCAGCTCAAATTATTATTATTATTATTTTTTTGTACCAGGGATTGAACTCGGGGCCTTGCATTTGCGAGGCAGGCATCGGAACCATTGAGCTAAATCCCTGGCCCTAGCTCCAACTATTTTTTTGTTTCTTTGTTTTTTGGTACCCGGGATCGAACTCAGGTCCTTGCGCTTGCGCAGCAGGAGGCGAAATAAACTATTTTTAAATAAAAACCTCATTCAGATCCACAACAATGGATCCAGAGCTGCCTCTTTTGTTCACTCCTATCTCAACCCTCCCTGCAACAGATACATAGATTGATAGATAGATAGACAGACAAACAGACAGGTAGATAAAGATATTTCTGAGTTATACAACTTTGGAGCCCAAGAGCTCTAAGGAATCTGTTTTAAAAACTACAGTAATGACAATTTCTGGATACTCACTACATCTCTTAGGGCAAAATAATCTCTAGACATTAATGTCATGATTTGGGAAATTATTACCCAGCATTTTCTCCCACTTAGATCCCATCACAGAAAGGTCCAGTATGGCTCAACCAGAATTTCTGTGATTTTAACACATCACTCCATCTTGTACATGTGCATCAGGACCCAATTTATCATTATATTTTCTCCTTATTGTGCTGAACACACATAATGCTCCAAGTCTATGCCTGTTTAACATCCAGAATTAACAAGTACCAGATGAAGCAGGAGAGTTCTCATACACTCAGAGATAACCTGACTTAGAATGCTTGAAATGCCACTCTTAATATGCAAAACATTGAAAGGAATAGAGTTTAACAAACACAGTAATTTAAAAAACAATTCCATTCTATTTGAAGTCTCTCAAAAATAAAGAGATCTAATTCATCATCTCAACTTCTCCTTACTTCTTCCTTTAATAAACTTATAAAGTTGAAGTATAACACCCAGAGAAAGATAGAAATCATAAATGCATAGCTTAATGGGTTCTTTCAAATTGATCATGAGTATGTAAATGCCACCAAAAATCATGAAATAGAATGTTACCAGGTCCCCAGAAAACCTGATGCTCTTTCCCTGATTCCCCAAGTCAGTCACTATCTCCAACACAGGTTAGCTTTGTCTGCTTTAATTCTGTATAAATGGAATCATGTGGCTAACATCTGATGTTTTTTGTTCCTATCATTTTTTAGACTGGCCCACATTCCAGGGTACATACTGTTCCATGATATAAGTACACGATCTATTTATCTGTTACATTGTTGATGGACATTTTTATTATTTCTAAATACGGCTATGATGAATCAAGCTGCTGTAAACATTTATGTACAGGTTGTTCACCGTTCATATATAGCCACTGTGTTTTAAGCATACACCTCAAAGCAGCGCTGCTAGGTTGTGGAATATGCATGTGTTCTATACTAATAAGCAGTAAGAAAAAGTTTGCCATGGGGGTTATACTAATTATATGCACACAATCAGTGTAAATGAGTTCCATTTCCTGCACATCTTTGCCAACACTTGGTTTCTGTCAATCCTTTTGCATCTGCTATTGTGATAGTACTTTTATCCCATTGCAGTTTTAATCTGAACTCCAGTGGATGAGTAATAAATCTGAGTACTCTTTAATTTATTTATCATCCACTGCACTCTGCACTCTCCTCTTTTGTGAAGTGTCCGTTCCTATTTCTTATCCAGTCTAAGAACACTTCTTCTTCTTTTTTTTTTTTTTTGATACCGGGTATCAAACTCGGGTCCTTGCGTTTTTGGGGCAGGTGGCGAAACCACTGTGCTAAATCCCCGGCCCTAAGAACACTTCTTAAAAGTTCCCTTCGGCCCTACTCCTCTTCATTTAAGGGCTTCTCTCTAACCTTTCATTTATTTTTTAACGTGGATAAACATGGTCTAGCTACCGTCATTTTCCTTTTTAACCCCCTTGGTTCTTCCAGCAGAAGAGAGATAAGGGACCAATGCAGACAAAGGCATCTCCTCCCCACTGCTACTCTACTATCCTGCTGTTTCTGCATCATCAAATCTCCGGAAGCCTCTCCTTAGACATTTCCTGTTCATTCTCTGAGTTTTTAAAAACTCCCCTTCAAGACTCTACCATTCCCTTGTGCTTTGCTGGGTGCCTGGTATGGCTGAATCCTGCAGATGGGCGAGGAGACAAAGGACTCATACTGGGGGCCACTTTCAGGTCCCAGAAACCCCACCTGACCGTTTTCCAGAAATATGTCTTCTCTGGAAGAGGAGCCACACATTGCCTGCAGCTCTCCTAAACTTCCTCCAGGGTAGGTTCATTTTTCAACAACCCCAAAGCAAAAGCCATTATCAGATTCTCTATCTTCCATCCCGGAAAACTACTTGGCCCCAGTTTGACAGCACAGATGGTGCCACCAGCTGCAAGTTTTCTAAGTTCTTGTTGACTCTGAACTGCCCTTGGTATTCATCTTTTTGCAGTTTGCTCAGTAGAATAGAATATGGGGCCAAACTTCTAACTTGGGAATAAAATTCATGGTAGGAGATTTAGCCAGGTCTGGTAAGATGTGATTAGGGATACTGGTTGTTACATGGGTTAAACACCCTGGAAAGAAAATGTGTAGATAGTCCAAATCAATTAGAAATTGTTTAAGCAAAGGATGAGGATCCATAAACAAAGAGGTCCAAGGAGGGAAAAATATTCTTAAATCCAGTAATATTCTTCTGCAGGTCTGCAATGAAGCCAGGGCTTTGCCCCAGGAAAGCTGTGTGTAATGTAAGGACGGGGGAGGGGTTACTTCCGAGGATGTGGCTTCTGTGTGGTGTACATTCACACCTGGCTGATCTTTCATACTATAAACACCCCTAAAAGAACCAAGCCTAAGAGTCATTTACACACACCCTTCTGTCCTGTATAAGGAAGAAGGGATTACACCCTCTCGGTAGCAGATTTTATCTAAGGATCTGACAACAAGGATGCAGAGAAAGGTGGGAAAGACTAATCAGACTTTTTATTCCTGGGATGAGGTTACCAGTTCTTCCAACTTCCTCTCAGCCTGCTATAGTAAGAACCTATGGGTCCTCTATTCCATTATTTTTCGCTCTTTCTTTTTCATAGCCAGACTGTGACTTCCCACGCCAAATACCAAGGCCATCCAAATAAGGATAGGAAAATGGGTCAAGTGACCTACAATAAGCCCCTTCTACCCCAAGCATGGTGATGCGGTAAATCTGGCTTTAGTGGGAGACCTGGAGGGAGGACAGAACAGTCAGAGGAGTGAGCAGTGTCTCAAGGCTGTGTCCCCATGTCTAGGACTCTGTCTTCTCCTGCACCTGCAACCCTCTGGACCACCGGGGACACTCAGAGGGAAGTTCAGCCATACAACAACAATTTGCTTAAGTTTTCCCATGTGTCAGACATAAGAAACAAACTTACATACATTTTCTCAGTGAATCTGCACAATTCTATGAGGTGGGCTCTGTTATTAACTTTTTTCTCATAATTGGGGATTAGAGGGTTTAAGGGATGGTATTAAGTCCCCAGGGTGGGGGTGCTGACGGGTCATAAAAACTCACAGCCTGGATACTCAGCAAGCTGGCTTTTTCCACTCCAGGCATCAGAGGCCCTGGACAGCCTAGACCATCAGTTCTCAGGCAAGCCCTGGAAAAATAAGTTTAATGCTTTTTTTCATCAAAGGTCATTTGAGCTATTCCTGCCGAAGTGATGTGGTCTTCATTTCTCTTCCTGTGTATAAGCTGACTGTATCCAGGTGAGTTTCATTTCTTTTTTTTTTTTTTTTGAGTATGCATGTACAGGGAAGTGTTTTTGTTTCTTAGTTTTATTTTTTAAAACTTAACTTGTAAATAATAAAAAGTAATCCAAAAGGTTAAAAAGAAATATAATGACAGTAGACTTTGCTAATTTAGATAGGTATAATACCTAGAGCAACCACTACTTTGGATACTACTATCCAAAATAATAGAATAAAAAACTCCATAACTAAATAAACATGGAATCCTAAAAAGACATTCAAGTAACCTGCAAGAAGACAAAAAAGAAAAATAGAAGCATGAGCAATGGGGGAAACAAACAGAAAACAATATTTAGATAGACTTAAGCACTAATACATTAGTAACTACCTTCCATGCAAATTCTCTACTCAATTAAAAGTCAGATTTGTAGAGTGGCTAAAAGCAACAATCTATCAGTGTGCTGTCTGTAAGAAGTGATACATCCAAGAACTTAGGCGAAATTGTTTAGAATTTAAACAGCCAATTTCCAAAAGTTACCTATGGTATGATTCCATTTATACAACATTCTTGCTTCGCAACAATTACCAGCTATGGAAAATAGATTGTTGGTTGCTACAGGTTAGGTGGGGAGAAAAGGAGAGAGTAGGCTTTGGCTTTGAAGGAGTAGCGCAAGATAAATTGGTGATAAAAATTTTATATCTTGACTGCAGTATTGGTTATGCAAACTTACACATGTGATAAAACCGTGTAGCACTAAACACATAAAAGCACATACACACACACATATGAATGTAAAACTGATGAAATCTAAATTGGGTCAATAGATTGTATCAATTTCAACTTTCTAGTTGTCCCATTAATCTGCATTTATGCAAGATGCTACACCTGGTGGAAATGAATGAAAGGGATAAGCAGAGCTCTCTGCACTATTCCCCCCACTTTCCCGCCCGCTCTTCTTCCTCCCTCCCTCCCTTCTTCCTTCCTTCCTTCCTTCCTTCCTTCCTTCCAATGGAGATGAACACAGGGCCTCTTGCATACTAAGCACATGTTCTACCATTGAGCTGCATTCCCAGCCTTCTCTGTGTGACCTCTTACAACTGTATGTGAATCTGTAATAAATAAAAATAAAAAGGGGTTATTTCCCAGTATTTCCTATTATAAACAAATATTTCCAATTATAAACAATGCTCCAGGCTGAACCAATAATCACTGATTTGGTTATTCTTCTGTACATGTCAGTCCACCCTATCCAAGTATTCCCAAAAGCCAATGTTTGGCTGTGGGCTCTTGGAAAACCATTTTAGACTTCTGGTCCCTCCACGGTGAGCCACACCCTGAGCTCAGGAGATGCTGAGCAGGTGCAATACTCATGACGATGACTGTGCTGCTGCATCACTTGGATTCTCATTGTTGTTTTACTCTACTTGGAGGTCTGTAACTTTTCCTTAGCAACAGTGAACCTATTTATGAAATCCTTCACAAAGTTTCTCCAATCTAGGAGTACTATTCCTCTAAATTCTCCCTGGGGTGTCGCCTAACGGTTTGCAGGCACTTTATACCATGTCATCATCGGATCCCTCCCTCTTCTCCTATCCTACCTTCCCTCAGCCCTCACCACTGTGGAATCTACACTCTAAACAGAAGAGCAGGTATAGATCAGTGAAGGCTGCTGCGAATAACAAGGAAGAGGAGAAGAAAAGCTGGCTACTTCCCAATGCCTACTGCAGAAAAGCACACCAGAAAGCATTTCCTGTCCTTGTCGTTTATTTTGTTTTCATTAACAAAGCTACAGCTCAGCTCTTGCATTGCTGCCAGCTCATTTCTGCTAATAAGTAGGCAAAGAAAACTGTTGACTGAGTTTAATGTATGTGACAGTGTTAGTGAAAAATTAAGGTACAATAGGTAAATGATATTCACCGTGAAGACCCACAGTCATTTTACCCCTGTCCCGTGAAGTATTTAAGTGTATGTGTCCGGTACATATACGCTGAGTGAATTTGGATGAATAAGTGAAAATGTGTGCTCCTGAAAATGGGGTTTTTTAGAGCATCTGCATGGACGCGTCAGATGTGTGTTTCATTAACGTGTGTGTCCCTGATTCTGAAAGTTTAATAAGAAGATATTAGGTGACAACGCTTCACTTTGGCTTTTCCTCTTTGGGTGAATATTCTGTAGCCCTTGCAATATTCTATGATGTGCAAGCTCTGCCTTATCCCTAAACATTATTACTCTGCGCGGCAGGACTATTTTAGAGTCTGATCTATTCCACCAGGTGAAGCAAGCAAATTAGACAGAGCGCCACAGCTGCTTGATATAAGATGTCCTCATGTTTTTGCTCCCATTTTTAATACACCCAAGCATCGCATTTATTTTTTCAACAGCTGCTGCACATGGAGCAGACTTCTTAATTAGCTAATGTTTGGAAAGCCCTTTGAAGATAAAAAGCCCTATATAAGTGCTAAGTGTTATTATTACCTTGAAAAGAGAGTTCTCTTTTACCTTGGCTCACTGAGAAATGTGTGAGCTTTCCTTCTAACTAGAAGTAGTCAAACTATAGCTTACATAAATCACAGGAGAAATAACTTAGAAATTCAGCTGTGGCCCCTGAATACAGATGATTGGGCACCCTGGGGTGCTGCTTCTCCTCCTAATGTAATCTTCACCAGGCACCCAAAGAAAAGGATTCTGAGGCTGGAGGGTGGTTAGAAAACACATTTTCAGCCTCTAGGATGTTTTTAAAGGAAATGAAAATACTAACAGCACCCTCTTTCCTGAAAGGGCTTTTTGGATGTCAAGCCTGTATTTCTTGTTTTAGCTTTTGATTTTAGAAACCAAAACAAATACCTGGTTATCACAGATTGCGTCCTTGCAAATACACAGCCATGGTCTAGAGATGAAAAATGATTTACCTGAACTAAATTCATGTGTGGGTTGCTGTCTCTCCTCATTGCCAAGAGGAAAGATACTAAGGAAACTCTACTGAAAAACAGAAAGCAAAGGCTAAGAAAGCTCCACACACAGTTCAGTTCCCACTCATCTTTGCTTCTCAGAAAACCACCCTTCAAGGTGTGCAAGACGCAGCTTCCATACTTGATCTTCTATTTCAGTTTTAGTAAAACAACAACAGTAATAACTTCCATTGGCAGCTGTACCAGGTACCGTGCTGTGAGCAGGTGACTTACATTTAACATCTTATTTATGAACCCCAGCAGTCCCTGAAGATAGTTGTTGTTATTTCCATCTTACAGGTGAGAAAACAGGCCTGACAAAGTCATGTGACGCTGTCTTGAGCTATCAAGCAAGTGGCAGAGTCATAATTAGAACCCAGGTTTTCAGGTCACAATCCTAAGCTCTTGTAACAAGGATGGCGCTTTGAAGCCATAGTCATTAGAGGCCTGAGAGTGGTCCAACTAAGCACGGCATCATTCCTGCGATGGTCTACTATTACAGACAGGGCAAGGGGCATGTCTGCCTACTATGACTGGGGAGGTCACTGCACAAATGAATCGGATCACTTCTGTGAGGAGACAGGCATGCTACCCCCAGCAGAGCGTAAGAAACGGGCACTTTTCTTATCATCATTTGATATTATTCCTCTTTCAGAATTTATTAAAGAAACAGGACTCAAAACAATGAAAAAAGATATACTTAAATTAATGCTGGCCTTTAGGTAATTATTTTTAGTTATTTTTTAACTCAGTAAATTACTAAAATTTATTTAAAATAAATTATGTTATTACCAGTGATAAAGTTTCAAATCTTGGTTCTTGTAAAAATAGGACAATCACAACATTACCTGACAGGGGATGAAAATTAGAAGAAAAGGAATTGAAAGAGGAGGAAAGGATAAATTCTACCAAAAGATGCAAAATTGGACATTTCCCCACTAAAACCATCAAAACTGTCGTGGGTACTGTGAGATGCTGCACCACAATGTACACATATATCAAAGCATTACCTTGTACCCCAGAAATATATATAATTATTTTTGTTTATTAAAAGTAAAAATTTAAATTAGAAAAATGAAAGTCCAGACTGGACTGATGTAGGCAAGGACTATGCCAGTGGCTGTAGCACCCACTGCCCGTGCAGTGCTGTCCATCAGCCTGCTCTTCCCTTCTTGAAAGCTGCCGTCTCCGCTTCCTGGTGCCAAAGTCCACTTAGGGAACAAGGGCACACTCAACAGGCTTGTGTGCCAGGATAAAACCCTCTTTTGGAGTCTTCCCTAAATGATGCGAGGCCTGAAAATACTGTCTGTTACTATGCAGTTCTCGGGCTGCAAGTTAAACATCTGTAAAGGTCCAAATCCACACTTAGATCAATTCTGAACAAATCTCTAGGAACTGGGGACAATTCATAGCTCCCCAAGGAAAGCAGGAGCAGGGAAATGAGATGCTCTGTGATGAGAGTTTGTTTGTGGCTAATATATTAGATAAATTATTCAAGAGCAACATCCTTGGGAGCCCTGTAATTACTGCCAAGCAACTGAGCTTGTTGACCTACAAAATGTAGATCAAAGACTAAATCTGCATTTCATACAAGATTCCTTCCAGGCTCCAGCAACCTGGGCTGCCCAAATGGCTGCTCTGAAACCCAAAGAGGAAACACAAAATGCTGTCACTCACTCAGAAATTGTAATACAAGGGAGACAGAGAAGTTCAGATACCAGAGAAAAAGAATCTTAGACAAGCCACTGCCCATAAGTGACATCAAAATCTTACACAAGAGAACCAACCACTCTCTCCAGAAGATCTTCCATTGCCACCTTCAAGGCTTCCAGGTTTCCTCTAAACGTAGCCATCTGCTTTTCCATTCCACACACTGCCTGCGTTTCCCATCTCTCTTTGTAAGCTGCTGCTGTTGCTCTTTTTCTAGCATCCCTTTCCACCATAACACCTCACTTCCAAATCTTTCCTCCTCTTCAATGTCTATCTCATGTGGCTTCCTCAAGGAAGGCTTATCTCTCAGGTAGAAGTATAAATAGTGCTTTGGCTTCATTTTTCAAGTGAAAACAACTTCTTTCTCCTCTACAGTGATACCATTAAAAGGCTCTATTTTGCTGTTGGCACTAGTAGCTTAAAATCTCCTTGATAGGGATCCACATCTGTGTCATCCTAGATCCATTTTGCTATTCAGTCCAGGGCTTTAAAAGTAATGGATGCTAAATAAATATTTATCTAATGAAAACTCACTCAATACTCTTCACATTTATTATCATATACTGCCAGGTACTGTTCCAAGTGCTGGAGACATGGCATGAGCAAAATGGACTGGAATTTTCAACCTAGTGAAATCATATTCTAAAGTGTGAGACAGAAATTCAACAAAATTAAAAATTGTATAAGATGGTGGATGACAAATGCACAGAGGGAAATAGAGCACAGAAGGAATATAAAGACGGTCAGGATGGTTGGCATTTTAGATGGGATGGATGGATGAATGAGTGGGTGGATGGATTGATGTACTAATGGATAGATGCTTTGATGGATGGATGGATGCATGGAAGGTACATGGATAAAAAAATGGGTAGGTGAATAGATTCATGACACAGTAAAAGAAAACTAGTTTCACTAGTGGGAAAATTAACTTTCCAAAATAATTTTCTATTGTTTACATAAACATATTTTCTAGTGCCCAAAAAGGTGATGGTTTATCTCATCCATAGTAATCTTTAAAAAATAAAGAACAAAGCATCTGAGTATCAAGTTATTTCCATATTAACTGCAGATGCCCCAAAATAAGTCACTCTTGATGACTTCACAAAAAATATATTGATACCTAAGCGTTTGTAAAGAAACCGTATCTTTGGGTCAGAAAGATATTCTAGTTTGGAGATATCCCTATAAATGTGAATGTCCATATTAACAAGTGAAGATGGAAATATTAGACAGCAAAAATTGAGAAGGAAAATGGAAGACCATCACACTGCAGGATGGGTGAGTTATGTGTTTGCATCTAATCAAGTCTGGGATGAAGTTTTTATAAAACAGTAACAATGTAGCATTTCCAACTCATAGTGGCCACAACGTAGCATCTGCAGACCCAGAGTGGCCATTTACTGTGCTGTAATTTAGTTCATCAAACTTTTTACTACTAACTTAGTGCTTTTATTTGCAACATAAACTACTGAGACATATTTCATGTATCTCCCCATTCTAGAAACGCAGTTGCTGGTGGTCATTTCAACAAGGTGGCCATAGTTTTCAAGATTAGTCCCTGCTGGGGAAAACAACATTTTATTCTCCACATCATTTTACAAATTGATTTCAATTTTAGGGAAAATATTTATTTGTGGCTAAAACTCTCCTTCGGTCTCTAACAGTGAAAAATACTTAGTGAACGAGAATATCCTTTCAGGGTTCCAAGCTCACTCTTTGAGCAAAGGAAACAGCACAGTCACTGGAAGGCATTATTATTTCCCTCATGATTCCCAAAGCTTAGCTAACCTTGGCTTTGGAATTGTCTGCCCATGACAGAAAGCTTGTCTAGAATCTAGTGTAGTCTCTGAATTTTCATTTAAGTTTCAGCCTTTAATGTAAGCTCTGGATGCGCTCTTGCATGCTTCCTGACCCTCCTTCAATCCTATTTTCTGAGATTCTCTCGAAGATGTGTGGAGACCGAAGGCTGCATGTGCTATGGGGGCTCAGGTGGGAACGAGGATTCAGTAAACACCACAGCTACAGAACTGAATTTTGTGCACCAGCTCAGAATCAGTTTGCCCTAGTACAATTCCTAGCTCCACAATTACTAGCTGTGTGACTGTAGCAATATGACTAAGTACTCTGTTCCTCAGTTTCTTCTTTGGTAAACTAAGGATAATGCGATAGAATTCCCATGAGCATCAAAATAGGTTACTCTCTGTAAGTCACTTACAGATAGTAAATGGCTGGCACATATAAACATTTGTTAGTAGCTGTTTTTCTCCCTGCAATTGAGAAAGGAAAAAAAGAGTGGGCGTGGTCTCACCTTGCCCAGGCTGGGATTCAGAACACTGTCAGGCACAGCGACAGAGGGAAGGCTGGTCCCTTGAAGTGTGTGCTGGAGGGGGACAGAGGAGCCTCCTGTGACACAGTGCTTTTCAAGGGTTGAGCCAACAATTTGGATGTAATGAAAATGCACTGGTCTTGGTGGAGAGGAGACTTACTCAGCTTAACATCTGCTTTGGGTTCCAGGCCCTTGTAACACCCTTATCTCGGTACTAGGGAGATGGTAATCCACTCTAAAAAGGAAAAAGCTGTTTCACTAAAAATTCTGTAGATCATCAGAGCTTGGACAGCGCTAAACTGCAACCCCCTGTAAAACAGTGAGACACTGGCAGAAACAGAGCAGTCCTGTGCTGCACCTCAAGACAGCATGGCACAGGAGTATGGGGGCAAAGACTGGTCAGATGGCATTCTGCACTTACAAAGCAGGCAACAAGGAATGATTTCCACAGCCCTCTGAATCCTACTGAACACAAACCTGTGTTAGTTTGGTAACATGGTTCCATGCTTCATAAACTATAAATAAATCTCAAGTTCTAGACATATGATCCTAACAAAGTAAGGACTATATCAGTAATTTCATTCATTAAGCATTAAATATTTATTAAGCCTGTCCTGTCCTGAGTCCCAGGCATTATGTGTTTATTCCTAGGGGAGAAAGAACAAGCTGATTTCGGCCGTCTCCCAGCTCACAGAGAGAGAGAGAGAGAGAGAGAGAGAGAGAGAGAGAGAGAGAGAGGGAGAGAGAGAGAGAGGGAGGGAGGAGTCCCAGTTATTCAAGAGTCATGGAGAGGGGCAGGGAAGGCACCACAGGATTCGGGGTATCAATGAGGATTCTCCTGTCCAAAAGTGATCTCTGCTAAGAGCTGAAGAATGACTAAAATCCATCAAGGCAAAGAGAGATAGGAGAAGCCTTTCAAGTCACAGAAAGCAAGGGTAAGGTCCAGATTTGGACCTTAGAAGACTGTTATGAGCTTGGGTCAATAAACAATAGCCTGGAAAACTCACTGTAATTTGAAAATTTAGTTTTATAGAGACACAGCCACATTTGTTCATTTGCATTCTGACAATACTATGGATGGTTCTGTGCTATGATGACAGTATGATGGGGTTGAGTCTCTTGACAAAGACTGTACAGTCAGCTAAGAATGAATCATCTACCTGTCTGTCCTTTATAGAAAACAATTGTGAACTCTGGGCCAGAGCACAGAGAGCAAGTGACAAATGAGCGACCATTTTCCAGGTGGACCTCCTTCAGCATGATTCCCATGGTGGATGGACAGCAGCATGGAGCAAGATGGAGGAAGCCAACAGGTTCTCTTTTCTGTGCATGTCATGAGTCAGCCATCACCCCTGTGGCCCTAGGACAGGAAGAGATGCTTTCGGACCATGGTTTTGTATTTGTGCTTTGTGGAACCTGTTTATAGGCTATATTTTTATCCAAGGGACTGGGGACCACTAATCAGTGCATACTGCTGAGATCAAAAACTATGCTTTTAATTGGTGGCCTGGAGTTTCCAGCAACATGCAGGATAAACATGCTGAGTGACGAGCTGTGTCACATGACCTCTTAAGGCAGAATGTAGGCAGGGATGGCACCTCTGGCCACATCATCCATTCTAGACTGAAAGGACAGTTGACATTCATCCAGGTTTGAGAGTTATCTATAATGCATATGTACACTTGGCGGTTTTAGAATAACAACACAGGCTTCACTGAAGTTTTGTCTCACTGACAATGTAGTACATGCTTCTGCCCAGAACTCCTGTCCTCCTGGGATCCACCCGTTGTTCTTAGCTGTGCTTATTTCCTCTGGCCACAAGGATTCAGATAAGGATCCCACTTCCTGTTCCCATAATGCACTGTGCTTACCACCAGGTTGCATTTCTCCTCTTGCCATCTGCCCCATTCCTGTGCCCTTGAGAGGAAAGCTACATCCTTTTCACTGTTGTAGGTCTATGCCTGAGACACATGCAGGTCCTCTGTATATATTTAATTAATGTATAAGCAGAAAGGGAAAACTAATAATGATTGGATTTACATTGTGAAATGAGAATTTTATGTACAGTTTACAAGCATAATTATATGAATTAAATATGCCATGTTTTGGTATTAACTCCTAATTTCTTCACTCCAAGGAAGTAGCCTGTGTTACTCAGCGAATGTTCTTTTTCTGGTATAGTATCCATCTCGCCTTGCTTTTCTTTATTCAAATTTTGCAGGCTCTCTGAATCTTGCTTTAGAGTTCTAATATTGATCTTCTAGAATGGTCACTACCTTATGTCAGAATTTTCAATACTAACTGCAAAGCCATTTTAATCTCTTTTTTATAGCCTTGGTTCACAATTTATATTATAGAGATTGAATTAACTGTATTTCCATGGATGTTTTTCACTTTAATTTGCCCTGCAAACTGTCGTCTTCCAAATCTTATGCCCAGGACCAGTTAGCTGGTTAGCTGATTTGACAGCTTTCTGTTCTCAGGAGTTGGTTTTTACCAGGTAGTGGAGGTGAGTGGTAGTTTCTACACAGCATGAAAAGTAGCTTCTTGGTTAACATCAAGCTATGATCCAAGGGTGCCTTCATACTTGCTGGGTGCGTACTCTCTGTTTAATCATTTTATATCCATGAACGCACAGAAATCAAACCAAATAAGGAAGGACCTAGAGTTTCTCAGGGAAATAAGATGTTCAGAGCGGGAGAGAGACCACAGTACATGGCAATTTACAATCATGGTTTCATGTTTATTCTCATTCTTGTATTTTTGTAAGTAGATACTTCATAACAGAAAAAACATCACAAGTGTTTCTTTTTCAAACAAATTCAGGAATCAACAAGAACTGACTGCCCATTCTACACTTCAGATCTACTTTCAAATTTCTAACAATATAAATAGAAGATATTTCATTTTTGGAGCTAAATTAAGAGCCATGGGGGGAAAAAGATTTAGTTTTGGAGGGGTCAATCCAATCAGGCTTTTAAGAGAGGATCATAGGCTTAAATTCAGAGTTCTTAACTGCCTTGAAAATAACAACAAAAAGGAGTCATTGGACAAAATTAAGCTGAGTTAAAAATTGACCATCTCACACACAGACTGGCTGATAAAGAAACACTAACATAAGTATAAAGAATTATGAATTATAAATGATTTCAATGAAAAAGAGCTCAATAAATTCATGTTTTATATGAGGAAAGCATTTAAGATAAAAAAAAAATGGACTCAGTTTAAGTACCAAGGCAATAGCTTTTTCTGTTGCTGGCAGTTCCCAATTTTCACACCTAACATGTGTATTGCCAAGGATTATAGATAATATAAGGACTAAAAGGAGAGAATACACCGAGAAGAGTGAGTGAAAGTGGAAGATTGTGTTTATCTATGTGTGTCAATACAGTTGATGCAAGAACTATAACCATGAATTAAATTAATAAGCCTAATCTTCAGAAAATTGGAGACAAGGTAAATGGCTGTGTTAGTTTATCAATTTTCACAATGTGGAATAACTGAAAGACTACATCGTCATTATGGTAAAAGGATTCTAGGGCTTGTTCTTACATGCAGAGTCATAGCCCTTGTGAATTCTTCTTAGAAAAACATCAGAATTATGTGACAAGGCATTGATTTTCATTGGTGCAGACTTCTAAGCCACAGTCACTTAGCTCCTGGAATCACTTAAGATATCACTTAACTATAGTGCTAAAAAAACCCCAATAAGGTTACTCTCAGGAAGTGTCAAAAGAAATTTAACTTCAAAAGGTTGTTTTCAAGGGATAAGCTTGCTTAAATAATTCTGTCCTAGGACTCCTTGATCCTCTCTGTGGTAGAGTTCTATTCATTTCCACAGCCTATTTGCCTGTCTGTGAAATACGCTTCATATTTATTTTTAGAGATTTAAATGTTCCTAATACTGAGATTCCCAATATTATCCTGTCTGAAGAAATGTTTGGTTCTATTTTTTAAATCAGGGAATAACAATCTAGAATAAACAGACTAAAGTGACAAAGAGGTGTAAGAACTTTTCAAGTGCATTAATACATTTTTCATTTTATAGAAGGGAAATTGAAAAGATTTTACCTAGGAACTGCATGTTTTCACGTACACTTAGCTAAAAAGAAATTCACAACAGCCAAGAGATGGGAACAACCTCAGTGTCTACGGGCAGATGGATCGATAAACAAAATGAAACATTACTCAGACTGAAAAAGGAAGCAGGTCCTGTCAAACACTACAACATGAAAGAACCCCGAGGACTTTATGTTAAATGAAATAAGCTAGTCACCAAAAAACACACACTGTATATTTCCACATATATGAGGCATCTACAGTAGTCAAATCCATAGAAACAGAAAGGAGAATGATCGGGGAGTAAGAGAGAGGAAAATGGCAGTTGATGCTTACTGAGTATAGAGTTTCAGATGTGCAAGATGAAAATGTTCTGGAGACCCATTCAATAATGTGAATATACTGAAGACTACTGAACTGTACCCTTAAAATGGTTAAGATGGTAAATTTTATTTTACATTTTTTAACCACAATAAAAAAAACCAAGGTGTGTTTCTGACTCATTTACATTTAATTTATCACTCGTTCCCAGAGAAATCAAAGGACCATGAAACCCTTGCCTTCAGCCCTTTAATTAGCCTCTAGCTCTTTTTTCTTAGACACAGAATCTTGTATTTTGACAGGATTGAATGAACAGGAGCACACGAAAGGAAAAGTTTAAATTACCCTCGAAATTGACACGCTTCCTCCCAGAAGGCCAGTGAGGTTCTAAATTTGAAATGTGCCCTGCCGATCACTGTTCATAACTCAGATATACCAAAAGACAAATTCCCTAACCTGCTTATTATGTATCAACATGAGCGGTTATGCCTATGCACAGCATATATACCATGTCCTGCAGCGCATGGAATCAAATGAATGCATAATATAATCTCATGAGGATAATTGATAACTGGAGTATTGATTAGCTAGCAGAAATATTTTATCTCAACACTTTGCATTTTCATCATTAAGCAAGGAAAAAGACAGGCATATATATTACTCAACTATTAAATGAAATAGCTGAGGTAGAGAATATTGGAAATTGAGGCCCAAACTTGTTCATTCTCAACAGAGCAGCAGTTATTGAGTCACTGTGAATACAGTTTAGTGTGGGGCTAAAGGTGCATGCAAAATTGACAGACCTTGGTCTTTGCTCACAGAAATTTTAGTACAAAATGAAGGGAATCATGAGACCTCTGTACAATTAGAACATAAACAGAATAGCTTAAGGACAATAAACAAAGAGCTAGAGAAATGCAAAAGAGATAAAAAATAGACGGAAGTCACAGACTTATGGTCTTTCAGACACTGTAAGTTAGAAATCTATTTCTATGGGAATCCATTCCATTTTGAGGAGTTCTCATTGATCAAAAATTCTTTCTCAGGTAGAATGAACACATATCCCCTTTTAAGTTGCAATTATTTGAAGAGTTAGATATTGTAACTTTTCATCTCCATGCTAACCCTTATTAATTACTATTATTAATTAATCAACTTTTTCACTTATTTAAACATTCATCAATGTGACTTTGAGAAATCCAAGTGGAGCTGAGTTGGCATCCAAATATGAAAATGTGAAAGACGAGAGAGAAATCACAGCTAAAGAGGTACACCTGGGAGTCATCACCAACCAATGCGATTTAAAACTTTCTGCCATTTCTCAAGCCACTCTCTTTCTCTCAGCTCTTCAAGCCTCATCATTCCTCACCTCAGTCGATTCTGCTTTCATAGAAGCTTTCTATTCTCTCCCACAGTCACTATCATCTCTCATCTTAATAGGTCCAAATCACCTTCACACAGCCGATTCTGTCCACCTCAAAAGCATTCTACACCCTGCAGACAAGATTGTTCTGAGTGGTTTAGGTCAGTGATTCCCAACCTTTTTGAAATCAGGAATCAGTTTCGTGGAAGACAAACTTCTTACAGATCAGAAAGGGAGAGATGGTTTTGGGATGATTCAAGCACATTACATTTATTGTGCACTTTATTTCTATTATTATTACACTGTAATATATAATGAAATAATTATCAATGCACTATAACGCAGAATCATTTGGAGCCCTGAGCTTGTTTCTCTGGAACTAGATGGTCCCGTGCAGTAGTAATGGGAGACAGTGACGACCGAAGTGTGTTGTTTTGTCTACACCATAATCTCTTTAGTTGCTGTCATGGCAGAAAACCCTGCTTTCCAAAGAGAAAACGTTGAAAATGGAAGCAGGCTTTTCAGTGCCTTTGTAGCAAAAGAATAACTGGCTTTTACTTCAATTCAGAATATATGGAAATTGGAAGTTGTCTCTAACCCACTTTAAAGGCTACTGTTATTTGTGATCACAAGTAGTTGAACGTTTTCTAGGGTGGGCAAAGTCAATTCACCTAGCTTATTCACAAATGGGTCATGGATCTATTCCTTCCCAGTTCAGGGGTCTTTTGTGGTTCAAATACCTTTGAATGCACCAACTGGGAGAATGAAGGCCCTGGCTCAGTCTTTCAAGCTCTCTGCTAATGTCTGAAACATGTCAAAAATCCCAATGTGCATTAGTCAGTCTTATAATTCCAGTTTGGCTTTGAATGTAGTCACTTTATCTGCTGACTTGAACACAGTATCATTCCCCCCTGAAATGACAGATTGAGTTCACTCAGTCAGTTGAATATGTCACATGAGAGAACAGAGTAAGCAACTTTTTGGACCCATTCTGTACCACTCAAAAGTGCTGCCAGTGATGACTACTTTTCTAAAAGAAATCTATGGAGCAGCTCTCATAACTCAAAAACTCTGGCCAGAGATGTACCTTTAGAAAGCCATCTCACTTCTGTGTGTAAGAGAAGATTTATTTGTTCTTTGTCCACCTCCTCATAAACACACATGAGTTAAGGGCATGTAGTTTGATGTGGTTGATAATTTTAATTACATCCTGCAAAACATTATTAAGCTCAGGTGAGCTATTTTGGACAGTCAACATTTCTCTGTGGATGACATAGGGATAGACTCACATTTAGAATTGATCTTTTTCAGCCAAAGCAGTGAAACGAGAAAGCTGTCCAGTCATGGCAGCCACTCAGTCTGACACAAAATAACCAGGTCAGTTTTCCTGATGTGCAATCATTCAAAGACTTGAATAGTTGTGTGGCTGTAGTGTTGATGGGAAATAAAAATGCACATAACATAGTCTCATGCACATCCTCCTGAAAAATATATTACACAAAACAAGTATTGTTGCCTTCCTGTCAACATTAGTTAACTCATTAACCTGGATTGCATACCACAGTGACTCTTAACCCCGTCTAACAGCTGTACCTCAATCTCCTCTGCTATTTCTTCAACTCATCTAGTTATAGCACTGAAAGAACAAGAGCTACCTTTTGAAATGCAGTCTCTCCTAAGGGCAAATGTCCATAGCAGGAAGCAGGACCAATTCTTCACCAAGAGTAAAGGGCTTCTCAGCTTTAGCAATTCAGTTAGCCACTAGAATGAGTCTTAGTCTTTTCCATACTCTATCACTCACTGCTATATCCTCAGAGCCTAGATAGGGGCTTGGTGTATGGCAGGCAGTCAGTGTTATTAATTCCTTAATTCATTTTGGATCCAAATTCTATCTGGATCCCACCAAAAGCATCCTAAACAGACTGTCTTGCTTCTTGAGGATAGCCGGCAGTGCCATGAGTCCAGGAAAAAATGCAATAGAGTGTGGACTCAAGAAATTCACAGGGGATAGAATGCAAATGATTTAACAACTCAATAAATGTCTGAAAGAGGGGAGAGAAGGAAACTATAGATAATTCATGTTTTCAGAATGAATGAGTTAGAAAAGTGGGGCTTCTGGCAAATAATACCGAAATATTAAGGAATAAACAGGTTTGGAATATTATAGTTAATGTTCTAGAAGCTGATCAACTCTATAACTATCATTTCCTGTAAAATACCACTTCATTCCATAAGATATTATTCTGAACAAGTGAAGAAACATGATAAACCCTTGCATTCTGAATAACCTTTTTATAAGCCAACAGTGTACACATATGAGACAACACCATATGGGAAGGCAAGACACGGAGAAGCAGAACAAAGAAATTCTGACTTTGATGGATTAAACCCTTGACTTGATAAATGGTTCATGCAGATCAGAAACAGGAAGGCCCACGTGCCAACAAGAAAAGCCAAAAATAATCTTGTAGCTTTAAAGAGTGAATGAATGATACAGCACTCTGAGTTTGGAAAAGGCTCTGCCGTGATCATGCAATATGTATCAAAAGCATTGGCTCTACATGTGATACGTGAAGTTTCCTCTCTGGTTGTGGTGAGTTATTTTTTCTGATACAGAGTGAGCCAAATTCATATTACAGAGTCTACATTTTATAATTCTTCCAGCATAAATTGCTTCAAACCAAGCAAAATCCAGAATACACTTTTGCTTGGCTGGTAAAGAAGGTGGCAGTCTATAAAAGGAAATGAGCCAGCAGATTTATCCTCTTTATCACACAGGGAAATCACAATGCATATCTCAAAGTGGAAGAGAAAATGATCATGCATCAGAAAAATACCTTAAAGGAAATATGCTAAAATGGAAATTATCTTTCGTAGGAATATACATAATTTTTACTTTACTTCTTTACTGTGAATATATATTATTCTTCAATTATAAAAAAAAGATTTATTTAAAAGAATGCTCACTGGTCCAAGGCTGCTTGGGGATAAGCTAATGGGTGTTTTTGTTGTTGTTTTGGTACCGGGGATCGAACTTAGGACCTTGCGCTTGTGAGGCAGGCAGTGGCACCACTGAGCTAAATTCCCGGCCCCACTAATGGGTGTTTTTTAAGAAATCCTGACACTATGGTATCACCACTGAGAGAAGAAATTAATCCATAGGGGGTTCATTTCATCCCAAATCATTATGAATTTAAGCAAAAAAGAATCTACATGATTGCTTTGAGAACAACTACAGCACAGACAATTCTAATCACTCAGATGTGATGTTAAGTATGTTTCATCAAACTCATAGTTACTTCTTAAATTGTTTTAGTCAATAAAGATAATGTCTGTACAGAAAAATTATTTCAAATTAGGTAGTATTTTTAACCCCTTAAATTTTGCTTTCTAACCCCAACAAGTGGCTCTCCAAGGAGTTCCATTTTATTTGCTTTACTTTGCTTTAAATGACCATACTGAAAAAGAAAACTATCAGATCACCACGGGGTCAATAACCAATGTAATAACTGACTGTTACTGTCGATCTAGATACATTCGCACAAACCAAGATCCTAAAAGTTCTTTGGCAGTACTGGCAAAGCACAACTAACCACTTGAAAGGAAATAAAAGAGAAACCTCTCCCCTACACTCTCCAAAGTCCACAGAATTTCACATTCATAAAACCTGGTGGATTACTTCATTTTAAAGCCAATCAACCTATTAACCAACAAAACCCTTCAAATGCAGCAAACCCTCAGCACTGAATGATTTCACATTCATCATTCGAGTCCATGAGAATTAAGCCCAAGGTCCATAACATAAAATACAGTACACAAACATCTACTGTGGGACAGGTGTTCTTCAGGGTACTGAGAAAGAGTGCTCTGTATTTGAAAAAACAGATCCCTTTCTTCATGGAGCTTACATGACACAATGGAAGACCAAAGAAAAGGAAGCTATACTATATTAGTCAGATTTCTTGTTGCTGGACACAATACCTAAAACCCACTATTTGAAGGACAAGAGGTTTAACTGGGCTTACAGTTTCAGAGGATTCAGTCCATGACCTCCTAGTTTCAAGGCAGAGCCATCATGGCAGAAGAGCATGGCAGATCAAAGTTGCTTAGTTCCTAGTGACCAGGAAACAGAATGGGGGAACAGTGCCAGAGAAGAAACGATCTAGCGGCCAAATATCACCTCACTATGACCCACCAAGATACTACCAGGGGTGGAACATACTTTACTAATCAGCTAGACATTTCTTGAAGCACTGAAGTTGTAACATGGGAGATGCCTGCCATCCCGGCTCTGGTACAGGTGGTGTTTGAAGGGATCCTGGGATCAAGGTGAATCTGACTGAGCTGTACCAGGGCAACAGGTTTACTGTCTGGAGTTGGGGGGCATTCCTCCTGGATATTCATGACCCACCTGGTAGGGTTTGTGGGGTAGGCTGTGGCTCTGAAGGTCAGGCAGGGTCAGGGCCCATGTCTATGTCTGAGTGTTTGCGTCTCTGTGACTGGCCCCTAGGGACCAGCCTATAGTTCAGAAGGCAAAGTTACTCTTGCAGCTGACCCCATTGAGGCCTTTGGGAAGGAAATAGTTTTGTTACTAAATGATTTGCTGTTTCTACTCTTCGGGGTGATGGCTTACAAGCCTCTTCACTGATGGAGCCTGGACGTGTGGTGGAGACCACATGGGTCTCACTTACATCCTCTCACAGCCTGAGCCCCAGACCTAGATGCCTCCTACCAGCCTTGCTGCACTCACTGCCCAGTCCGAGGCAGGGGTGTGGTCAACCTCAGCTCAGGCCTCTCAACCGCACCTGTGGCCAAATTTCTATTATCCACAAACTGGTTCAAAACACGCAAACAAACCAACCAAGTGGAAGGGGCAACTGAGTCACTGAAGGAGAGGAGACAAAGCTAGTTATGGTGCCAGGGGAAACCTCTTAGAGGGAGAGGTGAGTGACCTGAGGTTTTTCAGACAAACATGGCCAGTCCCTTAAAGAACAGGGCCTGAAGTGTCTGGGTGCAGGAAAGAGACAGCATCACCAGGGCAGAAACTGGTGCATCAAGTCTGGGAAATGAAAGAGCCAGCCTGGCTGGAGGGAGACATGGGCAGGGTTCTTTACTGTCCATGATAAGGAGCTTGGCATTCACTCTGACTATGATGCAAGGCCAAAAGAAATTTTAAGAAGGGGAGTCAAGTAATCTGACATGTTCTTAAAAGATCTCTTGGTGGCTCTGTAGGGAACGAATAGTAATAAGGAGAGGGTTAGGGAGCAACAGTGGAAGCAGAAGTTAGGTGAGAAATCTAGGTGAAAGCTGGTGATGTCTTGGACGATAGAGAAACAGGGAAGATCTAAAGAAGTGAATAGGTTTGGACGTATAACTGGCTAGGATGCTGGGGGATGGAACAGGGAGGGACACGAGCAACAAATTTTCTAGAGTGTGTCCTAGTTTTCTGCCTTCAGAAAGGCAGAGCGGGTGTAAAGAGAAAACTATGTTGAATGTATACCAAGTTAAAGCAACTGCTGCATATCCTACAAGCGAATGCCAAGCAGGCAATGGGGTCCCAGGGTCAGGCAGGCACAGCGAGGTCAGTGTTACAGAGCAGGCCCATTCTGCCCAGCACAGAATCTGCCAGTCGCTGAAACCATGAGCTTTGCAAGAGAGTGTTTGTTCATATGACGATGACCGAGCAGCTCTCAAATCCACCTCCCCAAAGACAGGGCCTAGGCATATGAAGGGACTGAGGTGCGGGGAAAGGTGACTGAAGGTTAACTAACTGCAGATATGCTAAGGCCAGAGGCTTTAGGGAGGAATTAAAGCAGTTGAAATGGGTTGGGTCCAGAGGGGTACGGCAGGTTTCCTCTCCATCTCATCATGGCTGGAGATACTAAGTTCTGCAGAAGGATTTAAAGCAATCACATGAAGTCATTCAGGAATAAAATACAAAGTAAAGAGGGCTCGAGCTCTTTAGTACTTTAGCAATGAGATATCAGCCAGAGGTGAAAAGCTAAGCCAAGAAGTCTGAAAATAAGCATTTAGGCGGAGGGAAAACCAGAGAAGCAGGCAGAGTTCTGCGCATTTTATTATCATAACTCACTTTCTCCTCTGAGGTGGGTGGATAAATTCATGCTATAAAAGGGAAGAGGAAGAAGTCAGTTTGGCCAGATTGAAGGTGAAAATTGAAAGTGAAGTCAGCCAACCACAGAACAACTGTGTTGTAACACTGGTCTCCCTCGTGATGTTAGGTCCTTTGAGTGCTGAGACCACAACTAACGGGGTGCGGACTGCAGCCCCGGGTAGAGCGTGCTTTATGTCCACAAAGCCTGGGCTGTGATCCCCACAAAACAAAGCAAACTTACTGTTTAAAGAGAAATTACAGTTATTTATATATTATAAAACACCACCAACCCAACAATTAAATTTTAAAAATGAACTGATTAATGGCAATATTCAAACACGACTAATTAGGGTTTCTCTACTTTCCTTGATTTTTGTGCTAAGCAGCTTTTAAAGGAGCCTGGTTTGAATGGTATTTCCCTTCTTTCACCCCTTCCCTATTGAAATTTTAATAACACAGACAAATTGTCCAGTTGACCACTGATCCCTACAGAGGGGTAGCTCCAGACTACCATGGTAACCAGCACCTGTGGATGCTCAAGTCCCCTATATAAAAGGGTCTGTAATATTTGCACACAGCCCCCATACACCCCACCTTATGCTTTAAACCAACTCTATATTATTGTAATACCTAATGCAATGTAAATGTTTTGAAAACAGTTGTTACAATGTATTATTTAGGAAATAATGACATGAAAATTTGCACATATTCAGTACAGATGCAATGCTTTTTTCAAATATTTTCAATCCACAGCTGGCTAAATCCATGGTTGCTGCTGACGGTATATTTGTTTATGGATTGTGCCATGGCCCTTTGGGTGGCCACAACTTATTATATCAACTACTATTTGCCAAGCTCTCTAGAATCGATTCTCACATCTCTGTGGATGTGACATTACTCTGGTTCAAAACCATACATTATAATTGCAAGCTGAAGGTGTCTTCAGGGGAAATTATATGATTCATTCACTATCAGGGTGAAGATCTAATTTATCATCCAACTTTGTTGAGAGAAAGGGGGCTACTACTGGTAACTATGTTGGGTAAGAGGGTGATACAGCTTCTCCCAGGCAAACTGGGATATGTGATCAATTACTCATAATGAGCTATGAAAAGAAATTATTAAAGGTAAAATTGTCCATATATGATACTAAAATGGAAAAATACATTCAAGACCTAGTATGTCAGAAAAATGGCCAAAATGGGCAAACGTGAAAAATCCAACAAATACAGAAAAAGTTAAATACAAAACAAATTAAGTTATAAAAATAACACAGAAGTATTTTAAATGTATCACAGAACACTATACACACTTTATACTAAGAAATGTAAAAACATAGCTAAAAGGGTAACTTGCTAGCAATACACAACTTTTAAAAGATTGACTCTAGGAATATAGCTAACCATGGAAAAAATTGAAAATGTTACCAATTAAAATATTTCTTGTAAGAAATTTAGACCGATTAATTTGTTTGGAAAAAGTTCTTTCAACAAAACATCTATGCAACATAGTCTGCTCCCAAGTTGAACAGAAAAATAGAAAGTCATTTATTTTATAAAACCAGCACAAGCCTAACACTAACCTGGATAAAGCTAATACACAACAAAGAAACTGAGTCGCATGCCTGGGTATAGATAGACTTGCACATCCAAAAGAAAGTCTAGCCAATTAGTGTCTTCGAGTGAGCTGTAAGATACAGGACAAAGTCTGCCTTGCTCCTCAACATGAGGTTCTACTCCAAACCTTTGTACTTAGTTTTAACACTTTGCTTAGTCACATGAGCAAAGAATGAGAGAAGAACCTGATGCTGCAAATCCTCTCAATTATGAGAGCAAAAATGTGTCAGAAAGTTGAGATGTGTTGAAAATAGTGTGATCAGCTAGCGGAATAATAATGCCTGGGTACCTAATATCTGCTTCACAACCATCAATAGCTTTAATAGTGTGTGTATAAAAGACATTTTAGTACTAATATTTCACATTTTAGATGAGAAAATAATGATTTTAATCAATTATCATAATTTTAATCTATGTTAGAGTTGGTTTAATAGAAAGATTATCTAAGAAGATGGAAAACATGTTCATTTTCAACCTGTCTTGGTTTAATAATCTAAGACACAATTCTTATCTTTACTCACCTTAAGGATTACTCTTTTATTAGACTATTAATTGCACTTGAGCTGAAGAAATCTGATTCAAGCTAATGCTTTTAAAAATGTCACTTAATGAATGCTTTCCCATTCTTAATCATACTAACTTTCAGTAGCTATATGTTTAAAAAATTAGTTTAATAACTATTTTTCTTTTTGTTCAGTACTAGAGATTGAACCCCAGGGCCTTTGCACTGAGCTGCATCCACAGCAAACCTGCCACCTACTGCCCTTTTTGAGACAGGGTCTTGGTAAGTCCCTACATTGTCCAGGCTGGGCTGAAACTGGTGATCCTCCTGCTTCAGCCTCCCACAGTGCTGGGATTATAGGTATGTGCCATTGCACTGGGTTTCATATCCCTCTTTAATACCAGAACTTAATGAATCTTCTCAGAGAGATGTAAGCGTGATTATATTCATCTATTTTAAACTCATTCAAAACTATGGATTTTAAAATAGGTTAGGTTTTACAATTCAGATTAAAAAACTTTAACAGAAAGATGACAGGAATAAAAAAGTGTACAAGTGTATCCCTTATATCTACATTCACCAGTTATTAACATTTCATCACATTCGTTTTATTTACCTATCTTTTTATCTTTCTATATATACAGAGTTTTCCTAAATCATTTGAAAATATATTGCATTCCTCACAATACTGCAGGATTATATTTAAAGACACTAACCACCTCTTATACAAGCATAGTATAATTACCAAATTCAGAAAATTTAACAATAAGATATTTTCTAATATACAGTGCAGTCCATTTTCATTTGATCTGTTTTATCAAAATGACATTATAAATCCTATTTGTTTTAATTTTCACAATCAAACTGTCTATTAAACATAAACTTTAAATATGGTTACAGAACAGAACATTAGCAAATGTGAAAATAAAAATGGAGAGAGTGGAGTAGGAGAGCTGATACCCTCATTACCTGGTGGGTTGAAAAGGAAGATGCCTAACAGTGACAGAGGTAGAGATACAGGTTTAACTATGACAAGGAAAAAACAACAGAAGAAGCAAAATATGAATATCAGACCTTCAGAAGAGAAGAAAGGTAGGAAGAATGAACTACATTCCCTTTAATTATAGAGCAATGTCAATTAACTATGTGTAAAGTTGGTTACTCAATGAATACTAAAATAAGGAAACACAGAGTCCTCTGGCCTTTGTGCGCGGTTTCACATCTCACAGTTTCAGTCACTTTCGGGCAACAGTGGTGTGAACAAGTTAAACGAAGCATCCCAGAAATAACAATTCACAGATGTGAAACCGCATGAGGGGAGCAGCATGACGTAGCCTCTCACCGTCAGGCTCTGCTCCAGGAGGAGGAATCCTCCCTTTGTCTAGCGTGTCCGTGCTGCACCTGCTACCAACCTGGGAGTGACTCAGTCGCTGTCTCCTATCGGATCCACTGGCCCAGTACTGTAGTGCCTGTGTTCGAGTCAGCCTTTCTTACTTCGTACTGGCCCCAGAGCACAAAAATAGTGATGGGAAGGAGGCACCAGTGCATGAAACACAGAAGGAAAGATGAACTCCAGCCCTGTGTGGCAACACTGAAGCACATCTGGGGAAAACTTAGGCTGTGGAGGGTTCAGGCCACCTGCAGGTTCAGACACTGACTGGGAGGAATTGCCACGTGTGCCTTGCAGTTACAAAGGACTCTCTCCACAGCAGGATGGCCCTATCATCTCTTAGCTGTTCTCTGTGCATTCCCCTCCAGATCTTTCGTGCCCAAAGAGCTATCCTTCCCCAACTGCCCAGGTCCCCACAGTGCAAGTCAAGAGAAAAAACAAAGATTAGAGGAGCCAGACCAAGAAGCTGGCGACTTTCTCTTCTGGGAGAGACTAGTATGTGAAGAAAGGCATAAGAGAAGTGAAAGACAACAAGTGAGAGGAAGGGGAAGACAGGCTGGAGGGGCAAAGAGGGAATTAGTTAGTACACAAGTCTAGAAAGAAGTCCAGAAAGGACATAAGATGAGCTGTTCCCCACATGCACACACCGAGCGAGGCCAACTCATATCCTTGCACAACGGTCTGGTGTTAAGCAGTCATGGGCATTTGAAGGAATTCCACGAGGAAAAGGTCAAGAAGAAACTTTGCCCCCGACTAAGGTTAATCTAGAGCGGACCTGCAGGGATTTTCCCAAGAGAGGCCAGTGGAAGATGTCTCACCGCTGGAATGTGCACTATTTAATGAAACAGAAGGAACTCTCTGAAGAACTGAGGTGGTTTTTTTTTTCTTTCTTAAATTAAAGCTTGAGAGTACAACTAGGAAAAAAACAGAAACATCGTGAGTCATCGTTACTATTTTTAAAAAATCTGCACCAGTAGATTCTTTACTGGGTACAATTATTTTTGTAAAAATTTAAAGAGAAGATTAAAACTAATGGCTTTCATTATCGAATACCCACTATGAAGCAGGCACTAGGCTAGGTACATTAAACATACTGTCCTACTTACTTTTCAAAAGAGTTAAGTATTGTATATATAATGTCATAACCAGGAAGGCTGACACATTGTTAGTGGATCAATATTGATTTAATAAATGGACTACTTAAATGGATGAAAAGTACATGCTTATAGGCATGCACGCATGGCTAAACAAATGCTGTGCAGACTTCAGGAGATTTCAAAACTGCATCTTCTCCACAAACCTCCTCTCCACAGACACCATCATTCTGCCTGGATTGCATAAAATCAGCACCAATATTTTCAAAAGTCTTGGTTTTCAGGAAAAAAGAAAATTAGAAAATCTATCACACAATGATAATTTCAATTTCTGTAGCCTTGCTCTGTCTTGGGAATTCTCAGTCTCCAGTGGCTTGGAAAAGAAGAGGTTTGTCCTGGCATGGAAAACCTTAAATGAGAGTGAATAAATGGAGACTTGGCAGAGCACTTTGGAAAGGTTGCCAACCTCTGCTTAGCTGCCTTTTCTACATTGATTCTCATGTGCAAAGGATATCGGAATGTACAAGTTGCTGGGAAAGATACACCCGGATTTTGAAATGTACAAAAATCACAGGTGGTCTCTCACACTAAATTAGACTTTCAGGGTAAATCAATAGGGTCAGAAAATGCCCAAGACAATAAAACTACAGACTGGACCAGTTGCTGTTAAACAATAAGTTATCTCTGCCAGCACACAGTGAAGAAAGTTAGAAAATAAATAACGGAGGCCATTTTTCAAATACATTCTTCATGGGTTATTTTAATTTCTAGGTACTCTAAGAATAAAATACCCTTTGTGGCAAACATTTGATTTCAGAGCTTCTAACTGGTAAGCCTCTAAGAAAAACGGAAGAATATTGTCTTCTTCCATGATTACTGCTAGAGTTTGCAGAGAAAGTATTAAAACCAGACATTATCAAAAGATTTGCCAAGCTCTGTCTTTGTCATGAAGATCCTAAAATCAAGCATACATCAGAACTACTCTTTATTAAACGCCATGGGTCAGGCACCATGCTGAGCAGATTTCAGAAGATCCCCAACATACGATGGTTTGGCTTAAACTTTTTGATTTTATGATAGCATGAAAACATTTCCATATAGTCTATTTTCACTTTCAACACAGTGTTCAATAAATTATGTGAGATAGTCAACACTTTATTATAAAATGGCCTTTGTGTTAGACGATTTGCCTAACTGTTGTCAAGTTGTCAGTATTCTGAGAAAGTTAAGGTACCAGGCAAGGTGTGCTGGTTGATAGGCTGGGTGTATTAAATGCACGTTTAACTTTATATCTTCACTTACGTTGGAGCTACTGGGATGCAACCCCATCATAAGTTGACAAGCATCTGTATACGCATTATTTCAGTTACCACTCAAAATGTTATTCAATGAAAATAGCTAAGAATTTGTCCCAGATCACAGAGTTAATAATGGCAGAGAAAGGACTTGAATCCAGACTCCAGAGCCATGGTCTTAGCCATTATGAGATCCCCTTCTTGTATGTAGTAAGCAAAAATACAGTGAATTCCAAGTAGTCCCTTTAATCAGAAGTAGCTGTGTAGAAACTAAGTGCCTGATATGGTTCACCAAGATTTAAATCACTTAGATAATACTAATTCCTTACTAGTATGCCATACTATATTATACAACTGTTCTGTTCTATTCTAAATTCTCTTTCTCTTTGTCATTCTCTCTCATAAATACATATATAATCCAAACTCTCTCTCTCTATATATATATATAAAATAAAGTGCATAATGATTTTAATGACAGTAATTTCTTGTGTGCTTATTGAATCCTGGCATGAGCCAGGTATAAAATCAACCCTAAGGTCAGACATTAGTCCCATTAACATAGCTGAGTAAGGAATACATGCTCACTAGTATTGTATAACTTGGTCAACATCTCAAATCTAAGCACCAACAGAGTAGGATTTTGAACCACATACTTTTAGCTCCTCAAACTTCCATCTTTATCTAGCACCCACAACTGCTTCCATAGCTTATACCACAGGTAAAATAACTGGTGTGTCTCTGCCCATCTTGCTTCACGATCCATGTTCTGCTTTCTCTTCCTCTTGTCCTCCTTCAAACAGTCATACCTGCATTGATCCTGAGTGAACAGAAGGGCATTTCCTGAAATGCCAACCTGCTGCTTCAGACAAGTACCCCAGGTGTGGAAAGTGCCTGGTGAAGCACCCAGCACAGAGGTTGACAGCATGGGCCCTAGATAGATCTTTACTGGAAGAGTCACTTTGCCATTTCATATCTATGGCTGTGGAAAATTAACTTCCTTGATATAGGCTTATTTTTCCCTTCTATGCAATAGGGAATAGCCCTCCTAGAACAAAGGTGAGGAAAGAGTGAGTGCTCACTATGAATCAAGAAGAAAGCTGACATAGTCCCTACATTCATGTTGAAGAGGTGAAAGACAAAGAATTGGGATCACGTAATATTTTATGTCGGGTGGTAGGCGATAAGCAGAAGTCAAAGTGGGGAGGAGAAGGAGGAAGCAATGGCAGTGGGAACTGACGTTTTACAGAAGAGGAATGTGGGAACTTTGCTTAGAACGTGAGAGAAGAAGATCCCCCAGAGGAAGCCAGGGAGAAAGTCAGGAAAATATCTGGAAATGGGTGTTCCAGGCTAGAGAAGAGCCAGTGCAAAGCCTGAGGTATGGTGATTAGATTGACCAGGAACAATAGCAAAGGGGCCCATGTGACTGGGAGGGGGAGGGGAGAGGGAGGGGGAGGGGAGGGGGAGGGAGAGAAGAATATCTGTTACCTGGGTGGGGATACATTCTACTGAGAGGCGGGGGTGCAGGGCAGATCCCACATGGACACTGGCTTTTTTCCTCTCAGTAAGACAGGGCTTGGCTGACACATTTTGCACGTAGGAGTGCCTGATTGCCTTCAACTAAAATGAACATTCACAGGTGATAATTTAAACAAAGCTCTTGACATGATGTTTAATATATATTACTATGATCTAACTTTTATTGTTGGAATTGCTAACATACAGTAGAGCTATTATACTAGAGTTTTTGAAAGACCTTGCTGTTAACATACTAGGTGTGATTAAAAAATAGTGAATGTTTCAATTTTTTAAATTATTGCAATAAAATACACTTGAGCATTAGTCTCCCTCAGAATCCTCTGCTTTGCTTGGAACACACCAGTCCCATCGTTCTCCCCACTT
Source organism: Heterocephalus glaber (assembly GCF_053883595.1). Lineage (NCBI taxonomy): Eukaryota > Metazoa > Chordata > Mammalia > Rodentia > Bathyergidae > Heterocephalus > Heterocephalus glaber. The sequence goes on along the minus strand of NW_028258296.1, from coordinate 12,358,400 downwards.
TCTGAGACAGTTCTGGAAGTCTTCTTTCCTGACTATCTTTAGTTAAACTGTCATGGCTGCCTTAATGTCCTGAACTGATTCAAAAGGTTTGACCTTCATAGTCATTTTGATTTGGAGACAAAGCTCAGAGTCACACCCTTCCAGATCAGGTGAATGCGGTGGATGAGGACATCCTGCATTGCTTTTACAAGCCTGCCTTTCCACTGGATGAAACTCAGCAGCACCATTCACCACATTTTTGAACCTACTTTGTAAAAACACTCATGAAAGAGGATTTCCGGAACTGCTTCAGAAAGTGGCAAAAACAATAGGATAAGTGTTTCCAAAACAAGGAGTATGTTGAGAGGGATTCATGGCAATGGTATATATATATGGATATATATGTAATTTATATGTAATTATATATATTTAATTTAAATACAGTAATATTGATCACCCATTTTATATATATATGGAAGCTAAGCCATCATCTAACAGTCTTTTACCCACTGCCTTTAACTCCTTTGTTCTTTTATTTTTCTTCTTTTTTCTCCTGTTCTTTTCCTCTCTACTTTCTGCATGCCCTCTATACCTATGTAATCTTTAGCTTTGCTTTCCCCCTCTTTTGTACTACTCCATTCTCCTGCATTTCTTGAGGTTAGTCAGCATGCTTTAAAATGGGGAGGTACAAGGCAAGTGGTGGCAGTGCCTCCTACACCCAGTCCCCATGCAGGACCAAGGTCTCTGCTTGGCCTCTTCTCCTAGGGGTCCAGGGCTGGCAATCAATCTAGGTGGTGCCATGACTCAGTGTTCATTCCCCTATAAACTAGAGCCAAAGGCAGGACTCAAGGGCACAAGGAGAGAGTAGAGCCGATGTAGATTGTGACAGTGGAAGGCTAGGAAGGCAGTGGTAGAGACTGGGGGAATGGTCACCAACAGGAGGACGGAGAAAAGATATCACCTCCTCCTAGTTCACAGTGTCCCATAGCTCTTACTCTCATAGAGTGGGCTGAGAAAGAGCCAGAAGGGAATCTCCAGGGAATGACAGTTACTCAACCTTACTTGTACACCAGTGTGAAAGCCATTTTTATTTGTCTTTTCTCATTCAAATCTAAACACTCTGTAAGATAAAGTATACTATTCCAGATCTAGCCTTTTCCAAATTCTTAACTTTTCTTTCATACCATACTGCTCTCCAGGGGCAAAAGAAATTGCTTAGCATAGCAGAAATGGCATTCACTGAGCACCTACCATGGGCCAGCTACCCCTCTAGGGACTGGAGACAGAGACATCATAGACAAAACAGACAAAACCAGCTCCTTAGAGAGCTCACATTCTAGTGCAATGGTTCAGATGCAGGTTGTGTGTGTTCCGCAATTGTTCCTATGCTGGAAGTTTGGTCCTCAGTGTATAGTAATGCTGAGGTGTGAATAAGAGGCAGTGCCTAGTGGAGGGTGGGTAGGTCATGAGGCATTGCCCATAGGAGGGATTAATGCCAGATCATGGTGGAGGTTAGTTCTCAAAGAGCGCAGGTGGTTATAAAGCAAGCTCCCCATGGGTTTGGTCCATTCTGTACACAGCAGATTCCCTCTGTTTCTCTCCTGTGTTGTACCAGGAGACCAGCACTGAGCTGTTTGGATCCTCCAGCCACCAGCACACGGTTAGACAAACTTGATGAGTTATCCAGCCACAGGGTTTTTTTGTAGCAACACAAATGTACCAATACATGGAGATAGACAATAAACCAAATGGGCAAATAAATTAGAAAATGTGTCAGATATTAGTAACAGCTAAGCAGAAATATAGTGCAGAGTAAAGGAATTCAAAATACAGTCAGGGAGACAAAGGAACCAGGAAATTCTATTCAGAAGCATAGAGTGAAAGTGTTCCTTTTAGACCACGTAACTATAAATCAAAATCTCCCTTCATAAACATGTATTTCCACATCTTCCCAGAATAGCCGGAGTGAAAATTGTTTCCATTTCTGACCTATAATGGTATGCCTAGTTCTATCTCACCAGTCAGGTCTCAGATTAAATTTCTACTCTGTTTAAAGTTGGTTTCCTCATCCTTTGCCTGCCAGTCATAACTCTATGGTTTAATAGCACCTCTTTCTTTTGTAACACTTTGACAATTTATAATAAAATTGCATATTTGTTCATTTGCATATCTGTCTCTCCTCACATTTACATTATGAGTGATGAGGTCTTGTCCCACCCTGTCCTCTGTCCAGCGATTAGCATGACACACATGATGTGTGTCATCATGCCACACATGATGTGTGTCATCATGCCACAACTCTAATGCATAAATGAATGAAAACACAATTTGAAGCTATTCTACTGTTGCCTTAATTCCTCTGTAAAGACTTGTTTTACAATTACTTTTCACTAGCACATTTATCATATAATACCAGGGAATCCTGTTATTCAGGGCATTAACATGCTTGCTTTTAAGGCTCTAAGAAAATAAAAGGCAAAGAATATCAAAGGATTTTGAAGCTAGAAGGATGTGTTTGGTCTTCGCTTCTCTTTGTACTCTATAGGGTGTTTCTGTCCATGTTGAGGAAAAGAAAGGAGACATACCATAGTCATTTGTTCTGACCTTGAGGACAGGCAAAGCTGCCTGCATGCCAGCATCTGACAGGCCACAGTTCCAAAGAGTTTTTCTAGCTGTTCATCCTGGCTGCATGCCTGGTTTATTTCTGGTTTGGACTACTTTCCCCAGCTTTCTAGGATAAAGATTCAGCTCCCACAGAATTCACAGCACATGCTGATCTGATCTGCTTTTTATTATTTTCATTTCTCCAGATTTGGAGTTTCCCATCTTGCTTTGCCTTCCTTTACCTTCCTCTTATAGTCCTGCCGGGCTGCAGAGGCAACTGACAGGAAGACATGGGTTATGTAAGGGAAGTTCTTTCCCCCAAAGAGTGTAGTAGATGAAAATGTCCATTTCACTTTTGTGACTATGGGTATAAAATGAACGCTTCCCCACTCAGACAATTTTGAAGATATTTCATGTGTCTTTCCAAAAAATAGAGAAATACAGCTTAGGGAAACACATGGAAAAAGAAAACACAGTAATCAAATTAATGAACCAAATGTCTTTCAGTTACAAATGGATTCTTCAGCATAGTGAAGGATAAGGTACACACACACATGCACACGTCCTCTGTGACCTTGCTTGGGCCATTCTGAGATGAGAGCTACCAAACGCATGGACAAAGCTCCTTAAGCCTGACATTATGGGTGGGGAGACAGGCCAGCTCTGACTGTGAGCCTTTCTGCTGCCTCAGACGCCAAGCCCCTTGCAAGTCCCATCCCAGCTTCTAGAGAAGGTCCTATTCCCAAACACAAAGCCCTGAGCAACATTTTAGGATTTTAACTTTCTCAGCCTTTTATAAAAACTAGACCATTTCTGCCCTGCCTTGGAAAACAGTTGTTTATGGATTATATTCAAATGTTTCAACTTCACTCGCTGGCAGATTTTCCTTCCTCCTGGGGGATTAGTTGCTGGCCAGGCTGGGCAGCCAGAAGCCATCCCAACCGTTGCTCTCTGGGACCATCAGCCGGTGACTGAGGTCTTTGAATGCCTTGATGGTTTCTCTCCTAGAAGAGGTGGCTGTGCGTCCCCAGGAGTGAAAAGCTGGCTGCTCTGAGCCCTGCCTGCTTCATGGGGGGCGTCTTCCTGTACCACAGAGGTTGTCGGGACCATGGAGGCCCTGTCTTCCCATCACCACCTCCCAGAGCACACACAGAATCACCATCAGCTCCCCGTCAGGAAATCCTCCTATTTCTGGGCCTCTGTGCACAATTTCCAGGGCCTTGGGTCAACAGCTGCTTCTTCTTCACAGAAAACAAGTCACCCTCCAAGTCACCTGGCTGCCCCGAAGATGCATTCTAAGGGACTACAGCAACAACAGTAAGATGTGGGTTGTGCTTTGAAGTTCACCAAAGGGTTTCGTGTATGTTGTCCCAAATCCTCATTTCAGCCTCTTAAGGTCACTGCTGACATCATCCATGCTGCCCCTTTGCCACGCACACTCCCACCTCAGGGTGCCTTCCTTGCTGCTTCCTCTGCTGAGAACGCACTTCCTTCAGACATCTGCATGACTTTCTCCTTCACTTTCTTCAGGTTTTTGGTAAAGGGCACCTCCCCCAGCTACAATAACTGATATGTCTCCATACACTCATAAATGTCCTGGGTGGAGGGCAACATCCCCCCAGGTAAAAACCACTGATCCACATGCGCTAAAAGCTGCAGTCCCTGAACTGGGGTCCCTGAGAGTCGAGCCTCTGGAGGCACTGAATGTCCAGGAATCTGACATTACAGGAGTCTTTGTCTTTATCTACATTTAGGTGCCTGTCATTTACAATACAGAATTCTGGCTGAAGTACATCTGGCTGCACCGAGCAGCTTTCCCATCCTGCTGGCAAAACACAATTAACCAAATGACAATGGCTTTCACATACATACTGATTCCTGTAATTTCAAGTCTCCATTACTAGATAAATCAACAGCAGAATTATATTTATCAGCAGAAGGCTCCTCCCCTGGCAGACTTTTTGTTAATGTATTAACCCTAGAAGAGTAATGCTTTCCCTCCACTTTGCAAAGCAGTCCACCCGTAAACATGTTGGCAGCCCGACACTGTTTTCAGTGTGCTGCTCCTCTGTGAGCTCTGTGGCCCCCATGTGGGGCAGGTATGGGCTTTGCTGACTCTAAGGTACGGTAAGCAAGGGGCTGCCCCATTGGAGGGCCATGTGGCTCTGGCCCCGCAGGAGAAAGCCCGTGCTGTTCCTATGGCTGCCAACTCCTTATCTGGACACAGCATACCTTGCCCAGCACTTTGGAAAGGGGAGTCTGGACCTGAAGAGACAGAAGGGTTCACATCGCCCCCACCTCCAGTTCTCGGGGGAGACCCCCGTTCGACATGACCAACCTAGGCCACGAAAGTACCTAGAAGCATAACAACCCCCCACGGTCTCTTGAGATTCTTGGCAGGCCTGTTAGTGTTATTTGGATCAGGGCTTCTCAAACAAACAAACCCTCTGGCAATCTTGATTAAATGAACAACTTGATTCCGTAAGTCTGGGCTGGGGCCTGAGATTCCACAGTACTAAACAGCACCAGGAGATCATGGTATACAGCCCCACTTTAGGTATCAGGTATTTGACAATCTGCTTTTAACCCCCTTACCCTTCAGACAGCTCCAAAAGGCATCCTTGCGAGAGGGAGCCGTCCCTGAATGGAAGCCGCTGGTGTACTAGATGCACCCGAGAGGAGAAGTTCGCTGCCTCAGGTAGCTAGGACCCCAAACGCAGCAGAGAGGTCATCTCCCAGCTTCTTTCTGTGCCGCTCTAATCGCACTGTGGCTCCTGCCATTTGCTAGCAGGCACATCTGGCAGTCCTCTTGCCCCTGGGCCAGCAGCTCTGAACTCCAGAGTCCCGCTGGGTCTGGGCCAGCATCCAGTTGCTGACACAGCAGCCAGAGAGTGCTTGGGGAATGCAGAGGAATATGTTCTGCAGCCAGGGGGTCAGCCTGACCTAAGCCGAAGCAATAGGAGGGAACAGATCTGAGGGAAAGGAGGGTCCTGAGATTCGAGGCTGGACTCTTCAAGAGAGACCTGTCGTCCCTCAAAGTCAGCAAATTTGAATAACTGAGGCTGAGGAGCAAATGAGTCACTCTCGAGTCTGTGCAGTGAGCCCTGCCTGTCTCCAGAGGGCCAGCTCATTAGCTCAGCTGAAAGAAATCTTGGCCACTTTCAAATGCCGCAGCTGTTCACAAACACATCCCAGACCAAAGCAGGGGTAACTAAAGACCCCCTTGGTAGCCAGGGCCAGGTAGATTTCTGTTTCTATTCAGATGTAGTTCCCAAATCAGTTCTCCCAATGCCTTCTGTTTTTTACTTTGATCACACCACTCATCTCTTCCCGCCTCCTACTTTTCTTGTCAAACAGGGATAAACAAGCTCCTCTTTACAAAGTTGCTGGATGCTATTAACAGGGTTGTGATGTGAGCATTTAACAGAAGGAAAACTCTGAGAGGTTGCCACAGCCTTGAGGAGCAGTTTTATTTTGGACTAAGTCATTCAAACTGTAATGACTTAGTTTCTTCACCTACATAATGCAAGTAATTTCCCAATTTCTCATAAATTTCTAAAGAAGATCAATTAAGAACATAACTGTTAAAAAAAAATAACTGTATTGTAAACTCCTCACTGTGCTAAGGTTCTATGAACGATAAGGATCAAATGGAGAACTAAACAATTTGTTTGTACTACAAAGAATGCACAATTGCTCTGCCCTGGAGACCTCTATGCTACTGTCTTGGGATTTACTTACAGAGTAAATTTAAGCGCACTTCAAGACAATCATTAGAGAAAATATTCTGTGCCTTGAATTCCTAAAAAATTCAAAGAAATAAGTTTTGCATCAAAGTTCTTTTCTTCTAACAAATAATTGAAATGATGCCAAAAAAAATTCAGGATCACTGAGCTCTACCTTGCTTCCTTCATGCAAATGCAATCTATTCTATGTTCCTCTTGGTAAGCTAATGGCACTCTAAGGAAAACTGCAGTGAGAAATTGCAGCTTCCTCCCAGCCTTCTCAGCCTGCTTGTGCATTTTAATCTTTGCCTCCTGTCAGAAAGACTTTGAGAATATGACCCTGCCCTCCAGACTTGCTTATTATCTTTCTCAGAAATGTGAGTCCTTATTAAAATCCATGTACTCTGTTCAGCTATGGCACTGCTGGCGAACTGAAATTGGAAAAAAATGAAAATAGCAAGCAAGAAGAGGAAAACAATTTTACACAGCCCTTTTGGATCAATAAAATTAGTAATTTTTATCAGGAATAAGTCGCTCATATTCTAGTTTGGTTAGAGATACGTGGTCAGTCAACTTAGCCCAATGGAATCTTTTTTATTATAAGACATAGTCATTGGACAAACATTGCCTGAGTACCTATTATGTGCCTGGCAATGTTTGGTAACTGGAAAGCATAATTGGAAAAGGATGTACTAAAAGCTTCAACTAATCACTTGCTTGGTCTTTGCTGAGGTGGTTTCAGGCAGAGCTCTACTCCCATATGATCTTTTAAAGCAAACAGATGCAGGCATTTTAGTGAATAGTAAAAAAATGTAAAGTAGTTTGGACCAAACTGATAGTCAGCAGAGGACTGGATGGGGTCAATTTAAGCACTTTGAAAGAATTGGAGTAATGCTACGAATATATGTAACTCCCCGGTATAAATTAGAATCATGTAAGAAGTTTTCTAAATCTCCTGATTTGGGGGACCAAACTAGCCTCTAAATCTGTGGCTCACAAAGTATGGTCTCTGGACCAGAGGCATTGACATCACCTAGGGACATTTACAAATGCAAACTCTTGAGACTGACTCAAATCTGCTGAGTCTCAAACTCTTTTTGTAGCCCAACAGTGGATGTTTTGTGTAATCCTACAGGTGAATTTGATGAATGCGTGTTAAAATTTAATAAGTCATTTTAAACTATATTTTCCAGGCGCTCAAATATGCTTATAGAAGGAGTTTATTCAGTCAAGGTTGGAAAGAACAATTGTAACTTACTATCCACCAATCGTGAGATTACCATCATGGTGACTTCTAAAACAAATATCAATGAAGCCTCTCAGAAGCACACGTCAGTGACTCTTTCTTCTGTGGTTGGTCATTTCATTTCATTTGTCCAATATCACTTTGTTTGTTTCAGTGGATGTATATATCTTCTATTTCCTCCCTGATTATATGCTGCACATAGTACACAAATGATAGCATGGAAACATGACTATATCCAAACCAAGAAGTAATTAGTTATTGCACAGTGTTATGGTTTCCACAAAAGGGAAATATAAATGGACAAGTCTCAGGGAAAACTAATTAATATAACCCTTGAAATAAGAAGTATATGCCTATTAGCTCAAAATAAAACAAATTTAGAACATTGTAAATGGTCTAGATAAATAAAGATGGATTTGGTTGCCCAATATACTACAATATCATGAAGTGATAACAATACAGAGATACTTGAAGGAAGAAATTTTTGGAATAAATAAAAACAAGTATACCTTGTTCTGTGTATAATAAGCACATGTAATTCCACCAGGTGAAATCTTTTGCTTCGTTTTGTTTTTTTCTAGTGGTACTTGGGATTGAACCCATGCTAAGAAAGAACTCTACCATTAAGCAAAACACCATCAAGGCCCCATCACCATTTTTTTTGAGACAGGGTCTCACTAAGTTCCTAGGCTCTCAGACTCTTTCTGCCTCAGCCTCCCAAACAGCTGGGTTTATAGGCATTCGTGACAACACACAGCTGGAAACACCTTCAATGGAAATAACCAGTATCTTCACTCACTGAGAGGCAGAAATGCTTAATGGTTACAAGTTCTAATTTTAGATCATATTTCTTGCATTCTTCCAACTAGTGGTAGTATGAGCTTGGGAAAATCAGTTTCTCTGTACCTAAGTATTATGATCTACCACATGGGAAAACACTACCTACTACATAAAATCAAGAGAAATAAGAAATGAGTTTGTAAATTTAAAATGTCAGTAAGCACATGTTAAATGTTAGGTACCATAATCATTATCATAGCTCCTTTGTATCTCTTCTCACATCCAGCCCATCACTCAAGCATTGGTTGACTTAACCAATTGAAAGGTACTTTGAAAGTCTTAGAAATCTTCTGACAGATAGAAAGAAGTGAAAGAAAACACAGATAAACAAGGGCAGCTAGATTCACTATGGAGTGAGGTGACAGATGAGTTTTGCATTGATATAGATTAATTAAAAATATTCCAAATAATGATTCAGATAAATTGAAGGCTATCAAAAGTGTAATAGCTATTTAAGATATTGGTGATATTTAGACTGCATTACAGAAATTAAAAATAGAGGGCCAGGGATTTAGCTCAGTGGTTCCACTGCCCGCCTCACAAGCGCAAGGTTCCGAGTTCGATCCCTGGCACCAAGAAGAAAAAAAAAAGGAATACTAAGATTAGAAAGAATCTTGGCAAGCACCTATCGATATAAGAATACTCAGGATAGTGTCCCTATGAGTCTTAGTACAAGTACTTCCAGCCAAATGAGACTATTTGACAAGATAGCATATTTCAACTTTAAACAGTTTTAATACCCATAAAGTTATTACTATTTTGAGCTCAAATCTGCCTTCGTTTCTTCTAATCACAGGTTCTACTTCTGGTGATTTTAATGAAATTCAAATCTTGCTGGGCATTCTTATCCACAGAATATATCACAGCAAAGGAGAGTTGTGTCTCTGGACAAAACTGATCTCAGTTTCTCTTAGCATTGAAAGAAATACCATATTGAAGTGTACATATGCTAATGAGCTTGCTGATGGGCTTCTTCCCCAGGAGCAGCACCACACGAAGGAAGGAAATGGAAGGTTAGGAAAAGGATCTGACTTTTCAGGAGCTTGTGGTTATACAGAAGGGACCGCTCTTCACGCAAGCAATGGCAGCAAATAATTATAGTTGCTGCGCGGGAAATGGGGACCGGGGTGAGAACACAGTACTTCAAGGAAAGGAGGCAACTACCCGGAGAGTGAAGAGTTCACTGGGTAAGTAATGAGAGTAAGAGGCATGGAACAATTCAGAGAGGCCCAATGATGTTATCGGTGTATTTCAGAGTTCAAAGTGATTCAGAATGGCCCAAGCGCGGACCACCACAGGGAGGTGAACCGAGAGGGAGAGGCAGATACCAGAGTCTGAAGACCGAATGCTCTCAAGGACTCCACGTGGAATGATTCACAACACAGTCCCTAACCTTGTAACCAACGTATCCATGACCTCAAGGAAGGCCACCCGCCCTGTAACACTTGGTACGGCCTTTGAGGGTGAAAACCTGACTCATCATGTCCTTATTTCTTTCCAAGGAAGTGTTATTGACTTTGTTCTACAGAAAGCAACTTCGAGCTCAGTGGAATTAAGTACCTTATCGCAACCTGAACACTATTGGAAGAACACAGAAAATCAATCTCACAATTTGCCAAGCCCCAACTTTTCTAAATGTTTTCCTTTCCCTCTCTCCTGAATTAGAAGATGGGGGGAGGTGATTGTATAAAGAAAGTGCAACCCATCTCACAGGTTCAGTGGAGAGGAATTAATGGATGCAGGCTCCAGTTGCTGGCAGATTTGTGATGAAACGCCCAAAAGAGTACTCTGGCAGGTTCAGCTCCCACAAGACATCTGAACCAAGTGCCTGCTCCCCTTTGGGGATCCTACTGTCATTAGCCTGGGTAAGCTCCATTAAAACACTGAGTGGGTGGAAGATATTCTGCTCAAACTGATACACTGCCAGAAGACTAACTCTGGATAAGGGAAATGTGAGTACAATGAAATTCATCACCCTAATGACTTTACCAAATCTAAGCCGATTAACAGGATGCAAGAACTGAAATCCTTGTGTTCCAATCAATCTTCCAGAAAGCACACTTAAGGGAGAAAAACCCATCAGATATTTTAGGCAGGTCTCTTCATAAAAGCCGAGAATAATCGGAAAAGACATAATACATTGGCAGGTAGAGTGATTATTAGCTAGTTAGTCTTAAATTACCACTCCTTTTGGTAAATAAATGTTTATGTTTACATTTAAATTTATTCCCCGTAGAAAGAGTCTTGACACTTTTTCAAACAAAGGCTCACTCGAGACACAAGATCATCAGAGAAAGCTCTGCCTGAATCAGTTGAAGGTGGTAGGGAAAACACAAAGATGGAGATTTTCATGCCCTAACTGTTACCAGAATGACAGCCTGCAAAGCAATGGGTGAAATGGATGATTGGTCAGATGAGGAATTGATGGCAATCTATCCAGTATTTAAATAGATCAGTTGCAGAGCACTTAGGAAATGATGGCTATGGATAAAAAGAAATGCTAATGAAGTAGCATGTGAACAGAAACTGGGGTGCAAAGGTTGTAGTCAATCTTTACTTACAGAGCTGAGGAATTAAGGAAACATTTGGATGGCTTGCATATCTACTATGTGACTGTAAACAGGAACACATCTGGATATAGCTCTCTGGTCATTCGTTTGCCTGATTAATTTCCCATTAATTTTCCATACCATGAGCTTCTCCTTATACTTTTTTCTCCTTGTACTTTTTTCTCAGTACTTCTTTCTACTACTAACAAATAATCTTTCTTTAAAACAACAAACCATGTGGTTCCTCATCTCCCCCCAGTGGCCAGGTGCTAACACTACACATCTGAGTGAAAATACTGACCACAACTGTGCTAGATATCATCCACTGGTATTTATTATCCATTTTTATCTGCATCTGTGCTCTTCCCCCATCCTTTACAGCTGGAAATCTAACAACTACATTTCCCAGACTTTCTAGCCACTAAGATCTTGGATGCCATTTAGGTTCTGCCAATGGAATAAAATCCTGCAAGATTTCAAAGGCAGGAAGAAATGGAGTCAATCTTCCTGTGGCAATGGTGGCTGAGAGGTGAGCTCTGGGATTTGTGAGAGGTGCAGCATTTTCACTGACTAGACACCAGATATGTAATATGGAAAGATTCTGACACACCCAGCAGCATGTGCATTTATCTGACCTCAGATAAGTTATTTATTTATCTTGTGTATTACTCATAGGAAAGCAGTGAATAGTAATGGTACCTACTGCATAGGGCTGGCTTGAAGACTGCTTGGAGACTGGTCAAGATGTTAGCACTTACTGCTACTTCATATAAACCACTGAGAAGATTGGCATGCATGCACATTCAGTAAAGGTAGCTAACCTGGTGAAAATTTGAAACCAACAGAATATACTTGGTGAAAGAAGAGATTTGATGTCAGAAAACAGATGACTTCTTTGGGCTTCATTTATTTAATGTTCTCAACTGAGAGTGAAGGATAAAAATCAGGGTTCCAAGAATATTTATTAAATGGGATCATGACTTTAGAAAACACAAGGAACTATACAAGTGTGAATAATTATTAGTTATAGGAAGTGCTAAAAGAGTTTACAGGAAAGAGTCACAACTAAATCTGGCAACCTACCAGGGGAGAAATGGCCTTGGAACTGGGCTTTGAGGAATGAGGACATTTTCTTCACATAAAGGGGGGAAATAGAAACCTGCCAGTTTGAAGTAAGACAGAAAGGTGAGAAACTGAAGGGCCAGTATACAATATATAATTATTTTTCTAACATCTCTGTTTAGCAGTCATGCCACATACACTCTGAGAAACAGTTAAGAAAAGAAACCCTAAGTGAAATCTCCTAATTCGCTTTCGGCATAGTTAACATCACTTACAGAGAAAAATAGCTATGGAGCAGGATGCATTGAAAAGAGAAGGCTCGTGGGCATGATTATGTAGCCTACAGAATTTAAGATGCATTCTTTTGTGTTAAAAGCAAAAAAAAAAAAGAAAAAAGAAAAAAGAAAGCTTCCTACTAGCAGGAAAACATCCAGGTATCCCAGATGATAAATATTATTTTGTTGCCAGGATTCCTGTGTTTTTCTCAGCATAGGAAGTTCTAATGCAGGGCCACCAATCACTGAAGAGATGAATGACCTCATGTCAGCTGACTCCATTTCCAACCTCTAAGTGGGATTAATAACAATAGGCTGAGGTTATCTAATGAAAAGGAGAATTATAATTATCATGCAGGTTTAGAGCAGCAGATAAGCAAATTGGCCACAGGCCCATGCACTAAAAATAAATAAATAAATACATTCTGGAGATGATGAGGGCAACTGGAGTCAGTTCATAGTCACATACTTCCCATGAATATCAAAGACAAATCTGTATCTTTGAAGTAGACGTTCAAGAAGGAAATAGAACGACTGCTTGGCACATAGCTCAGCACCTAAAACTGTGCTATTTTGGTCCTCAGTGGGTTTCTGACAAACAATGCCCATTTCCACCTAATTTAAAATCAAGAGCATGTATTACCATATCATCGATGCCTTCTTTAAATTTAGGAAAGCCAACAATTTCACTCTGAAATGCTATCCTGAACACATCCAGTCTGAATGTTCATATTACTTCACGAACACAGGGTTAAAAGATGGTGCAGACAGGAATGAAACACAGTTATCAAGCACAGTGCTTTTGAAACAGGGCTTAAGTAACTGGAAATAGCACCATTTCTTTTGAAAAATGTAGGGAGAGAAACATGAGGTCCATTCATCAGCAAGATGGCTAGAATTCGGTGTTGTGGTTGCTATCCCTATCAGGACAACTGAACAAAAAGACAGGAGAGCTGAGCTGTTTTGCACTCTGTCCCGCTGTGGACTGCAGTAAGATAATCAACTTGAAAGAAACTCACATCAGAAAGTAAAAATCTGAACTCTTACACTTATCATCCATGAAATTTCCCAATTCAACAAGAGCAATCAATATTAAATCACATATGAGAGTCACAGGCAGTTGAACCTTGAGCAGAAGGAGGAGGGCTAGAAGGAAAGTAACACATTCACACATTGGATGCTCTTGCTCTGCACTTGATCACGTGACTAAATATGGGCTCTGGAGTCAGGGCTCAAAATTCAGTCCTGCCATTTGGAACATATGTAACCTGAGTGAGTGCTAGAACTTATTCTAGCCTCATCTGCCTCCTCTAAAACACAGAATAATAATTCTATATAAGTATGTCTCTCACACTGAAAACAAACCCCCCAACACAATGTGAAACTAGACAGAGGGCGGGGCACAGGGGTAATGGGAGGGGACCTGATGAAAGTTATGTTATACACATAATTTTACATCATCCAAAGAGTATTTAGTGAGAAATTTTCAAATTCTAAGAGTCAATTAAATAATTATACACTGGTTAATTCTATGGTTAATTCTATGTGTCGATTTCATTGGGCCATGGTACCTAGATGTTTGGTCCAATATTATTGTGGATATCCTGTGAAGATTTTTTTTTAGATAAAAAAAATTTAAATTGGTAAACTTGCTGGGCTGGTGGAACACACCTGTGATCCCAGCACTTGGGAGGTTGAGGCAGGAGGATCACCAGAGTTTAAGGTCAGTCTGGGCTACACAGTTCAAAGCCAGCCTGCACTCCAAAGTTAGATCCTGTGTCAAAATGCAAAAAAAATAAACCAATAAATGGGTAAACTTCCCCCCATAACGTGGGTAGTCCTCATCCAATTACTGGGAGGCCCAACAGAATAAAGGCTGATCTCCCTTAGCAAGGTGGAATTCTGCCAGAAGACTACATTTGGACTCAAAAAGTGTCTTCTTGAGTCTCCAGTCTGCTGGTCCACCAGGTCACATACTGATTCGTCAGTTCACAGATTTATCTCATAAGTCAATTTCTCTCAATCTCTTTTCTTGCTTCTCTCTGCTCTCTTTTCTTGCTTCTCTCTGCTCTCTTTCTTTGTTTCTCTGTCTCTTTTTCTCATGTCTTCCCTCTACTATATAGTATCTGTGTAACACACACACACACACACCCACACTCTTGTTGTCTCTATTTTTCTGGAGCATTCCAACTAATATATACAATAGGAAGAGTAAAAAAAGTTGGCAAAAGCAATTTAAAATAAGGAAGTGCCACTTTGGTAAGTTTTAGAAGAAAAACCATAGTCATTTCAATGGATGCCATGATATTTATCGTTTGATAAGATTAAACACATGTAAGTATAATTTTAAGAAAATTTATTTTTAAAACCTTTGGATTCTTAATATGTTAAAAAAGTCATTCATCATCAATTATACTGAGTAATATAACATTAGAAGCACTCTTTAAAAATCTTGCTCAAGTGAACACTGAAAATAAATAAGAAAAAGGTCATTTTAAAAATTGATATTGCAGGGCCGGGGGATTTAGCTCAGTGGTTCCGCTGCCTGCCTCACAAGTGCAAGGTCTCGAGTTTAATCCCCAGTACCCCCCCCCCAAAAAAATTGATATTGCATACCTAAATAATCCAAGGGAACTTCTAAAACTTAATATGAAACATAGGGTTCCATAAAGTGACCAAGTGCAAGAAACATATGAAATTAACAGCATTTCTACATACAAAATAAAGTTATAAATACAAGATTTAAGAGCTTTTACTCAAATACAAAATATCATTAGACAATAGTCTAATGAATATTTATTTTCTATTAGAGGCCACAAGAACTCTGCTTGAAATGTATATTAATGCTCTTTTTCAGCAAATTACTTAACAATCACTTTTATAGACAAGATATTCTTAATAGAATATCTATTTTCAAAAAATAACATAATACAATGTCAATAAACATTTTATCCATATTGTATATAAATTATTTTTGGCAAATATTCACTCTTTTCACACTCAACTCCATAGAAGTGGTATACTTCCCACTCCATGAATGTTGGAGTTAGCCATCTAACTTGCTATCACATTATGGTAGGTGACATGTACTTCCTTGCCCTTTTTGCACTTGGTTTTGGTTGATTCAGAGTTAGCAGGTATGAGTCGGCAGAAGCTTGCAATATACTTTCAAAGTTGGCCTTAGTTTCTTGTGTCTTTGCCTTTCCATTAGAAGAATACATCCAAAAGGCCCAACGGTTATCAGTGAGGAACCACACAGGAAGCAGACCTGGACCTAATTTGCAGCGTTGGAACTAAGCCAATTGATCATGACCTGGGTTGGCTCTATCCCAACTGACCTACAGAACAAATGCTCAAGCCACCCAATTTTGGCTTCACTTGTTACACAGCACTGTTATGCAAATTGATGTCTGATACAGATGAGATTTTCCATTTTATTTAGTTTGTCTTGTACTATAATTATTTCTTTTTCATAGTGCTGAGGATGAAACTCAGGAGCCTGCATTTGTTAGGCAGGCAAACTATCATTCAACTATATCCCAGTCCCAATATTTTCAATTTTATTTAACAATATGATATTAAAATTCATATAGAAGTGACACTATTAAGGACTTCAGAAAAAAAATATGGGCAAAGTAACAGTTGGTCTAAACCCACAAGCAACAATGAATAAAAAACAGTAACTACAAAAATAAACAATGAAACACAATGTTTACATATATTAAAGTAGACTTCTCAACACAAAGAGAATGATGAGATTACAAAATAGTGTAGTTATAAATAACAGTATAAAAACCAGAAACAAATCTGGTTATACACAATTACAACTTTGTAAATATGTTTTCATAGGGAGAAAGACTAAAAAACAAATGCATAACAGGCTATTTAAATGAAACTATTATCTCAAGGATTCTTAGAGAAGCAACAAAAACAAAAACATAAAATTTCACTTGTTAAAACTAGGGGGAAAGGGCCTGGGATTTAGCTCAGTGGTTTTGCCACCTGCTGCGCAAGCGCAAGGACCAAAGTTCGATTCTCGGTACCAAAAAAAAAAAAAAACCCACAAAAAACTAGGGGCAAAATTAGCTCTGTAGACCATGCTAAAAGAGTATCAGAACACTTCAGCTAGCATGTGCCCATGTTGAAGATAAGCAAGAAATGTGTGAGAGACATTTTAGGGGTAGAAAAGTAGTTCTAAGTGAACTATGCACAGTCGCTCTCTTTATTGCCAAGTTTGACAAGTCCTCTCCTAGCAGAAATGTAATTTGCATTTATCTAAGACACAGGTATTAAATGAAGACAATGTGTATGGTGGTGAAAGCAGAGACTATGGAGCCAGGGTTCAAATTTCAGCTCCTCCACTTAGAAGCTGTGTTACGTTGGGCCTGTTTTCTCATCTGCAAAATGGGGTGGTAATAATGCCTACTTCTCACAGTTTTTATTAAATTTAAATAAATTCTAGGGACCGGGGATTTAGCTCAGTGGTTTTGCCACCTGCTGCACAGGCACAAGGACCCAAGTTTGATCCCCGGTACCAAAAAAATAAATAAATAAATAAATTTAAATAAATTTATTGATATAAGGCACTTAGAAAAGTGTTTGGCACACAGTAAGCATGATGTATATTGGCTTATCATTATTGTTATTATTTTATTATCATTACTATCTTCTGGTGACATTCTGAAAATATCCTGTGAGTTTTGGAAAAGAAGCCAGAAAGATAGCAAAATGTCCTCAATCCAAAAAATATTATTGAACCTCATAAGAAAACAGCAGTTATTGGCACAATATAGCACCATACTGAGCCACTAAAAAGTTATGTACTTTGTACTTTCCCTTCCTAGTAATTTCACAAAATTTTTATGCTACAAAAAAGTGGATTACATTATAATAGAAGAAACCATTGTAGTGTATCAGTTTAAACAAGAAGGACTAAAAAGCTCACCCTGGCTTCCACAAGGTGTTCTTGGGAACTCTTTGAAGATCTTTCATAAGCAGGGCAAGAATTTCCACAAAAGTATTTATGGTATCATTTATAGAAAATTAAAACAATGATAAATATTCATAACATATCTATCTTACATATCCCTTTTTCAGGGAACTGGGCTAATACTTCAATTATTTCCAATCACTTCTTTCTGCAATCTATCCCATCTTAGTCAATAGCAATTCTATTCTTCTAGATACACAGGCCAAAACCCTAAAGTCATCTCTAAAAATAAGCTTTATTTCACAGCAGTCTTAGGTTAGCAGAAAAATTGAGGAGATAGTATAGAGATAGAAAATAAAGTGTCCCCTATTATCAACATCTTGTGTTAGTATGATACATTTGTTACAATGAATGAGCCAGCATTGATAAATTATTAACCATTAAATTCCTTACTTTTTCAGATTTCCTGAGTTTTGCCCAAACATCCTTTTTCTTTTAGTGCTCATGTTTCCCCAGGAGCTTCTTGCATGTGGCAATTTCTCAGACTTTCCTAATTCTGAGGACCTCACCAGTTTTGAGGAGTCCTGGTCAGGCATTCCATACAATGTCTTTCATTGGGGTTTCTCTGGTGACTTTCTCATGATTAGAAAGGGCTTGTGGGATTGAGGATAAAGGCGACATCATGTCTATAGTACTTTATATCAAGATAATTCATCACCAGCAATGATCACCTAGCTGAAGTAGGGTTTGCCAAGTTTTCACTGTAAATGTGTTGTTTTCCCGTTTCAGAAAAGAGCCACTATAAAGAATCTACACTTAAGAAGTGGGAGAATCTTCACTTTTCAAGGTATTCTAAACATATTTACCTAACAGTTTATGTTCTTTTCT
This sequence comes from Heterocephalus glaber, assembly GCF_053883595.1. Classification (NCBI taxonomy): domain Eukaryota; kingdom Metazoa; phylum Chordata; class Mammalia; order Rodentia; family Bathyergidae; genus Heterocephalus; species Heterocephalus glaber. Next base: position 12,340,302 of record NW_028258296.1, on the reverse strand, counting down.
CTTCTTTTTGATGAGAGAAACAGCTCCAGAGTGTTTCACAGTTTCACAGACAGTGCTATAAAAATATTTTCTAGTAATAAATGCCATACATGTTCATAATGAAAAAAAATTGAAAACATGTTTAAGATCACCTAAAATTTACAACCCAGACATAGGCCACCACAGGAAATATTGAGATTCTATCTTCAAATCTTACATTTAAAGAGTTGAAATAATCCTCTACATACATTACTCTACAAGATACTACCACTTACTGGTGGAAAATGTTACATAATTTTAAACAAAGTGTTTTATTCTTTGTTATTCTAAGACCTAACATAGTGTTGTCATGTAGTAGACTTAGCAAATGTGATCCCATGAACTTAGTGACTTCACAAATTTATGAAGCTTCCAAGAAATCATTTAAGGAAAGGAACCACTTAAGCTCAGGACAGTATCAATCTCTTCAGGACAACCAAAGTCACTGGCATAGAATTAATACTTGGGGCCTTGGGAAATTAGTTAACCCAGTAAAGTAATATGTCCTTTCTAAGGGCTACAAGAGAAACTGGCATGCAAAGTGTTTAACACAATGACTGTCATTAACCACTGTTTTTTGTTTGCTTATTTTTGTGTTTATTTCTTTATACATTCATTTATTTATTTCTAGGCATACACTCAATTATTTTTCAAAGCTGTATAATTTTTACTAGACTTTCCCACTCTTTATTCATACTTAATCATTTTAAAGTTTGTTATATAGGCTTACATTTGGACCAAGTGCATTTTAGAACTCAGAATTTGAAGAAGATAACAGAACAAATATATAGCATATTATAAACACCACAACAGGTAGAGGAATATATTGCAATCAAACAGCAATGTTTTTTGTAGCAAAACAAGAATAACCACAATAAACAGAGTGGTTCCTTTTGCATTTATAATTTTCAGTGGTGCCTTTCATGGATCCTTTGTGAACACTCTCCATAGGAGTTTTCAGTGCCTTTAGCCTCAGTTATCACTGAGTGGTGACCAGTTTTTGATTGATTTCTGAGTTTGACAAATTCCTAGAAAATGCAAGTAATAAACTCACACTGCAAAATGGGTAGTGCAAAGGTGTAATATTTTGAATTTTGAGGGATAATTATTTTGTCATCCAAAGACCAAATATATAGATATATAAACAGCCTTCCTGGTCTGTTCTCTGTGCCCCTTTTCACACCCCATCCCCCTCCCAGCCTACCTTTTCTAGCTTCTTAAGGACTAGCTTTAGGTTGATGTAGTTGAGAGAGAGGTCTCATTTTTGGTCTTGCTTGGCCCTAGACTCCCCTTCTGCCTTGATACTAAGGCTGATGTTAACCAAAGCCCTCACTACCGGTACTCAGAAGGTCCCAGGAAGTCACATCTTCTGTGATCATGCTTACCTCTCTTTCCATTCCTTCTCAGCTTCTCGTACGTGAAGATTTTCCTCCTTTCTGGCAAGGCTGGCTAGGCATTAAATCATGTATCCCATTTTATCCAGCATGTCCTGGTATGATAGTAAGGTGATTGCCAGTTTATCTTAGACTGCATACTGCCAGACCAGATGCTTAAATTCACTTTCCTTTTAAGTCAATTATCTATTTATTAAATACTTTGTATATTAGTTAGCTTCATGATACTATGATGAAATACCTGAGATAATCAACTTATAAACAGAAAACCTTTATTTTGACATGCAGTTTTGAAAGTTCCAGTCTAGCATGGGGCAGATGAATTGCTTTGGGCATGTGAGGAGACTGCACATCATGGTGGGAGTGCATGGCAAAGTAAATCACTCACCTCATGGCCAGGAAGCAAACAGAAAGAGAAAGAGACCTGGGTCCTACAATCCTCTTTGAGGGCACACCCCCAGTGATCTAAGGACTTCACACATCCTTAGAGTCCACAGTACCTTCCAATTGTGCCACACCAGGAACCAAGTTTTAACACACGGGCCTTTTGGGGATGTTCACGGAAACCATGGCACTTGGCAAATGTCTTTTAGTCAGAGGATTCAATTAATCGGGTACCTCATGTCCCAAGCCTTGTTGGGTAATATCTGATGGAGGGGGCACATAGTTTACTTCTGAAATACAATATTCTATAATGAATATTTTTCTTTTGTGGGTAATCTTTTGTATGGCTTACTCTAAAAAAACTGAGAAATCACAACTTGATGTCATCTACTTGGTGACAGTGTCCCAGGATACTTGTCACCCAGTCCATCTTGTTCTCTCCTTTGGTGAACCCACATTTTAATGTGCCTTTAAAGTAGCATTCATTGCTAGTCCTTAGCAGATTGTCTGGATCGGAGTATGTATTTATTAAATATCTGGGGAGTGACTAATATTCACAGTTAATTCTAACTGCTATTTGATGAATGCTTTTAGTACTAGTTACTTTGCCAGGCTATAAGCTTGAGACAAGCTAAACAAAAACTTAACTGTCAGGACCTTAGTTCCATCGTTTTTCAACACTCTGATCAAGGTATTTGTGATAGGTGCACTGTTTTGTTTTCCTCTGCTTGTTGAAAATGAGGTAATTTGATATTTTGAATTTCTGATAGCTGCTTTCAGGTGTGTTAACATGACAGCTAGCAAATGAGCATTTTTTAACCTAAGGTTCTGTAATGAATCAAATTCCCTTCTATCTTCCTAGAGTACCAATTACTACATTTAAAACTATAATAATAATGGGCCTTTCATCTATAACTGATGTGATATTAAAAGTAAAAATCAATCTCTTTTGGCTGCTAATATCTCCCAGCAATAGAGAACATTTTATCTGGTAATTATATTAAAACTATAGGATTTATCAGGTGAGTGCGGCTACAAATTCAGTAGGTAATCAGTTGCACCTTGCCATTTTCTGGCTGGGTGACCTTAAGAAACTGTGACCTCAATTTTCCTTTCTCAAAAGGATAAGCTAGTTTACCAAGCACGATGCTTGTAAGCAGGAAAGATGAACAGCCTTCACCCCCTGTGGACATCCGAGACAACTGATGCGTGCATGGGACTTCTGCTCAGCCTCCCAGCAGATTGGAGAGTACAGATTTGGAAAGAGTTCTCTCATCCTCCAGGGGGCAACTCGCTTAAAGATGAGTAACAGGATGTTTTGTGGTGGTTGTTGTTCAATGACTTCAGCGTTTCAGCTAGGAGTCTTTGGGTTGCTAGTGACAAAAACACAGTTCAAACTGAGAGAAGTGAAAAATGGGGTATTTATTGGTTTACATACACAAACTGCGCTGCAGAGGAGGGGAGGCTGACTTCAAAAATGGCTGAAATATCATCAGGAACCTCAGGATAGCTCTGCAGCTCGTTTCTGCTTCTCTGTGTCCTGGTCTTCCTCTCTCCAGGACTCCAGTCACTGACCGATAGACAACTGCATCACAGCAGCTCTGCCACCCAAGAAAAGAGGGCTCTTCTCATCCTTGTTACCAAGAAAAACATAATGGCTCATCTTGGGCCATATGTGCATTGCTTGACTGACCAGTTTATTGGCTAATCATTGATCTGACTTTCTGCTCATCCCCATGGTCAGAAGGGAGGGTTTCATTTCTCTAATAAAGGGGAAGCATAGAGTAAACAAGCAGAAGAGACACCATATATACATACCTGGCTACTTATACACATATAAGTATATACTTATATACTTATAATGACTGTATTACATAACGTATGGCTTCTATATATCCTAAGTGTATGGGTGGTTAAGATGTAGAAATTGTTCTGTGAACATGTATGTATATATTACATGTGTGCATCTGTGTGTATATTTTTGTATATTTCTATATACCAGTTCATGAATATGGATGCATGTATATATTGCATATACATCTAAGGTGTGAGTGTGGGCTTGTCATGGATATCATTCGCATTCTAGATCATAGTTATCCAATGAGTGCATTCTCTGTCTTATACCCCAAGTAGGTTTAATGGATTTGACAATTTATTACCCCCACATGTGTCTGATATCCTTCTCTGGAAAATCATGCATTATGTAGGCCTGAACAATGCCTCAGGGCCCCTTGCACATAGGGTGCTGTGTTTGTAGCAGGGCTGCACAAAGAGGAGGATTATTAAAAATGATCCCTGTGGACTTCACAGGGCAGGGCATTGCAAGACTGGGTAGCCGGACAACTGGACAAAAAGCCACAAGATTAGAACTAAAGGTAGTGAATGCAGAGAAAGGTACAAAATGGATCTACAGAATATGACGCAATCTGATTACTAGCTCAGGCATTAGGAATTTACTGTGACTTTTGTGCCCTTGTGCCAATGAGAGCAGTAGGGGTGGAAGGAAAATGCAGTGCATATCTGAAGTTTTATCTTTGCTCTTTTTTCCAACTCTACATTTTCTCTCTGTCCTATGCAAATTCTTCTAAGGATGTATCTCATCTCTCGCAAAAAAGTGTCCTGGAATTATTCCAACCCACAGTGAGGTCTGTTCCTTTCATTTAGCACGTGTGACCACTATCTCGAGATGTGGCCACCGACTGAGAGTTACTATTTCACAAGCAGACTGAGAAACAGAAACCTCTCTTCTCCAATCGACAAATATATGCCCTCGTGCACTTGGAAAAACAACAAATTATCTTTAAAACGATGATACCAATATGTCCATAAGTAATCTTTCTTATATATCACTTCAGTTGTTTCTTTTTCTAAAGCAGTTTAATAGTTGAAATTTCTTTTCCTTTGTGATTTCACAGATGGGAATATTCAGATTTTAATTAACAATTAAACTGATCAATTTAAAATTTTGGGAACATTTGCATAAAATTGCTCCCCATATACTTATGTAAAACCCAAAGCCAATATTCTCCAATATTGTCCATCTTAGTTACATGTGTACATTTATTTGAATGTGGGGAATGTATGCTTTAATTCCCATGAAAGTCAGTTGTATTCCTTAATTGTTACTATAACCACAATTTGGGAAATTCTGTTACAATATCAGTATGTTATGCACATCTTAATTAGGCTAGTGTGGCCTGTTGGTCAGAGTAACTGATCCTCAGTATTCTTATTTAGTCTATTTGAGGCTTTATAACATTCTCATTTTTTAAAGAGGCATGCTTTAGTCTCATTAAACTCTTAAGCAATTGAAAACACAGTCCTATACTTGACTGCTGAGTTCTGGAAATGTGGTGCTTCTCCTTTTAGCACATCTTTGGGCACCATGTAAAAAGGCACTGGTCCCCACGCACCAGAAGTTCTGTGCAACTCCAGCTCTTTATGGTTCTCTTCTCGGGTCTGAGAGAGACATCTGTCACCCCACCGATCTCCACACAGATCTGGCTGTGGCATCTTACTGACCATGACCTGCAGGTAAGTTGCAGGTTGTGTGTCCTGAGCAATGTCTTCAACATGAGGTCACATAACAAATGAACAAACAAACAACCCACAATGAGTCCATGGTAGGGAACTACAACTAGAAAGTAGACTGAAATTCATTTCCTTTCCTCAATAGGGAGAAGCATTAATACTGAACCCAGTCCTGGGGAAGCTAAATTCTTTCTATGTTCAGGTCTGCTACAATTAATAATTTTAAATGAATAGCTAAAACTTATGTTAAGGAGAAAACAGATTTCACAGTATAGCGCCAAGGACATATTTTGTTTTGGAAAATCACATGCGTGACATAAGCTTTTTACCATGTCCAAAGCGAACTGATAATACAGAAACTCTTATTCATAGCTGTTAAACTGGGGTTGAATTATTGATATAAAAATGATATAGCAGGCCAAACTTGAGCAGCTAATGGGTCAAAAATTAGGAAGTGGGGCTCAGGAGGAGTACAAGATCTGTTGCGAAATCAATGTTGCTCAATTTTAGTTTAGTGATACCCTGTGATTGTTATCAACACAAATATACGTACTGATAATGAATTCTGGATTCTATGACCAGCAGAGATCCTCAGAATTTCAGCGCTAATCCAGTGAGTTGGCTTTAATTTGCTTCTCAAGACCTCCCTTTGCCCAGGGATCAGAATATTACCTTGCACGGATTCACAAAGGGAAGGGGGACATGGAAAAGAATGGGAAACAATCACCCACTGCACTGCATTCAGACTGTCATTATTACAGTGGGAAGGGTATTTTGATATTTTTGAATTAACATCTCTACAATAGTAAGTCTGAATTCAAATATTCAGTTTGAAACATAAGCAAGGTGCCATGTTTATCTTTCCTGTGTTCCTTGTACTTTTTATTTTCTGTATGTCCTTTGAAAATTAATTGTTCAAATACCAGATAAATTGATGACCAAAAGGAGTCTAAATTGGGAGTGATTTACTGTAAGTGACATCTCCAGGACAGAGTGTTACAGAAGCATAACACTCCCTATACTTCCAGTTGGGCCATTCCAAAGGCATCAGAACTCATGTGATTTTTAAAAGACAACCAAAGAATTTGATTTCGGTCCTAAGCAGGCCTACTCTCCACAACATCAATTGAATCTTTGACCTAATTCTGCTGAGTCTCATTCTGCCTTGTTTTAGACAATACTGAAGAGACATTCTTCCTTGTAATCATTTCAGCTCATAAAAGTCCATGTCCAGCTGCAGCAATTACTGCCTACCTGAAGCAATGGGCAATAAAACCATCATCAGGGATGATCATGTTTGCAGATGATCAGTTCAGGAAATCCATTAATGGGATGTCTACGTATGATTTTAAAACAACCTAGAAAATTTAGTGGTTTTTAGAAAGCCACTAAATATACATTTTAGGAGAGAGAAACTTCTGAGAAACCCTTAAGGATCGTGGTCTTGAAGTGAGTAGATTAGTGTGATATTCTGACTCCATTCAGCCAAGTTATAGACAACTCTCTGGATCAGAAAAAGGTGAAGGGGCACGAGAGCTGGGGCTTAGAAAATGATACCTCACAGCGAAGGCCTCTCTGCCTTCCTACCTTCTGTCTCTCACCTATTCTCCCTTGAGGCAACCTATAGAAACTAGAATTTCTCTTCTCTAGGTCATAGAAACCAGAACCCTTCATTCCCAAAGCCAACCATAAAACCTAAAAATATTACTCTAACTTTTCCCACCTATCTCTGTAAGACTAAAGATACTCTCTGATCTGCCTTGTTTAATAATAGATCATAAGCTCCACCCCCCATTTCAGAAAAGGTCCTGCCCCACACTTGGGAGGAAGAAAGGCTACAATTAAAGTGCCAAGAAGAACCTGAAAAACAGTCTTAGCAATTTTCCCTGCCTTAGTTTGTTACTATGAGAGCATATCCTTTTCGTGCAATCATATTGCTACATGGTTGTCTGTGCTTCTGCTAACCTAAGCATAAAATGTTATAGGATGTTGGCCATAGGCCATTTATGATGGGCAGGAAGGGATCATCCCTTGTTTTATCCCTACACAATCACATCTGGAAGGTCACTACTGAAGCTATTTGCTGCAGAACAATCAATTCATCACCTACCATTTTGTTATCTTACTCTGTCTCTTGAAGGCTGAGTAATATAACATCCTGATCCTGAGCCTGTTATTTAATGCAACCACCTCTGGGAAGTATTGCACCTGAGGTCACTATTTTGAAAGGACCAATGAATAGCCATTTGTGAGAATGGAGCATAGACATGGAGGTGGTAGGTAGGGTGAGACTGCCAAAGGCAAAGATTAAATCAATGAGGGGGATAGTAGGAAGTTACCAACTTTTTCTTTCCTTCCAATTTAGCCAATGACTGTTTAGGTTCAGGAGGAAATCTGTCATTCTCTCAAGTGTTCATAGGTTGTTTTTCAACTTTCATGCAAAGTTTTCTACTTATCATTTGTATTAAAGTCATAACATGCAAGCCTCCCATTCAATCCTGCACAGAACGGAACTGGAGGAATACGTGCCCTACATGTGTTATACTTTGTGTGAAATTCAATTGCCTGTTTCAGTATTTTTGTTTGTTTGGGATAGCTTAACATCTTTTTTTTTTCTTTTCATTTATTTCTTGCTATTAAATTAGATGAAATGCTTTGTGTGATAACTGGTCCATAGTGAATGGTTAGTAAGTATCCTCCCTGGGGTCAATATATTTTTGCTTTTTCATTATGATACTGACACACAAAAAGTGCCGAAAACATACATTTATACTTAATAAATAACTAGAATGTGAAGACCTATGGAATCTCACTCAACAGCACCAAGAGACTGCACATTGCTGACATTCCAGAAACCCATACCAATCACAGAGGTCACACTCTTCCTAGAGGTAAGTGCTACTCCAACTTCTACGATTCTTTTGGCTTTTCTCTCTTCTAAGATGTGCAATTGCTTGGCTTTTTTAGATAGATAGATGATAGATAGATAGAATCTACATTCCTATATTCCCAATCAACGTAATCTAGTTCTTCCTCTTCCTGAGATGTATAAGTAGAATTACACTGTGTGCCCAATTTCACCCTCAAGGTGGTCAGTTACCACAGCAGTTGTTGTCTCTGCTGCCTGGTGTTCCAGGATATGTAGATAACACAATTTCATTCCATTTTCTTACTCATAGATACAGGAGTGTAGAAGTAACTTTTCCATTACTGGGAAAAAATATCCAGCCCCCATACAACTTAATGGTTGTATGGGAGAAGAGGTTAATGTTTTGAGAAGATTCAATCTATAGTCAGCTGACTCAAAGGCAGAAAGGGCGTAGTGGAAGGGCCAGGGTGGAGGAAAACTGCTCAACCCATGGCAGTCAGGAAGCAGAGAGAGAAGGGAGGGCCGGGACAAGAGTACCCCCTTCCAGCTCACGTCTCCAGTGACCTCCAGCCAGGCCTCACCTCCCAACAGCACATTCAGTGTGAACTCAGCAAAAGGTGAGTCCACTGATGAGCAGAGCTCCACCAGGCTCTAACCACCCTGCACACACATGAGAACTCTGTGGGATATTTAAGTCTAATCCATTATAGTAAGTGAATTCTAGATTCTGGTTTTTGTTAACAATGGTGCTATCCTTGCTGACTATGCCTCTGGGTGCACCAGTTCATGAGCATCTCTGACGTAGAGCAATACTGATGACTGGAAATGCCACTGAGTCATGTGTGCAGATCATCAACTTTCAACTTTGGTCACATGAATCCTTTGGTTTTGTCAAAGTAGTCATTTCAGTTTATACTCCCACCACTAATGAATAAGAAGTCCTATTGTTCCACATCCTCACCGACACTTCCTAATTTCTGTCATTTGGGAACAGAGTACAGTGATATCTCTTTGTGATTCTTAATTTTTTTTCTCCTTGAGGTTTAATTGGTAAAACTCTTACTACTGGGTTTGGGAAGCCCTTTGTATGTGTATTGCCCTGAGTCCAAGATCTTTAAAATTTAAATAGGAATTTTATTACTTGGTCTCTGGTGTTCTGGTATTAATCATACCAAATGTTTTATGTCATACTGATAAGTATTGGCAAAAGAAATTCATTCATTGAAAATCAATTTAAAGCTATATATCTCATGCATTTTGTCTTACTCAAGCTTCCAAATGACTACTGGGTCTGATGTTGTTATCTGTACTTTACAAATAAGGAAATGGAGACTCAGGGGTTATAAAATTTACCCTAAAGCAAACACTCTGCTTTTCTAAGTATAATAAAGCCACAGAACTGGAACTCAACCCATGTTTGTATGTCTCTACTCAAAGGTTGTGAAATCTTTCCAGAAATCATATTTCCTCCCCAAAACATAGCCTGTGCAGTGGCAAAGTAATGTTTATTGTTCTTTAGTAATTATTGTTACCAAAAACTGTATCAAGAGAGGGTCAATGGTAGCCTGGTTAATATGACTAATTAATCATTGCATCCCTAGGCCAGTTTTTCCTTTAAAACTCCAAAATCCAGAACACACATATTTAAACAAATGAAGGAGTCTTTGATATTTGGAAGGATTTCCTTTGTGGGAGTAATTTGTGGCACATTTTAGTCACACGTTTCATTTTCAGCCTGTGACAAGTTCTGGTGCAATGGGTAGAGCTATAGAATATTAAATGACAGCCAGAAGTAAAAGTAACAAAGATGAGAGTGATACAAACTATACTCTAAGAGACACAGCTTATATAGGTAATCATGTTATTAGGGCATGCAACAAATTCAAACAATAGACACTTTAAAAATTAATTTCAACCCAATTAAAGAATAAACATCAAGCAAACCTCTAAAAATTATTAAGTTAATGATACCCCCAACTCTAAAGTTCTAGTAAGAAGCCTATAAATGCTGCAGATACCGAAATAATTTTCAAATAATAAAATTAACCAAAAACAAAGACTTAGGTATGACACTGTCCAAAATGCTAAGAATAACTTGCAGCACAAGAGTAGCATTCTGTGTGTGACTCTCCCCTTGCCTCCAGTATCTTTTCTTTGCAGTTCTGGGGATCAGTCCTGGGTGTTTGTGTATGTTAGGCAAGTATTCTATCATACAACTATGTCCCCAGCCCTTTCTCTCTAGCATCTTTACAAAATGCCCTTTCAATGTAATCTTCTCAATGATACGGACACATATTAGCAGTATGTACCTTTTTCACCAACAACTTTAAACTTTATGTCTGCAGATATGTCTCACATTTATCTTACACCATGGAAACAGACAGTCAAAACAATTTTATTACCTAGTTCTATACATTTCACACACATTCTGACGTTCATTATTTTTTACTGTACTTCAAGAGACAATTGCTTGCTAGCAGAAGTGCTAGCACAGCATGTACTTTTTAATTGTCAATATACCACCATCCTCTCCTGAGCCACCAATTGGCTACAAAGATTTAAAGGTTCAGTGATTATAGGACTTAAATGATTTTAACCCCTTTAAATTTGGAAACCCTTTAAATCCCATTATCTCTGCAGCCACTGAGAATCTGAAAATCAGCTTGGCCTTTTCTAGCTCCAGGTCTAAGGATTACAGAGTTTTAAAGCACACAAATGCCTTTCTGAAGTTCTATAAAGAGCTGGCCCCAACCAGTTGACCTACAGGAAATAAAGCTAGCCAGTTCCCCAGCTGGTAGGTGCTGATCAGAATTTCTAAATACAAAGATAAGTGTGTTATGCCACAAACCACCAGGAAAACAGGTAATTGCTTCCTGGACTCCATATGGAGCCAGTGAATTGGAAGATTTGATGTAGGAGGGGCAGCAGATTTTAGACATGTGAGACTGTAAGTGTCTAAGATGAGAAAACAGAAGATGCTGTCAGAGACTCAAAGAAACTCTCCAGACAGAGGGAGTAATTCAGTGAGTTGAAGGCCATCTTGTTCCTAAAGCAAAGTTGTTACCATGGATACCCTCTGAATCCTAGGTAACCCTCGGAGGTCTTACCTCTTGTGTCCTCACATTGATGTATCCATAGTGAGTTCGAAGGGGGCGCCTGTATGTATAGGAGAATGGTATCCACTTTGTTCCAGGTTGTCCAAAGCAGTTTAGTAGCAATGGGAAATTCACTTCGTTTATAAGGCGCACAACCAGCAGGAAAAGGAACGCTGCTATGAAGCTCACCGCAATCACAGATTTTCTCTACAAACATTAAAAAAAAAAAAAAAAAAAGAATGACTTTCAACTGGAAGCAGTCACAGAGGGGAGGTTCTTTTATCCCTCTCTCTTTTTCTTTCACAGGAGGAAAGGATTTGTCATTTAGGATATTTCACTTGGAGAAGGAAAATAATAATTTGGTGACCAGGTTGCCTTTGTGTGTTGGGCCTCTTGAGAATTGGCAAAGCAGTCATCTTGAACCTGTCTCTACTCTGTCACCACTAACTACCACCCTTCCTTACTTCCCTATTTTGCTTGCCACTCCTATTCAGTTTGGAAAACCAAAGTAAGATACTCCCAAGGATGGGAAGCCATTTCAAATTACTCAATCTCCTCCCTACCACGGTCCTGTCCTCCCCAACCCCTTCACCCTAATGGTGGTAAGAGGACTTATCACTCCCAAACGACTTTGAAGGCATACCGATCGTACTTTTTAACCATGTCATTATTTATGTGACTTTTCCTCCATGAAATTGAGAGTTCCTGAAGAACTGGGATTCTAGTATGTACTGCATCATAATTATTCTCTGGATCCCAAGCAACTTAATATAGTACAAGCTTGTACATAGTATAAGCACTCAACAAACACTTGAGTGAAATAAATGAATGAACGTGTTTTTCACATTCTTGTACACAGTGTCACTATCACTCCTGCTATTTTTGTGCCTAGCACCTCCTATGGGCAGAAAACTCTACCTGTGCTAAAGAATGTTTAAAAGTAAGATTCAAAATCCTAACAACAGAAGCAGAAAAAATTTGATGCCGAGCAGCATAAGAGCATTTCCCTAAATGTGCTGCTATGAAGGAAAAGCAGGAGCAACCTCACCTGATTGGGGTGAGAGCAAGGAGAAATGTACTTGAGATTGAACTTGATAAAATGGATGAATTTTAGATGGTAGGAATGTATGAGCAGAACTAACTTTCTAGTTAGAAGAAAGAGACAAGTGAGGAAAATCTAGAAGCAGAAATGATGTATTGCTGCAGATACCAAGCTAGGAAGTCCCGACCAAGATTCCTAGGTGATGGGAAGTCAAAACCATTGTTTGCTTGTTTGTTTGTTTTGTTCTGCTAGAGGTGGCTGTTACAAATTATAATCAAACATCAGTAGCAAAGATGCCTTGTAGCAGAGAGAGAATAAAGATAAGTAGTGATTAGTTAGAAGACTAAAACAATTGCCTGGCCCAGGGATTTAGCTCAGTGGTTCCGGCGCCTGCCTTGCAAACGCAAGGTCCCGAGTTCAATCCCTGGTACCAAAAAAAATAAAAATGAAACAATTGCTTAGGGCAGAGGCAATGAGGATGGAAACTAGGGCAGAAAAAGGGGAAACAAGACAGGAGAGACTCAAGTTGGTTAAAGGAATAGAACTGGGTTACCATGGGACCCTTATGTCCATCAGGCAACAAATTTTAAAGATGATGTAGACCTTGAGCCCAAGTGACTGCCATCATCCCGGTCTTAACAGGAAGAACCAGAGTAGTCCAAGCAGGAATTTATCAGTGACAGAGCTCTTGGTTTTCTAGGCTGCTGGTTTTCAGGAACTGTCAGGTCATCCTAGTGGAGCCATCCTGGAGACAGGAGCAAGAGGAAAGAGCAACGCTGAGCAGCCTTGTCTTGGAGGGCAGGGGGAAGACCTAGTGATGACCAGTGACCTGTTCTTTCATGAAGCTGTGCTTGACTGATGAGTCCTCCTCACTCTGAAGGAAAACCAAACAACTTTCCAGAAAATAACTGAACCCTTTGTGGTCGCTGTTGTGTTTTGTGTTTACCAACACAACGTTTGAGGTAGAATTAGCTTCATTTTCCTCCTCATGGAATCTCCCAAGGAAGAAAAGGAACTCAAACACGGTCCCTATTTCTTCCCTAGACAGGGATTACAGCCTCTGTCCGGGCAGTGGGACCAGAATCCAAGTCCCACACACCTGAAGAAAGCCTTCATTCTCACTTGGCTCCTGTACTTTGTAAAACCCGCATTCCTCCATCTAGCCAGCCTAATTTTCTAATCTCCTGGAAGTCCCCTGAGCTCTGCCTTCTCAGAACCCCTTATCTCACCACTAACTACCACAACCTTCCCTCATTTAACCTTCTAATCATGAAAAACCGTTTTAATTTGCTCCTCTGTGGAATCATTATGTCCACAACACTGCAATGTGTCAAGGTAACAGCTTAAATAAGGTGAGGGATCTTACAAGTTTAAAGGGACATAGACCAGACAGATGGCTAAATAAAAGCAAAAAGGCTAGTCACCCATTAAGCAAACAGGTAAGGACCCCCCGCCCCCACCCAGTCACCTGTTACAAAGCAGCAGCTTGCTTTGAAGGGGACCCAGATGGAACCTGTGCTGGTGTCTCCAGAGCCCAGCACAGCTCTCTGGCTCTCTGCGTTTCTGCCATGCCTTGCGTGGCTGGGGGTTTGGGGACAAAGGCCTGGAGGGCCTTTCTGAACCTGCTGGTGGCGAGTAGTGACGCATACATAATGCATACACGAAAGGAACGTAAATCAACCCTTTTGAGAGAGACTTCAAAGCAGAATGAAAGCACAGTTGGAAAAGCCTGCTCCCTAGAAATGCATGTCTGCCTCCTACATTCTACCAAAGGGAACCAAGCACTGGGCACAGAGGGTGGGGAGCGGCTGAGGTGGAAGCCAGGCGCCGGGCCCTTTGTGCGCCCCGCAGAGCTGGGTTCTGCAGTGGGCAGTGGTGCTGCTTTCCCAGCTCAGACCTGCTGCCAAGCTTCTGTGGCACTGCCTGGACTCGTGCCCTTTTTCATGTTTCCATATTCTTGCTTAGTGTGAACACAGTCTCATTGTGCTGATGATACCTTGACATTTCACTAGAAAAGACAGAACTTGAGGCTGGGCATACAGCCCAGTGGCAGAGTGCTTGTCTGATATGGACAAGGCCCTGGGTTCAACCCCCAGGGTTGGGGGGGAATATCTATATATAGATATATATATATATATAACTTTGAGTACATTCTATGCACCACACGGTGGCAAGGACAACAGATCTCAATATAAGTGTGCATTCTCCTAGCAGTCACTTCTGCCAGATTATAACCTTAGGCAACTACAGTGTCAACCATGGATAAGGCTCTTAGAAGTCTACTCACAACTAAGTGCAGAGAGAGAAAGCGAGAGAGACAGACAGAAAGACAGTGAGAGAGACACAGAGAGACAGAGGCAGAGAGAGACAGAGACAGAGACAGACAGAGACAGAGAGAGAGAATGTGTGTGTTTGTGGAGTGAGGTAGGAGGTGGAGAAGTGAACAGGACACAGACAAGTGACCTACATGGATGTATTCACACCTTCAAGTCACAGTTGTTAACTGAGTCTATACTTAGTGCTGAAAAACAGAAGATTAAGGACTGAACACAGAAATAAAACCATATAAGAAAGGCTACACTTCCAGAGTCACAAGTTAGTGCGGCCAGCAGGAAACAGAGAAGTATAATACCCCGTGTGAAAATGAAGTTAGGGATCTGTGGATTCCAGAGCAAGGGTGGGTCTGGGGCTGTGGGAGGGATGATTGTGGGAATGTTTGTCTGAGTGAAGGGAGTTAGCAAAATGAAGATGGGAAACACATTCCAGACAGGAGAAAGAGCAATCTGACAGGCCATAAAATGATCAGAAACTTTCACGTCATTTGGTAAAAAGGGAACATAGACTATGTAGTAGGAAATGATGCTGACAGAGTTCAAATCATAAAACAAAACCAATCAGCCAAATACACTGAGATGCAATTATCTATCCTATCTACTTTACATTAGGGCAATGAAAGAAAAAATGCTTCAAAGTCCTATGTTTCATAATTCTAAAATACTCTTCACTTTCTTATTCAGTGAAGTATGCATCAATCACTTCATTTTATTTGAAACTGCCATTCAACACATCACATTGTCTTGTTTTCTGTTATTTGACTTATCCCATCAATTAATTTGTGCCATTAGTGGTTTGTTCTAGTAACAGTTTTGAATCCATCAAAACTCAGAAAATTGTAATACTATCTGTTTTACATTTATGTTCCAAGTCTAACAATTCGCTTATGGAAGTGATCAATGCAGCCTTTGTGGAAGTAGTCAGAGTATCCTTTAGACGCAACAACAACCATTAGGGTAGAGAAAACAAAAACGACTCCTTGTCAATTTATAATGCATAAGACTTGGCTCAACAAATTTTTCATACTGCAAAAAAGCAGACATAAACTTAATAAACAGTCATTTCCCTAAGATCAGAAGCAAGAACATTATGATGATAGAATGGGTGGAAAATACAAAGAACAGTCCAGGCATAGGGAGTACTTGACAAACAGAAGATATTATTGTATAACTGATAATTGTTAGGTCCTTGATGAATAATAGCCAGTGAGTGAGCATTCATTGGTCCATGTAAAATCCATGATAAGAACAAGAGAGATCTCTTTCCCAAATATTCCAAGCAGCTGCAAACCCTTGAACTGTTCACTGCAACTTATCCAGAGGAGCTCTGGAAGAATATCACTGTGACCAGATGGATCTGCTGAATTGCTTTAAGGAAAGTTTTCTCCTTCTTTGTTCTTCATTTGGGGTAAGTCTGAACAGGCCTTTAACAGCTGAGACATTTAGAATCTAATCCCCTCTGTGCTGAAAAAATATGCATCAAAAATGTGACATCCCAGTTGCTTGCTCTTTAGAGTTGGAACACAACTTATCAGACTTTATAGCAGAAATGCCTATTTCAAAATAAGACCCACAGAGAATTCATGATATGGGGAGCAAACAAAATTGCAGTGATTTTGACTTAGAAAATTTGCAAGCAATATTAATTTATACATGTTTTCATTCTTTTTAAAACAGAATTAGTCATTAGCCACAGAATAAAGACATTATGAATCCAGTCTGTCACTAGATTATTTTTAAATTTGTTTTTTTGTAATTGATAAGCAACAGTATAAAGGTGTTTTTCTATTAAATGACACTATATAATGACTTTAAGTAGTTGCTTACAAGGGTAAATGGTGTCAACTTTTGTCCACATAGTGTCATTTATCCAATAATAAATTTGAAATATAATGTCAAATGGACATATTTATAGCAGTGTCAATCCCCTTATACACTAATGAGCTCCTACTCATTGTTTATTTGTAATCTTTTCACATATCAGTTCTTCCCTCATATGAGAAATCATATAATTAATATAGATCTACAATGTGGCATTGGCCAAGCTTCAACTTTCACACTTCCTGAATTATACAATTAATCTTCTTTCCATTTGTATAAAGATGAGTTAGTAAGCTCAGAGTATATAAAGAAAATCCTTTGTTTTTTTTTTAGCTGTTGAATCAACAATTTGTTTGGATCTTGCTTACTCAACTATGACTCTGGGAAAAGCTCACTCATTTTTTGTAGAGCAGTGGGCAGCAAAGGAAGGTAACAGAAAAGTGAGCGGTCCTGGTGGGTCCAGTCTAGGAAGGACCTTACCAGGGATGGTGTGGGCAGAATAGCTGGTGATAGAATCATTGAGACTATCACGAAGAGAATAGTGGAAATCAAATAAGATCAATACGGGAGGATGGCTAGCATGTGAAAATTTAGAATCAGAAGTCTAAAGATGAGATGGATAGGACCAGGGTTGATTTGGAAACTTCGCTCCAAAGAGATATAGACAGTGACGGAGAGGTGGGAAAGCCTTTTCAAGAAAGACAGTATCAAGAACAACAATGGACCATTTCACCAGATATCACTTACAGACATTGCATTTTCTGCATGGAAATAGCAATTATTGCTGTCAGAGATTATCTTTTCTTCTTGTAGGGGCATCTGGCAGGGAAATAAAGTCAAGATAGAGTTTAAACATACATGAATAATCATAGCAATTTTAAATGAATATTTAATGAGTGTTATCACAGAGAAATACTTATATAATCCCCATTTCCCAGACAAAGAAATAAAGGCATAGAGAAATTGAGTGACTTGCTGAAGATCACAGATCAAGGAAATAATAAAGACAAGAATGGAACTCAGATATTCTGACTCTAGAGCCCATGAATGAACTAAGTTGTTGTTATTCATACCAATGGAATGCTCTTATAGAGCTGGTTCAGAAATTTTAAAAGCTGGTACCAGCCCTATGCAGGTTTTATAATGTGGTCTGTCAATAAACAAAATACCTAATTCACATGGAAAATTAAGAGACTGATGTGAAACATGGTAAATACTTCGAAATCAGTAATTGTGGACAAATTTAATTCATTTTGCCTACATCTGGCTTTATTCCCAGTATTAAAAAGACAGCTACAGGGTACTCTTGGTTAGCACTCAGGGAAAACATAGCAATTATTTTTTCCCTTTCTACTAGAGAATATCAGGTACCCTTTGCTTTATTGTAGGTAGTTTGTAGGCACCAACGTGATGGCATTGGTCTTCCTTCCTTTCTCCACAATCCGTGACCCTTTTATTCAGTGAAGACACCGCTAAACAAACTGTTTAGTGGTTTTGTAAGAAAAGAAAAGCATCAAAATAATAGAACATCGTCAATGTGGTAATCTAGGCTAAAAATCTGTAACACATGTCGTCCGATCACCTTCAGACATGGATACAGTCGATAAGAATTACAACAAACAAAAATCAAGGAAATAGTGATCTCATGGGCACCATTATCATAAATTCTTCTATGGCACAGCCAGTCCTAGAGAAAAATCATAGATGGCCAAAATCTCCTCAGGGATTTTTCCCCAAAGGAGGTTTCCTATGGTTATAAGCATTATAAAGAAGTTCTAATTACCATAAACACTTATGAGCTCATCAGATGACATGATAAAGATCTCACTGAACTTTCCAGTACCTATATTAAAATGATGAAAAATTTCCATGAGGTTTTAATATGCTGATACATTTGCTTCTTTTGTTTTGAGTGGTGGCTTTAGCTCTTCCTGACCTGACTGAATTGTTAAACCACTGCAATATCACATGAAAATAATCATAGATACATTTGCTGAGTTCCTTTCAGTTAAATTATGAATAAGAAGTTTATTTCATTTTGCCTGTTCATCTTTATCATATTGCCTCAGCATATGCCTTTGTTTTTCCGTACTGGGGATCCAACTCAGGACCTTGCACTTGTGAGGCAGATGTGGCACCACTGAGCTACATCCTCGGCCCACTATGCCCTTTCTTATAGCAGGAGGGAACCCAAGTTCTTCAGAAACACATGATAGAGCTGAAGATTGATGTGGAACATGAACAGTGAAAGATCCAGCTGGATTGATGGACTCACAGATATTTAAGCCAAAGGGTTAGTTCTAATCATGAAACAAACACCAGAGACTGGGGCAGATGGCCCCGAAGAAGGTATTTTTATTTTGATTAAATCTTTCTTCTTATGAGAAAAAATAAGCTCCAGCCACCTGTTGCCCTCACTCAGCTCCCGCCTCTGTGGCCCTGGCATTCTGTTGTGGGAAAAGAGGTGCTGATTAACTAGGGAGCGTGAAGGTAACCAGGTAACCCAACCAGAGGCTCTCCTGTCCTCAGCCATCTTGGTCTTCACTGGTCTTACTTAGCTGGCTGCTGCAAACATCTGCTTGCCCTGTTTTTAACCTTCAAGAGATAAGTCTGCCTCTTGAAACCCAATTCTTACTTCATGGTATTCGGGACACAGAAGTAGAGCACAAGTGTAAATCCAGATGATACCTAGTGTCACTGGAGAGGGAGTTGTGCCTAGAGCTTTCATACTGATGACACTGGCTTTGTTGGGACAATGATGATGACATCAAGCGGGGCCTCTAATTTTTATGTGAATCTGCACGACCTTACACTATACAGGATTTATCTTTTCAGAAAACTTTCAGACCAAGCACTGTCTGTGAATCTCTGTCATGAGGTGATATAAGAAGGGAAGGATGTTTGCTTTGAAAGTCTCCTCTCCCTTCTCTCCCTTTCACGTCCCCCATGTCTCAAGCTTGAGCCCTCATCATTCTCCAGAGGCCCTCTGCTACCTGGATCCTTCGATCTTTTTCACCTCCTCCATGGACCCTGCTGTTTTTCGCCATCCCTATCTGAACAAGTTCAAGTGTTTCCTCCTTCAAACTCTCTTCATTCCTCCCCAGCTTCCGGTGCATTGATGGAAGTGGGATGGAGTGAGGTGGATGGAAAGAAGAAGGGAAAAACAAAGAGAAAGGAGGGAGAAAAGATGGAAGGAAAGATTTTCCTTTAATTTGGTCTCTGAAAAAAATCTGGGGATGTAAACAAAGTCTGAGAACCAAGCACCAAGCATAGTGTCTCAAACTTAGAAGTAAATATCTGCAGAAAAACAAAAGAATGAAGGAGAGAAAGAAAAAGGAAGGACAGAGGGACTACATATTATTCTCTTCTAAATATAAAAGCTAACCTACCTGAAAAGGCTATAATTGTCAGGAACATATGCTATCTATAAAGGGGAAACCCCTACAAATTATTCTTTTCTTTGTCTCTTCACTGGGAGATTTCTTTGCAGATTTAATGCGGCAGGTAAAAGGCGGGGACAGTCTAGGATTCAGACCATGAAGTGAAGTTGGAAGACTTGAGTGTTTCTTAAACTGGACTTTTCACTGAGAAACTGCTTTGAAGTTCCTGAGAGAATTCATAAATCTGAATGGCGGTAAACCAGTAAACCTGCTTAGAGCAACGTTTTTTATATGGCACATAATGAAGACTTACAGGAATTCACATTTTTAAAAAAAATCAACTCTTGTCTGAGGATGATAACACTTAAGGCTAGAATCTCATATCATGGAATGACAAGAGTACCTTGTCCTCCTGACAAGGACAATGGGCCATTTTCTAAGGGGAGGGGACCTGCAGCGGTCTGCTTTGTGCTCAGCACGTGTCATGCACTGTGCCAAGTGTTTTACAGAAATGGAAACAGATTTTCACACGGAGCCTGCCTTTGCACTCACGGTGACCGAGTTACACTAAAGAGTCAATATGTGTAGCGTTGGCCACGCGGCTTAGCCTTTTCGTGCCTCTACTTTCTCATCTGGAATTGGAGAAATTAATAATATCTATTATTTGATTATTAAATGAGTTACTAATTTTAAAGAGGCTGCCTCACAAAAGGAACATGCTAAGCAAATGTGACCTTTTACTGGTGTTTTGGCATCTCATCAACTGTAAGACAACATGAATTGATAGTCACACTGTCTACTACCTACATATGCTAAGAAAGAAAAATAAGATGGAGAGCCTGAGAACAGACCTGTGCAAAAAGCAAAAATAGCAAACACTGATTCTCTCCAAGTTTGAATATTCCAGAAATAAAGCTGCCATTCAGAAAAGCAGGGCAAGAAAAGATAGAGGAAAAATAATTCTCCTTGAGAATGTGAACCCTAAGCAGGCACCCATGCAGGTTTTCGATATATTTACATCACTAGTATGGCTTTAACTGGTCTCAGGTTGGCAGTGGCCCCATGTGGCCATCTGCACTGACACCAACTTTCTCTGGAAGAGTTTAACTTGTTGCAGGCTGATGAGGGCTTCGAGGTGGTGTTGAACATAAGGCAGACCCCACACTCAGGTAAGTGAAAAGGGGAGAAATACCTCTACAATCAATGAACCACCGCGATGTTATCATTGTAGCCTCAGCACCACTACCCTCATTGTCTCTAAGAATAAAGAAAATCAGCGGTGGTAACTGGACTCCATTAAACATTATGCGTCATCCAATGGCCTAAAGAAGGCATAAACATGAGTCCATCAGGAAAGGACAACAAAGAGTCCTGGACCTGCCCAAGACATTGGACTTTACCAGTGTCGATGATCCCCTTGGGGATTTTTTCCTTCCTGTTGAGGTTGCTCCAGTAAAAAACAAAAAAAAAACCCCAAAAAACAAAACCCTTCTTTTTTCTGAACATAGTTTAGGCATGGGCACAGGCAAGCATATCCCACCCCCACCCCATGCACAGAAATGAACCGTGGTACCTCCTAGCATCTCTCTCAGGAACAAATACTATTCTCTCTTTGTAGGTCAAAGTTGAACCTTAGCAAAGGAATGCATACATATTAAACAGTTTTTGCTGAAACACAGGCAGCTTTTGCCAGAGCACAGGTCTCATGGTGATAATAAATATTACTGTGCCAAGAACACTTGAATTTCTAAGTAGGACAATTTTCCTATCAATTCTGGATTTAATATTGCATTGGCAGTAATTTGAATTGCTCATACAACATAAAGCATATTAGTTTATTACTTAGAGTCTCCCGTGCTAGAATAGCAAAGGCAGAAAGATCTCCATTGTTAAACAAGAGCTCACATGTACAAAGTTGGTTATCAGCGAGTCTCTGATATCCTTTTTAAGACCACCCCACTAGTCAAGGCCGCGTTGTAATAGCTTACTAGCCATCTGGTCAAAGGTCCTCGCAGCAACCTGAGTTCAGTAGTCAAATCCAAACTAAGGGCCACCCCCTGCCTGCGTACTCTGTTCTTTAGCTGCACCATCCCTCTGAGGAGCTGCCCTGAAAGTTACTTTAGAGCCCTGAGAATCAAAATCTTACCTATAGGATCTGAATATCTTAATTTTCTTTGACTCTGGTTCCCCATCTTTAAAATCACAGAGACATTATGAAAATCAGATAATGCAATAACACCGAAAGGGCCTCCAGTATACCCCAGCATCTGGCAGGCAGTTAGTAATCATTAATCTCTTTCTTTTAATCCATAGACCACATTACCTACACATGCTATTCTTCATGGAACATCTTTCCTTTCCTTTTTCTCTCTCAACTATACTTAGCCTTCAAGGCCAAATTCAAATGCCATCTTCTCTGTGAAACTATCCTGCCCCTCTATAAAGATTCTAAAGCACTTCATTCTTACCAAAGCTTACTTTGTACCATGCAGTAATTATATAATTATCAATCAACCTTCACCATTCAAGCAAATTCAGCAAATCTATAGCTTGATAAACTCCACCTTTTCCTCAGACAGACATTGCTGATCACAGAACCATTTACTTCGAGTCAGAATACAACTTCAGAGTCATTTTAACACAAATTCCAAGCACTACTGGTACCAAGCAACTCATCACTTAGCATTTAAAAAGTAGCAGCTTAAGGCTCTGAGGCTATTTCTCAGTAAGTCTACAAGTCAGACTGTTGGCCTTTGTATGCCGTGGTTTCCTCATCCATATATCTTGAGAATCCCTGATGACTCCTAAATCTACTGGTTTTGTAAAAATGAGCCAGGGACCTCCATGGGCCAGAGCTGGTGTCAGCAACAAGGAAAGGTCACCGCACAGCTCTGCACATGGCTCCTACTCTGAGTCCAGGCCCATTTCTTACCACAGAGTTAGGTAAGCCTGCAGACATTCACGCATGAGGCCAGTGTCTATGTAATTGAAATAGAAATGGGGTGAGGATTTGTGATCTTTCAACTTGGCAGATAGCAGCTGCCACTTACCAAAGCCTACCTGATTGCAGCTATTTTGCACCTGCTGAGAAAAAGTTCGCAGAAAAAGAGATTATTTCTCTTATTAACCCTTGGAGGAGAGAAAGCCTCTATATTCAGTTGTACAGACTAGATCGGATTCAGTCTCATGTGCAAGTGAACACTGATGGGTTAACCATACAACTGCCACTAGGCCCTGGCACTCAGCAAGGGAACTTTAAACATCCACTGAGCCAGTGTGTTGAAAACTTGCAATTTTACTGGAAATGGCACCCCAAAAGCAAAAATCCACAGAATTCTCATTCTCTGTGTATTTCTTAAAAAAAAAGGGGAAAAAATCTGTTTTTCTATCTTATATAGGACAGCATGAAGATGAAAACTTCTCTGGAGACTGTTGATTCCATAAGTCAAATATTCAGATTTATTCAGTCAACATTATCATGAAAATATATACCAGCTAGCTCCCCAGGAAGGGATTACCAATAAATACCTGTGAAGGAACACAAACTATTTCTTCAAATTTGAAAAAACATTCAGTTGGCAGGAGGCTAGTTAGTGGTAGATCTTAGTCTTTTTAACTAAACTTCAGCTTTGGTGCTCAGCACACTCAATGGGTTCCACCTTGCTGGGCATTTTTCTTGTGTAGAATGAGGTCTCAGTGACTGACTCTGACAACCCTTAGTGCTTTCCACTCCCACCCAGGCACCCTGAACCATAGTTGTGCAGCTCGCTTCACTGTTGCAATGACCTTCCAGACTGAAACCCTCAAGACCGGAAGCTGTTTTGTTCACTAATGCCTCACCACCCAGACTTAGAAAACACAGAATCTGGAACACATTGGTAGGCCTGAATGGAACCTGCTTAAACCGCAGATCTAACACCCTGGCTGCAGCAAGAAGAGATAGGCCATCTGCACACCATCTTCTTTCTCCAGCCCCTAACCACCAATTCACCCAGTGATGCTTGGAAAACACATCATCCACACTCACTTGAAAACAGCGTTCACCAAACTCGTTAGGTAATTTTCCAAAGTGTGAAATTGGCCCATATTCTTAACATAGTTTGACATTTTTCATGAGTTTTATTTTTAGGTGATATTCTGCAAATCAGGCTTTGCCCCTTTTTGACAAAGCATTTTTTTTCCTGAGGAAAATAGATGAGCAGTTCAGCAAGACAGGGCAGCTTTTATCTGAAAAAAAATCTGCCTTTCAGCAGAGCAGACAATGCTAGCAAAACGGAGGCAAACACACAATATTTCCTATATGTGAATTGTGTGCCTCTTTTTTTCCTGTGGGACGTGCAAGTGGCAAGATAGTTTATTCCCATGTGGTGCTGATAGTGGGTCCTGAGTACTTCTGAATACATCACTTTTATTGCCTTTTATATTGAATTACTGTAAAAGAAAAAATACTTTCGTGAGAATTCAAAATCAAAATACTTGAAGAGCTTTTAGGCTCTACCTCCAGGACATAAAGAAAAGCTTAAGAAAACAAACAATTCTGGGAAGGGATACCAGACACCATTCCCAGTGAGAGAAGGCCCCTTCTCTGAAAAGGAGATATTATTAAATATTTATGCTGACTTTCAGGGAAACTGCAAGTGCTCCATCTGGGATATAGGCCCTCTGGTTCCTGTCCTGCTGCTACAGAATTTGCCATGCAATGGATAGAATTTGCCTGGGTGCTTTGGCCTGGAACATTTCAGCACTGCCTGGTCCTTCTCAAGTTTGGTTTATGATACTTCCTAATAGCATATTTCACCAAAAGTCTCTCTTCTCCACTGTCCATTCATCATAAGGACTCATGTTCAATATACATCACTTCTCAGTTCTCTGGGTAAATTTTTAGTATATTTCCACTTCTTTCCATATAATCAAGAATTCCACCAACCACAATATGTTATTTCAAGTAAACAAAAACTCTTTCCTGTAATATGCTGGTTTTAACTCTTTTGGGGAAGATACCTAGAAAAGGTCAAATAGAATTTCTATTTTTAGTTTTTTGAGGAATCTCCACACTGATTTCCTTACATGTGCACCCATTTTTATAGCGGCATAATTTATAATAGCTAGATCTTGGAAACAGCATATACATGTCCATCTACAGATGCATGGATAAGGAAAATACGTTTATATACAATGGAATACTACTCTGCTATAAAGACAGATAAAAGAGGCATTTTTAGGTAAATGGCTACAACTTGAGGACATAATGTTAAGTGAAATGAGTAAGACACAAGATAAATATCTCCTGGTTTCTCTTATATGAGAAAGTCAGAAACTATATATGCAAATGAAAAGCAAAACAGAAGACAGATTAATAGGATGTAGGCAGAAGCTCAAATAATTCCCCAAATTACCTATTCTATTGTTAAAAAAATATATATATATGCTAATTTGTTTCATTTATACTACTAGTTTTTCTTAGTTCATGGAAAGGAATGTTTTATGTTATTATTTGTTTCTTCTTTGTAAGAGAGAATCTTTTTTGTCTATGTCTTGTACTTTGAGTAATTGCTTTGAAAATAATGATATACAGTATACTATTATTATCCTTTTGTTATGAAATTTTCATTTTTGCATAAAATTAAAAAAATTAAATTAAAAAAGAATTCTTTCCACGCAAACAAGAATTGCACAAACTAAGATATGTTACTTCAAGCCGATCTATTCCCAGCTGGTCACTTCCTCTTCAGGGGACTGGAAGCTGTCTGTGTGGTACAGCCCAAGCATCTTGGCTGACAAAAAGCCCGTTCATAGGGTAGGGGATTTAGCTCAGTGGTTTCGCTGCCTGCTGCACAAGTGCAAGGACCTGAGTTCAATCCTTGGTACCAAAAAAATAAAAGCCCCTTCATGACCTCACCTCTGATGATTTCCACAGCCTCATCTCTCAGGTTCCCCAAACCCAGACCCCTGCTTTAGCCATAGCAAGGTTCTCGTGATTCTTGACAAACGCCCTGCTTTTTGATCACCTCATGCATTTGTACAGGTTGAGTATCTTTTATTGGAAATCCTCGAGACCACAAGTGTTTCAGACTTTGCAGTTTTGTGGATTTTGGAATATTTACATAGGCTTTACCAGTTGAGCAACTCTAGTTCAAAAATTCAAAGTCCAAACTGCTCCAAAATCTAAAGCTTTTTAAGGATCGTGTTATCATGTTGGCATTGAATTTTTAATTTTATACCATTTTGGATTTTGAATTTTTGGACTGGGGATGTTCAACCTGTCTAGTTTTTGTATGCAAAATTTCAGTTTTGGAGGAAAAATAATCTATCTTTAGACTAGAAAACTTCCTCTCTTCACTAATAGCTCCTCTAGCCTTTCTATTTATGGGGAAGTAAATTACTACTCAGGTAGATGTGAGTCGGTAGACAGGGCAGAACAAATTGTCTATATATATTTTTTCATATATAATAGTAAAATCATCCTATAATAGTAATACCATCAAGTATACCCCTGATATGTTTCTGGAATTGCTCAAAGATATTATCTCATACTTAATAATGTAAAGATTCAAATCAGACTTGTTACATATCAAGGGTTACCCTGTATTCACAGGGTCACACAGCTGTCTACTCCAGTGAACTGTAATGCCTAGGGGAAGGACCGCGTCTGATACCCTTGACCCTGGAAACTCATTTCTGAGCACATATTGGATATGTGAAAAATGTTGGCAAATTAATTAATTGTTGGTAAATAAATTAAATGAAAATAATTTGCCCTTATTTTTCTTGGTTTCTAAAAAAAGAAATTGTGAGTGGAAATTAAGATGTTTGTGTGATATATATATATATATCTTTTGATATTCTGTTTTAATCATTTTCAAGAGGCAGTATAGTCAAAAGAAAGATAATTGGAGATAAGAGAAACTAGATTCTAATCTCAGCTCCACCCTGGACAAATTAGTTCTTCTCTACAAACTTCACAATATTAAAACAGAGATCAAAAACGTCTGTTCCTCACAAATTTACGGGGCTTAACTGATAAGACCTATAAAAGTCCCTTCCTTTGTTGGTTCAAGTTCTACTAAAGCATTGACTGATGTTGATAGTCAATTAAACCTCATGTTCACGGTTCATTATTAGTAAAACACTGTCTTGGGTGTTTTGGGTTTCTAAGGGAAGGCATGCTCTGCAAATTGGGTAAAAAGAAAGAGAAAACTGAATTTCCTACATATGAAAAGCTACAGGAGTTTGAAAACTGGCAAACAGGAAGAGAAAAGTCATAGAAAAAAAAGAAGTCCAAGAAAGAATGGACAAGCCAGGGCCTGAGCAGGGTAGTCAAAAAGACATTTCTTTGAAAAGAAAAGAGAACCAACATCTGAGCTTTTGTTGTCTAGAGTTACGACAGTTCTCAAAGCATTTCTTTGCATGAAAATTATTTTCTCCTCACAACCAACCAACAACACACACACACAGTTTTATACTTTTTTCCACCAGTTTACTTTGTTTTCCAGGCTTTCATCTTCTTTCTCAAATCTCTCCTCTCTGGACCCTACCTTAGTGGGGTAACCATGGATATTACAGAAGCCTAGATTTGTCCCCTAGGCAAGCAAACTTTTTCTCTCTGAACTTGTCTGGAAAATGAGACTAGTAACCTGTCACTTCTCAGACTA
This sequence comes from Heterocephalus glaber, assembly GCF_053883595.1. NCBI lineage: Eukaryota > Metazoa > Chordata > Mammalia > Rodentia > Bathyergidae > Heterocephalus > Heterocephalus glaber. Next base: position 12,312,783 of record NW_028258296.1, on the reverse strand, counting down.
ACAGAGAGGGCTGAATGAAGTATAGTAATATGCACAAAAGAATTCTGAGCATGCACTGGGTCCCTAAACATACTACTCTCACTGAAAACACTTTTTTAGCTGAAAACACTTAACAAAGTCAACATATGCAGCTGGCCATGGTGGCACGTGCCTGTAATCCCAGCACTCTGGAAGGCTAAGGCTGGAAGATCACAAGTTTGAGCCCAGTCGGGACTCTCTAGCAACTTAATGAGATACAGTACTGGTCCCAAAGTAAAAAACAAAAAGGGCTGGGGATCGAGCTCAGTGCAAAGGCCATGGGTTCAGTCCTCAGTCCTGGGAGGAAAAAATGAAAGTCCCAGAAGATCATGTGACCTTTTGTTTCTAAGAAGCAAATGGTAAAATTCCCATGTGAATGTCATATGGAAGAGTCCATCCTTACACTAGAAAAAAAAACATTTTATTAAGAATGAGAAAGTATTGTACACATCTTGTTAATACAACTTTTACTTTCTAGCTTCTTTGCATAGTTATTTGCTTTTTCATAATTTACTGCTCTTTGTCCAAAAGTACAAGTATATAAGTGGTCAAATTTGTGTCTCCAGGTCTTTTTTCTCATGAAGGCTCTTGTGCCACATAAACCTTGAATTAAATAAATTCGTATGTTTTTCTCCTATCGATCTGTCTTACATCAATATTACTTTCAGGAACAGCAGGGAAAAAGCTCAAAAAGATAGAGATAAATTTGTATCTTCCTTACATATATTATGTATCTAGCACACAGTGAGTCCCATTAAATGTCTATTCCACTCACAACTCCGTACACTTTCTCTATTTATCCTTCAACATGGATGGAAACAAGTTATAAATACTGATGATAAAGAAATAATGTACAAGAGGGCAAGCCTTTGTCTATTGCCAAGAGTCCCCTCACCCCGCCATATTTTTGCATAGGATGTTCTGTTCAGAAAATGTAACTATTTGTACTTCCAATGTTCCTACCCAATATATCAAAACATTCTGTTTAAGCAATGTGACTGTGCTGTAGGGTGTTTGTACCTAAGGTTTCGAACCTGTTCTAATTCTGCCCATTGCCTCACTGAGCACGCTCACCCAGTAGGTGGGGTCACCCCACCACCCAAAGATCTCTAAATAAGGCAGCTTGCATTGCTATTCCCAGCTCAGACTTCGAAATATGAACTCCTCTGAGTCTGCTGGTGTGATAAAGAATCCCTCCATCTCTGAGTGCCGCTCAACTTCTCGGCCAGAGAGCTTCATACCTGGCTGTAACACAGAGCTGTAACACTTGGCTGTAATGCTGAGCTGTCACACTTTCCCACAACATTTGGTTCCCTGACCAGGAAGCCAACTGAGCTAGACCTTTGAGCCACTGGATCGGAACTGGGGAGTGGCTGACAGGAGCCCTCTCTGAGATAACAAGGCATCAGCATGCCCCTGCCCAATTGGCCAGGCTTCCTTGGACACACTGAGCTGGAAAACGATTTCTGAGCAAAAAAAGGTTTTTCCTGTGGCTAGCTGACCTAACTGACAAAGATCCCCCCCTAGCTCATACCCCGTACCACACCTAACACGTCCTCCTTCATTGTCCTTTGTTCTCAGGAAGTGCCAGTATCCAGTGTGCTTTTCTATCAAATTATGTAAACTAAATGTAACTTCCTCAACCAATGAACTGATGATAAATGCCTTGAATTGACGATAAGCACCTTGCTTCTGTATCCCCACCCCCCTTCCCTTAACCCATATAAAACCTGTTCACTCCCAACTCTGGGCTGATTGCTTTGTGGAGAAATCCCTGATCGGTCTGCCGGTGTAATAAACTTACCTCCAACCTCTGTGCGTGTTCTTGATTCTTCTTGGCCTAATCTTGCTATAGCAATGTGAGCTCCCACACTGTGGACTGTAAGTCTGCTACTACAAGGTGAGGGCACCTACTGGTTGCACTCACACCTCCAGCCCAGTCATTGCGAGCCACGAGCCGGTTACAGTCACTCACACAATCAGGCAATCTTTCAGTTTAACCATTCCTCTCCACCCTGGGAAGAATCCTAACTGAGGGCTCCATTCTGAGACTGGGGGAGGTGACTGGTCTCCCCTTCCATCCAAAGTGCCAGGCCTGATTTGGGACAGGCCTCAGGGCTTTACCTTACCCTGAAGTCCTGACGGAACCAGTCCACTGTGGAAGACCCCTACAGTTAGGTTCCTAGTCCCCACCTGCCCAGTGTATGATGCAGGCCTGAGAAAAAAGTACACTAAGAGACAAAACTAAGAGAGAGAAAGCCAGGTGCCAGGACAACCAATGCCGGTGCAACTGACAAAGGCACTGGCCAGTCCCAGGCACTGAATTTTATTGGCAATCAATTGGGTTAAAGGGGAGCTATGAGTGGTTTCTACAGAAATTAATGTAAACAAGGCCATAAAGGACAAGACAAAGCATTCTCAAATTAGGAAAAGAATAGAGAAAATACATGGTTGTAACTAGTACATTGTCCTTCTAGTTAGAAGGTTTTAGTTGTGGGAACAGAATTTGGGAGCTAGTTACTTTGACCTCAGCACATAGGCTTCGGCCAGACTCACTTCTCAAATCAAGCCAGTTGTGGGGTTAACTTTTTTACAGCCTGATTTAGGTATAATCAGTATTACAGTCCTCTGCATCTACCCCTTCTCTGTTTGAAAATGCAGCTGCATGAAGTCTGGTGATCTTTGTAGGTTCCAGGCCTGTAGCAGGCAAGGGGAGTCACTCAGATGCAGCCTTTGCATGGCTTTCAGCATGAGTGTCACATTGTGCTGCTTGTAGCAAATCCATCATCTTGGCTCATGGTGGTACATTCTGGAATGATGGCCACAATACCTTTTTATTTTCTTTTGAAAAATAAGCATAGCTTGGCCCCTATGTTATTAATGGTATTGAGCCATTTACCTTTTATTTAGGACATACTTTGACACACTAGTGTCTAGAACATGTGTGTAGATATATCTTTGTATCAATGGATCTTCAATTGAGTATATTTACCTTCTATAAGTGGATTTAAAAAATTTTTAAATAAAAGTAACAAGATCTAATTGACCTTGAGGAGGCTGCTGTACCCTCTCCTTTTTTTGTTTATTCAATTGTGTTTTTAGAGAAAGGTGAGACTCCTCTGGTTAGTCTTGGGATGCAGGAACACATTAGCTGGCTGAGGGGTGCAAAGATCCTGAAAAAATGCCAGTCCCCTGGAACATGCCACTGCTGCCAGTTAAAATGCCAAGAGGAAATGCATACTGACCAGTACAGGACTCCTGGGCAATCAACAATGCCACAGTTACTCTGCGTCTAGTAGTTCCAAACCCCTACACCCTGCTGAGTCTTCTCCCAGCTCCAGTTGCCTGGTTCTCCTGCCTGGATCTTAAAGATGTCTTCTTCCACCTAGAGCTTGCCTAAGCCAGCTGCTCTTTGCTTTCAAATGGGAAGACCCCAATATGGGAAAAAAAGACACAGTTAACCTGGATGAGATTTCATCAAGGCTTACAACTCCTGGAGGTTGTCTGGGAACCTAAGAAAATGGCCATCACACATTGCTGCGGACAGCAAACGGGGCAGGATGCTGTTGTCTGAGGAAACTAGCTGGCAGACTGGGTAGCAAGAGAAGCTGCCCTCACTGGAGTGATGACACTAACTCAAACTGATTCCACAGAATTGCTCATACTCCCTAAAGATTACCAAAATATAGACCAATATACACCCCAGAAGATCAGTGGGCCCAACAAAAAGGAGCTTTCAAAGGCCCTCGTGCATGGTGGACTTTGCCAGATCAAAGGACATTCATACCCCAGCAAAGGGCATATGCCCTACTTCAAGAATTTTTCAACCTGGGATGTTGCCTTTGAAGACTTACAAGAGACTTTATGCTATCAGCTAAAAAAAAAAAAAAACCTGTTGGTAATTGCCTGCACATATTCAGGTTAGGTCCAAACCATACCCACTGGATTAAAAAAAACACATAATGTTGTCAAGCTCTTGTTATGTGAGGTTATTCCTTGATATGGACTGTCCCTAATACTGGGAAGTGACAACAGCCCAGGTTTTGCAGATGAAGTGATAACAAACCCTTGCTGATCTGCTAAAGATCAAGTGGAAACTTCATACAGATTACAGATCCCAAAGCTCAGGGAAAGTAGAACACATGAATCACATCCTAAAGGCTACCCTAGCCAAGTTATGTTAAGAAATTTGAGAGGCCTGGATTGACATGTTACCCCTAGCCCTACTGTGGGTCTGATGAACCCCCAGACCATCAGGTTATTCCTCCTATGAGATTTTGTTTAAAAGCCCCTTACTCATAGTAAGCCATTCAGAGAGGACAGCAGACAGCTGGGAGACAGCAATCTAACTATAGGATTATAGGCCCTCAGCAAAATTTTCTCTTAGATTCATAAGACTGTTCTAGAGAGAATCCCCATCTCCTCAGATAACCCTGTACACCCCTACCTGCCAGGGACTCAGTTTGGGTTCAAGACTGGAAAAAGAAATCCCTTTGACCTATCTCGACAGGGCCTTACACTGTTGTAATAGTCATCCCCACTGCTGTTAAAATTGCAGGAGTCATCCCATGGGTCCATCATTCAAGCCTCAAATAGGCCCACCTCACAGAGGTCCTGGACACCTGTACAACACACATGGACCCCAAGAATCCCCTCAGGATTCAGCTCAGATGGAAGACCTCAGAACTCAACCTGACTTCAGAGATATCACCAACAGATAGCAGCCCTGCTTTATTCACATTGGAAGCTGACTAGTATAAGCATCGCTGAAGCTCAAGCTCAACATTCACAGGACACCTTAAATCACCCTATGGACTGTGACTGTTGTCCCTTGTTTCTATGCCTCCTTGGACTGCTCACCTTAATTTTTTCTGTGGGCCTTGTTACAGTTGCCCGTAATAAACTGGACAACTACTCGTAGGATTCTCTTGGCCCTTACCATTAGTGTAGAGTGTTTTACCAGAATTCTCTGTGTCCTTTGAAGATAAGTTCTCTACTCCTGACTTAATTGGTAATGGCCAGTGCAAATAACCTGATGTTGCTTTTGGTTTCCATGGTGGCAGTCTTGGGACATGAAAGTCCAGACCCACTATACCCCTATCTCTCCAACACCCTAAAACTGATAATCAATAGCTTTAAAAAGATCTCTGATTCTATAATAGACCTACAAAAAGAGACAGACTCTAGCTATAGTCACTCTTCAAAACCGTAGTGCCTTAGACTTATTAACAACAATAAAAGGGGGTTACTTCTGTTTTCCTTGGGGAATAATGTTGTTTCTATGTTAACAGATCAGGAGTCATTCACAAGGCTGCAAAAAGTTTCTGAGACAGAGCTGCTAAACTCTGGGAGCAATCCCAAACCAGTGGGTTTTGGAGCTTGTCCCAGGATAACTGGATGTCATGGAGTGCCTCTCTGCTATGGACCTTGGTCCCCACTTCCTGTTACTGTTGTTTGGCTTTTGTCTGTTTAGGTGCCTCAAAGAATTCTCAAAGACCAGGTTCAGGATCACACAAGACAATCGGTGCATCAGCTATTAAAACTATAACCCTATAGCTACTAGCAATGCCCTATGAGGCTACACCTATATAAGGGTGCTTGCATTGCTATTCCAGGCTCAGACTTCAGAATATGAACTCCTCTGAGTCAGCTAGTGAAATAAAGAATTCCTCCATCTCTCTGAGTGGGGCTCAACTTCTTCACTGCCAGAGACCTTTTCAGATAGCCATAATACTTGGCTGTAATACAGAGCTGTAACACTTGGCCATAACACTGAGCTGTTGTACTTTGCCACAACACCAAGAATCAGTTGAGGAGAAGTAGGGACACACACATACACATATACACACACACATGCGTGCATGTGCATAGACTCAAGTACCTGACCATTTACAAAATGCAGTAGCACTGAAGTTCAACATCTCCAAATAAAGAATAATACACTTGGTAGAAGATTCAGAGAATTTTTAACTGTAAAGGGCCATGATAGTAGCACCCTGAAATACCACCTCTGGGTGTCTTTAGCTTGAAAAATCTTCAAGAAGCTCTTTGATATCAAAGAACATACCTATTCTTGGTAGCTTTAAACTATAATTGCTCAGGATCCCTGGAGAAGGAAAAAAATAAAGTATCATAATGAAAAAAAACTCAATAAAGACTTCTAGACAGAAAAAAATACTTTCATTAGTTTGCAAAAATTCTTAACAGAGCTCTTCTTCCACCTGCCATGGCCTGAGGCAGCTGCCAGAAAGAAGAACCAAATGGTAACAAAAGAAACCACAAAAGAATGAGAGTATTCCATAACTGGATCAGTCCTTAACAAGCTAAACATCTTCCTTTCTTCATCACAAATGACAGAAATTTGAATTATCCTACCACCTAAAAGGTGAACAAAATATATAAAATAAATAGAATCTTCCTAGGATATTTTGCTTTCTTAGAGTGCTAGACAAGTGCATTAACTCCACATAAATTATATGCCTAAATACACAAGCTAACAACATGCTACCACATACCCATCACTCTGTTTCCCTTAAGTGGGTTGAACTTGACCTTCAAAGCCCTTGAAATGCAAAAAAAATCTTACTCTTTTCTGACATTTATGAGTGTCTTTTCTGCTTCACTGCATTTTACCGCCTGGAAGTAATAGTGAAAGCATTGTGGACGAAACCTGCTATAAACACTGACAAATAACAGGAAAGGCAGACAGTTTTATCCCAGGCAGGTGAAAGCTAATCTGATCAAATCTAATTCTCTCTCTCTCTGTAAGCCTACCACATATGTTCAATTTATTTTTTGATTAGAAGTGCAATATGATAGTACTCTGTTGGACTACAGTTAAAGGATACTGAGATTTACATGTTCCCTACAAACAATTCTGATGAAACAATAGATTATTAAGAGGTTAGTTTTTTATATGAAGAAAAACCATACTTTTAGTCTAAAGATAAGTTCTAAGAGGGTTCTAAGGAAAACTTTTCTCAGTGCTTTTTTGACTTTGAAAAGGTACCAACTATTCTATCCTAGCCAATAATAATACATTCTTAAGAAACAAGTGTTCCTAGGTCCTGGGTTTCAGAAATTTAAGAAAAAGAGCTTTGGAAAATATGTTCTGACTAATGGCAGGAAAGATGTGACATTATGTGTATTTAAATACTGAATAATGGGAACAATGGGACTCCTGACTGAAGAATGGTTAGCAATTCTGTTAGCAAGGTACAAAGTGCTATTTTATTTTCATTGAACAAATGTACAGTCCCTCATCAAAACAGAGCTTTCTTAGTGAGCACAAAGCAAGACTACGTGCCCCCAAATGGATTTACATAAGTGACCAACTTGCCTTCCTGTTAAACATTTCCATTGACCAGGAAACTACTTTTTCCTCACTCCTCGATGATATATAAAGCAAACCATAGTCTCCTATGGACAGAATTTTACTTACAGCATATAAGCTATCAGGTAATGTCACCCTATCATGTTTGAAAGCTTTGTTTATAAACAAGAAAAGGACCGAAGGTCTTGGCTACAGAAAAAGGAAAAAGCTACTATTTTGTTCTATCTTCAAATTGACCGTAGAACATGACTCTTGGGTCGGACTAGGAAAGCTCCTTTGCTAAACTGGGATTTCAGCAAGGTGTTTCAGTGTTTCTTGCATTGACCTTGCAAATGGGATGAAGAGCGGCAGCTGTGCTGCAGAAGAAAGCAACCTGACCCTGCTGTCTTCTGGCCTTGGTTATAGTCTGAAGTTTTTGTTACTCTGCTGGTTTTTCTATTAACTAGCAAGGTGGTCATGGGCTCTTTTGAACTCAGTTTGTTCCTGTATAAAATTAGCGGAGAGGACAAATGGATCTGATATTTTCTTAAGCCACTTCTAGCCCCACCTGGAAATTTATATAGACCTACTGACCACAAATACCACAGGCCAATGCTGCCATAACAGGAGAGGAAGATGCTGGTGGCTTGTGTCAAAGCATTCACATTTTTACTGCGAGCAACTCTGTCAGTCAAATCTGCAAAAGACACAGCACTGCAACAATAGATTTATTGATTCGATCAGTATTTTAAAAACTTGCAATATGGTAGAAAGAGGAGTTAAAAAATATTACAATCAAATTTTACATTGATAAATAGGATGATAGGTTATAAAGTCAACTAAAATTTTTTTAAACCATTGCTTTAAAAAGCGGTAGGTAGAAATGTTTCTTTAATATTAGTTGAGGAAAAAAAATCCCTTTAGTTTTAGTTGACCAGGAAGTGCCTACTGATTGACACAGGTGTTAAAGAAAATAATTAATTTAGGGGTCAAGGGATTAAGCTAGAGTGATTAACTGTCAAAGAAGAGAGCATTTGCATGTTCAGTTTTGTGTAGAAGATAAAAATAGGTCCACCAAATGGAACTTCAAGGAGATGAATTTTGACTTCATATTAGTAACTTTGGTTCACGTATCAGAAAATACTCTTAGGGTATTTAGCAGGTTTCAGGCATAACTAAATGTGGGGCTATAGAAACAGCACAGACCACCCTCAAAGGAGCCCACAGTCCAGTAATAAACACACTCTTTTGAGAGAAAATGAGCACTCCAAAGGAGGAAGTCATGAAGTAAGACTTACTGTTGACTTTTAAAGAAAGGGAAATCCTATTTGGGATGAGTAGTTAAATTTCCTCCTTTTAACTTTAATCCTAAATTGCTGGTTCAAGGTATGGCAAGACACTGCCTTTAAACTTGGATAGAGTGAGCCAATCTGTATGGGTTAGGACTTTTAGTCACAAGGAGAACTTAAACAAAAAGAGGAGGAGCCCTGGCTACCAAGTCATTCTTTCTTTCCACAAACATTTCATTCAGGTATCCTCAATCCTGCATTGTCCTTGAGATTTGGAAAGCTCCCTGGCTTCTCCTTTCTTCTTGTACTGAAGCTGCCACTCCTAGGAAAATAATTCTAAATTGGGACTGAGAATGCTCCACCTTCCTGTGAGATACAGCATCAACAACTGCCCATTTTTAATGTTGCTGTCAGAATATTAAGTTCCCGAGAAGGTTCACTGCTCATTACTGGTTAGGGCAATGTTTTGTGACAGGCTACAATGAATACAGATCCCAAGAATTAACTTGGAGGGTTCTCAAAATAGTACTGCAAGATATCCCTCAGTGATGCTGCTGAGTCTTCCGGCTATAAATCTCACCCCAAAACACTACTTATTCAATTTAAGACTCAAGCCCGAGAGAGATTAATGAGATGAGTTGTCCACTAGTCAAAGGAAGAACACAAGATCTATCCTATCTTATTTCATCTTCAGGTTTAATCATTATAAGTGTTATGTAATGTGACATTCACACATTACTGAAGATACTCAAGGAACAAATTGCATATCACTAATCAGCAGTTCATTTTTCATTTTTGTGCAGACTCTAACATTAATGATGCCCTCCTCCCATTTTTATTAAATCATTTTTTTAAAAAAACAAGTTATATGAAATAAGAAATTGAACAGGAGAGCAATAAGTACCACTCTCCTTTATTATTTTCCCTCTCTCCCCCTCTCTCTTTCTCTGGAACAATTTGGTGCTTTTCCCTAAGCTAACCAATTCCAAGCAGTGTTAGAAAGAGGCTTAAGGAGCAGCAACTTATTTTGCTTCGGTTTGTTAGATCTCTGACAAGCAACTTGCTCCTTCACGATCCAAAATGTTCTTTTCCCACTTGATTCTTTCATGTCTGTTATTCCTCTTTAACTTAGTAGTTACAACACACTTGGACGCTATTGCCAAGCTGCTAATTGGGTCCCAGGGATTGTCCTGGCTGGGTTGGGGCAGTGAGGCCACAGAGAACTGGCTGAACTCCAGGCTCTCGCCAGCGTCTGCCCTGGTAAGATCCCGTCTCTCCTCTGGGGTGGCACTGGCCCCGGGGCCCTGCAGTCCCAATCAGCCCACAACTCCCTACTGCTGGGGATTTTAATTAATAAACTCTTCCTCATGCCATTGTAAAATATTGAAGAAATCTCATCAAAAAGAAGCCGGGCTCTCTGAAAGTAAAACTTTCAGCAGGCCTCAGGAACCCTTTTCATTTTAAAGCTGACTGTCACTTAAAGCATGGATCTCTTTTCCTGCTGAAAACAAGCCAACGTCCTGAGCTATTCCTCTCTATTCCCTCTATGACCTTCATCTTTAATAATTGAAGTGCTACTTCTTCCTAACATTTCTCAGTTGGATCTTTCAAACTGCAGCCATGGGCGGTTGATAAGATGGTGCTGGTTTGGCATCACATCATGGTAAGTACCTTGGGCCAAGCACCTGTGTGATCCATCCTCCTGATTCGACTTACACACTGCTGTTCCCTTCTCAAAAGCCACCTTCCTTCAGGAACACACACTTGCTGATCTTTCATCAGAAGTGAGACAGGAAGCAGAAATTCCTGGGCAGTGCTAGGAGGGCACAAGTACGTAAAAAGCTGCCAACTGCAAAGGACCTAGTCTCCAAATCATTGTGGGGTAGCTATGGAAGGAGAAGGAAGAAAGCCTGGCAAATCTGACACTGGGACCAACAGATCCGGGCCTCTGGACCTGCCTGCACCTGCTACTCACTGCCTGTGGCATATTTCTGAGCCTCAGTTTCCTTTGCTGTAGGATAATACCTGTTTCAAAGAGCAGCTATAGAAATTGGGTTAATCCAGTGTTCGGGTTTCAGGAAACCCAAAAAGGCCTCATTTTTCGCTTTGGTAAAAATAAATAAATACATCCATCCATACATACATACACACATGCATGGATACAAACATGAAGATGAAATGGCTAAATGAATAATGAGACAGTCATTTCATGGGCATGTGGCAGTTTAGTAGAACAAGGTAGATCTGTATGTTTTGTTATGCAATGATCTCCAAGACATAATATGAGAAGAAAGATTTATACTAGATTAGGTATAATATGTTTTGTTAATGTTGAAAAAAATCTACCAAGCAATGTTGTATTTTTTAAATAAATTTATCTCTATGAAAATGCATAGAAAAATCTCTGAACACACACAGTGTTCATGACAGAGGAAGTGGAAGCGCTGGTTAAGGGAATTTTTACTTTTATCAGTAACATTTTAATTTTCTTACAGAATAATGTACTTATTAAATATGTAATTAAAACTTCTTATAAAAAGGCAGTGCTTCTGAGATAATGTATGTGCAATCACTCAAAAATAGACAATCGTGGACAGATGAGTGCTTTTGCTATTAACTCTGCCCAGGCCAAATCATACATGTCTGGGTCATTTTCCCCACGGGTAAGGTAGACAAAGCAACTCATTCCTGCCTCAGCTCTGCCTGCCTGACACCAATAGCATCAAGAAAGCACTCTCCAGACCTCAGAATACACTGTTACATACCTCACAATGCAGATGACCAAATAGTGACAGTGACGGCCTCAAGGTTGAGCCTAACAAAAGACCCTTGCTTAATGTCTGTTGATTAAATCCTTTGTCAATTGCTGTGCCTGGAAGTATAAGATCTTAAGCTCTTTTGGGATGCTTTCTATAAGGGCTTCACTGGATCTAATTCAATGGGGGTTGGATTAATCCAGTATTTCCCAACCACTTTTTTGCATCCTCCACCAAAACAACACCTCTTTAGTCTATGTTTTCCTAATCATTCCATTCATAGTATTTAGTTATTACACCTGTTGAGAACCCATGATTTGTGCTGATTCTTCCTTACCATGAACCAGGTACTGGTTAAAATCTGAACTAGCATATTTAAACTTCCAAAGAAGAGGAGTAATCTAGGCATAGAGGAGCTAAATACTTTTAGACTCCACAAATACAAGCATCAGAGCCAGGATCCCAACCCAGACAGTCTGACTTCCCTTTGTGATTGTGACCATGGCCTTGTGCTGCCTCAAAGAAAATGTGCCCGAAAATACTTGAGAAAAATACCTTGTATCTCAGAGAAAGAGAGATCAATGGAGTTTATCCCAAACAAAAATGTCAGTTTCTGGTGGTGTTTGTAGCAAATAGAAGTTGAGATTAAAAGATAACACAGCAGAGTGTAAGTAATGTAGGGTCTTGTAAAGGTAAGTTTTGGGACCACAAGTGGGAGGAAAGAACAAACCTGCTTTTATTGGAGTTTATGGCACTGAAAAATACAGCTTCTTAGACAAGACAAGAATACACAATAGCACAGGACATACTTTGAAGAGTGACAACTGGTTCTCCACGCCACATACCTAAATCAGGTTTTTGAGCCCCGTGTGTCACTTAGTGAGCACAGGCAGTGTTGTGTTTTGCTCCCTGTAACAGAGGCTGGGTCAGTTTCCCACCACATGGCCCATGACGCCCCAAACAGTGCTGTCTTCCTGACTCTAGCCAGAACCTATCATTTGCACTCCCAGAGTCTGGCTCACATGACTATGCACATGGAGCGTCCTTCTCTTTTATTGAGCAATTGATTTCTGGGGGGCGGTCTGCTTTAATTGGTTCTCATTTTCAATGTCACAGAAGCTCTTATCCCGACACTTTCTTGATCACCCTGACCACCCAGCCAGATCTGCTTTCCCTCTCTCCTGCGCTTCCACAGCATTTCGTGTGCACAGCACACACCAGAATCTCTCTGTGGTTAGGGCTGACTCGATTCTGTGTGCCCTTCCCTCTCTTAGTCCACAAGTCCCTTTCCCCGGGGCCCACCATACAGTGTCATCCCCATAGATGGTCTGTTTGGGAGATTGGGAGACTCGTGTCTGATATGATTTTCTGTTCAGAATGTGCAAGCTACAACACATGGTGGGTATGGGCATTGTTTTGTTTACTGTGCAGGCAGAAACTGGCCCACTGGATTTTAAAACGTTATCATGGATGTAACACCACAATCAATAAAATGATCAACATTTCAGCACCAAAGTTCCACAGTGATTTTTACATTATGATTGTTTTCTCTTTCCCCTAAAGCTTCTACACACACAGTCATAGCTTAGGCCACAGGCTATATAGGTATACATAAGTAGCAGATTAAAATCTTGGTAAGCAGAATACTCTGCCCATCCGTCCAATAATGATCAGTCTCCCCAAAAACAGCAGGGTGTGATTTCCCATGCCACTTCCCAGCCATGTAGTGGAGGGTAGGCAATGACAGCGTGACTCCTTGGGCCGGCTGACTGCTAAATTCAGCTCTGCCATGCACAAGCTGCATGAGCTTAGACAAATTACTTAACTTTATCCCTCAATTTCTTTATCAATGAAATTGGGTTAACGACAGCTTTCCCACCTCAAAGGCTGTAGTAGTAATTAAACATGACACACAGAACAATGTTGTTAGGTGTACTCTATTTGGAAGAGTGCATATAGTCGGAAAAGAAGGAACTAGCAGATGCTCCTTATGTATATGTAGCGTGGAAAAGAACACACCCACCCTATGGACTAACTTAACAGTGCTTAAACTCTTTGGAAATCAATGGCACATTTATCACATGACAGTCATCAAGCAGGCTGCTTTCATAATGACTGCTATTTGGGTTTTAAAGATGATGGAGTCACTCTTTAATTAACCTGCTGCTACCAGAGGATCTTAAATCAACTATTCATCTTCTAAACAAATGAGCAGCTCACAACTGCTAAAACAAATCCAAAGTAATTGTCACTACTTGAGGAGTGTGGCCGGAGGCTCCAATTTATTGGGACCACACAATTCTATTTCTGATGGGATTTATGCACCCTCCTACTATGCTGGTGGCAAAAAAAGCAGAGAAATAACCTGCAACTGACACAACAGAAACTTACAAATAACTTCCAAGGCCCTCTTTCTCCTAAGGGAGCGCGTTTTCTCCGTAACGATGTTGGACTGCAGCTATGCCTGACGTTGCGGGCAGACACATGCTGTGATCATTTGTGTAAGATGAGAATGACTCCATCTGAGAACGCTCTGGATGAGCGAGGATGTGCGAGCACTGTCCTCCTCCAGGCTGGCTCCATCTTCCCAGCCCTGGCTGCCTACTGTGTCCTCTTGAGCTCAGAAAGTCAGGAAGGCCAAGCCAGCTCTAGCTTAATAACTTTTCTTTTTTAAAAAAGTTATTATTGATTTATTCCTACAACCATTTCCAGCAAGACTAGGAGACCAGCATTCAGAGTAGACTGAAGTACATATACTTTCTTTGTAAATTATTTCATTTCACTGGGGTTTCTTGTAGGGCATTGGAAATAGCACATATCTTACTAAGTCTTTTATAAACAATCTCCCATCGACCCACTCCCAGTTTTCCAGACAATAAAGGTGAGAAGAAACGATGCTGCCTTTAATTAAATGCCAGGGTGTTCAGGTTGCCAAGGTCCCTCTTCCCCGTACGTGCACAATCAAGGCAACCATCCTGAGGCTCGGGTTAGAACTCTTCCAGCTCCAAACCAGTTCTGACTTCACAGTCCCCAGCTGGTTCAGCAGAAGTATTGCCACAGTATCAGTGGCTTCATGGTGACAATGGAGGGGGACAAATTGCTGTGTCTCATTCAGCCATAAAGAGAATGTTGCCCAACGCTGAAAGCAGAAACTGACATCAAACTCCTTCCTCAGGACTCCCGTCAACCCGGGAGGATGGAAAAATAAAGGCCAGGAGAAAGCCTGGCCCTCTCTCTCTCCACTCACTTCTGTTTCCATGAAGGACAGAGTGGCTGGAGAGGCCTGTTCCCCTCTGGAGACTTCTGATCCCAGGAGGTGGAAAATAGATCAGTGTAAGCTAATGATTGCCGAAGCCAGCAGAACATTCCCTGAGGTATCGTGCCTGTGTCTGTCCCTCTAGTTCATTCTCCCTTTCTCTCTCTCTCTCCCTCCCTCGCTCCCTCTCTCTCTACCTGGGGTAAGGGTGTGTGTGTTTGTGTCCCACTCTGTGCCTCTCTCTTTCACTCTGTATGCACCTTCCCGTCTCTCTTCACTCTGTGCACCCCTTCCAGTCTCTGCACCTCTCCATTTGTCTGTGCCTTTCTCATGGTCATTCCGTAGGTCAGGGCTGTGTGATGACATTCATGGCCCCGGAGCCCTTTCCTCCATAGGCAAAAAATAAAAACATACACATTGGTATAAGGCAACGATAACCCACTGCGTATTCATTATGCATATTTACTATTTATTATATTTATTATATATTTATTATTTATTTTATTATGTTTCCTTTTTTCTCCTGAATTAAAAAAAATTAAAATACTTTTTGGAAACTGAAAACTGTAGGAACTGAGTTTATGATCACACACACACACACACACACACACACACCCCAACCTCTCACTAGAACACTGGTCTGCTGTTCTAGTCTAGAAAAGCATAGGCCAGGTCATTTAATTGATTTCTAGTCTATGTTTGGGGCTACTGTTATTTTGCCCTACACATTCTTTTACATCTCACGGGTTAGGGTGATGATCCTTTTCTATTCCCTATGTTGAAATCTTAAGATCTAAGTTTTTGGTTAGATTCAGGACTGAAATTAAGCTACGTGTATGCTCCTGTGTGCTTTAGTTCCAGATTATGGATAAGGAGTGACCCATCTGATCAGGTCTAGACTGCTAGACATCTGCTTTGATATGCAGCTGAAGATCCAGGAAGGACACTGATGTTCCTTTGTCCTGTTTCCTGTCTTGTCAGTGTAGGTGCCACAGTGCGGGGAGCAGGATTTGGTGGTCATCCACCTCATCCACCTGCCCATCCACAAGCATGTGCCAGTTCTCCATTCTGGCATGCGTTGCCCACCACCATTTCTCTGAGGATGCCTTAGCAGCTCTTATGTGTCTATTTATTTAGCTTGATTTGTCTGTTTGGAGGAGTGGCAGGAAAATGGCACATGATGTGAGTCATAAGCAATTAGATATGACCACCTTTACTTGTTTAGATTAAGGAAACTTACATGAGAAATCATAACAATAGTTATCCTCCAAACCTAACCATCATCCATATCCTCAAGAGATAGTCTGTAGGTTTGATATTTGGTTCTTTTAACTTGTTTCCATAATAGTCCTAATTAAAAAGTCTCCCCTAAAAATCCCCAAGCTTTTTGCTAACTCCCTGGGAAATAGAATAAAATGAAATTGATTTTCTTCTTTATCAGCAAAGCTTGTAAATTGAAGGCACAAATCCCAAGAAGCCAGAACATTAAATTTATCTTAATGTTGCTAATTGGGCCCAAAAAGTGTCCTCTTTTGCTTATTAAAGCTTTGAAAAACAAGTAAATCCCACCTGTTCAATCGTACTTTATCTATTTCCCTTGGTCCCAGTAGAATAGAAAAATTTTCAATGTGTTCTTTAAAAGAGATTTCTTACCTTCACAATGACTATTTGACTATTTCTGGCCCTCACCTTTGCCTTTTCTACTTTTTGCTTACAATGATGTATTCTCCTTATTTGTTTTTATTTCCTAATAGATTTCCTTCTCTAATCCTTCAGTGTTACCAACATACATTTACCTTCCAATTTCCTTCTGGTCTCAGAGACTTATGAACAATTCACTTTATTTAAGACCAGAGGAAAAAAATTAAAATTATAAATCTAATAGTGGTAATACTTTCAAGCATAAATTTCTGTCCTTTCAACATCCTGCGCATATCTAACTCAGTTCTCTGGCCTTTCCATTGGTCTGAACCAGTCATAAAATTTTCATTTTCTAACAATCAAGGGCACACAAAAGATGAATGACAAAGACATTAGATTCCTAATAACATATTCATGAAGATTCCCTCATAGACACATTCAAATGAACTCTGTAAGTTAGGTTCAACCCGTGAAATTTCCAAACAATTTGAATTCCATCAGCTAAAGAGAAGGCACCAAAATATTTACTTATTGGATAGATAAAGATATGATCACAAATATTCAGAGAGGTTCACTTTAGGAGACACAAATAAAAGGAACCATTGAAAATCCTAAGGCCAGTGCCTGTATTTTCATTTCCCTCCTCCCATGCCAGAGTCCCTGAAGAAGCATAGAAACCTTGGGACAAATGGAGCTCTGTTCCATGGAAAAGAATCCAATCATTTAAAGCCATTATAAGAAATGTAAAGGTAGCCCCTCAAACTTACACTTAGGTAGGAAATCAACAGGCCCAAGACATAGAGAAATACAGTTATACCACCCAGGTCAGATTTTCCTTGTATTTCTAATTTCCAAGAAATACAGTAGTCCAGACCAATTGTGCCTCCCTCTGATAAGAAAATAATGCACAACAAGGTAGGCCTTTGACACATTCTCCCCATGTTTTTGCTGTAATATGTTCTATTCAAGCAATGTAACTTTGTGCTGATGTTTCTAGCTAAGGTTTCAAGAATGTTCTGTTAACTTCACCCATTCACCTCAATGACCACGCCCCTACCTCAAAGATCTTTATATAAGGTTGCTTCCATTTCTCTTCAGGGCTCAGATTTTGGAGTACAAACTCCTCTGAGCTCACCAGTGTAATATAGGTTCCCTCCATCTGTCCAAGTGCCTCCAGAGATCTTTGGACAGCCATAACACTTGGCTGTAATACTGAGCTGTTGCACTTTGCTGTAACACCTCAAGTTGACGGGACAAAAGACACAAACTGGATTGTGGCTCTGCTCAGATTCACATTAGACTTTCCGTGAGTTCTAGTTCTAAACATGCCTGAATATGTTTGAGTTTGTTTAAATATAAAAGTTCTATTATAATATTAAATAAATAAAATTAGTTATTACCAATTCAGCTGACAGAGTAATACATCAAAGCTCAATGTGAATTAGAAAATGTAATTTCCCCTTTTGAAAGAAAAAACAAACTTTCAATGCATCAGAAAATAATAATATCATAGTAAAAAGCTGAGAAGTCACACCACAAGCTTCTGGAACACTCTTCTTGGGTATTATGGAAGCTCACAGATCACTAGGGAATGGGATGGGGCTAAGTAGGAGACCCAAGGAGGAACACACTACTGCTAGGGGTTTCATAGAGTGGTTTCTCCGTAAGATAGTCTTGCAAGAATGAGTGCCACATTTCAAAAAATTAGTGTAAGGATATAGGTAATCCCTATGACATTAGAAAAAGCAGAGTAAAGGTTTCTCTGATGTATAGTCACTTTCCCATTGCTGAGATACAGTATGTAACACCCACAAGTTAATGGAGAGGTTTAATTTAGCACTCATTTCAGAGGATTCAGTCCATGGTTAGCTGGTTGCAAGGCAGAAGCATCATGGCAGAAGGGTGTGGTGGAGCAAAGCAGCCAAAAGCAAAGCAGGGTAGAGTGCTAGAGAGGAAGAGTTCAGGGACCAATAAAGTACACAAGATCACACCTCCATGACCCAGCAGACACACCCAGAAGAGTGTCCCCCTGGCAGCTCCCATGCCAATCAGGTTGACACAATTTAAGCTTAACCACCATCGATGAGAAATTGGAATTTTGTGCTGCCTTTAAAAAAATTAATTCCAGATGTCACTGCAGCACATTTGGTAAAGCTAAAAACTGGAAACTACTTAAATATCCAAAAATCAATATTGGCATATACTGAGTATTGAGTCTTAGGCAATATTAAAAGTGATACTGTAGCTTTAAATTTTTTGCCACAGGAAGTGTTTATAATAAACTTGAAAGAGTTGAAACCAATAAGAAAAGATGAAGTGAGGTTTAATTGTATTTTTAATGTCATGTATTTATCGCACATGTGAGATATGATTAGAAATATCCACATACACATCTGAGTATGTGTATGTGTCCATAAGCCTCTTTTCATCTCCTTGCCTCTCTGTTCTGAGATTTATCACAAGAGTTTAACCTAACCAGATCCTCAAGACAGGACAAAAGGAAGGAAATGAACTGAATCGTGATGGCCAGAACCCCTTCAGCTGGCAGAAGGAAAAAAAGAGATGAGAAACACATAATTTTTGTCTCCTTATCCAGGGCAATTATAAAGACTTTCTAATCACTTTAGTGAGACTGGAGAGCATTGCTTTTGGAATTAAATAGACACAGAGCATCCTCTTTTCCCATTTCTATTTTTCATGCATCTTACCCTAGTCCCCATTAGTCTTTTCATACCTCTCCCAGCACAGCGAAGATTTTTCCATTCGCTGCTGTAAGTGCTCCCTACAGCACCTGACACCCCCTATGACCTCTAGATATGCTCTCTTCCTCCCTCTCCTTGCTGTCCACTGTCTAAAAGTGCATTAATGGTCTGAAATAATAGTGGGCTGGCGTGTTGGCATACACCAGGCCATATGGATGAGCTCTCCCTTGAAAACTCCTAAACTGGCAGAATAACTGTGTAGTAAAGGGGGATCTTCCCAAGGAGCAAACATTTGAAAGTGAGAATAAGATGCTGAGTAACCTGAAGCCATGACCAGTTTGTAGTCATTATTCTCTACCTGGCACCAGCATGCTGGTTAAACAGAAGAACACTATTTGTTGGTCAAATTTCATTTTCCAACACTTTCTCCAGCGGTCCTGGCCCCGTCTGTATGCCCGCCTGGGTGCCCATGAATACTGTGCACAGCGCTGCCTGCAGGTGCAGCCCTCAAGGCCACTGACACCTGCTCTGGACGGACTCTCCTTGGCAGGCTGCATGCGTCTCTGGGCAGCTTTGCTGCTGAGGAGTAGCTAGGACTGCAGTCCGACACCTCCATCAGACAGGAACCCAAGGAGAATATATTTTATGCCCCTCATTCACCACTTTACTATAGTCACACAGAAAATGAACTCATAATTAAGTGTGCTTTTGTTTAATGTTGTTTTTTCCTAAGGCCTCCAAGAGAGAAAATGTGCAGACTCAAGAGAAAAATCTATAGGAATTCCAAGGCAACATCTCAGGGCAATATCCTCAGTTAACACAGAAAAACATAATCTCATTAAAGTACTCACAGATATCAGTTAGCGGCTTTGCTATTTACTATCCACATGGCCGTGTGTGTGTGTGTGTGTGTGTGTGTGTGTGTGTGTGTGTGTTACCAGGGACTGGACTCAGGGCCTTTGTACTGAGTTACATCCCCAGCCCCCATTTTTATTTTTTATTTTGAACAGGGTCTTGCTAAGTCCCTAAGCTGCTAAGGCACCTTTGTCATTAGGTTGTCCAGCCTAGGCTCAAACTTAATGATCTTCCTGCCTCAGCCTTCCAATGTGCTATGCTTATGTGGCTTTGCAAATTAGTAAGCCTCGCTATTCATCCGCTTCCCTCTCTGTAAAATGGGATATGAGTACTAAATACTCAAAAAGCTATTTCATATTATGGCATCACATTTACAAAGTGCTGAGACCCAAACGTGGTATAAAGTATGCATTAGATAAATATTTGATGGATAAATACACACATGCATATCACTGAGCCCACAGAAGACATTCAGGGGCAAGAAGGAAGACAATATTCAGTGAGCAGCTGGTCTGTTATCTGATTTCATGTGTTATCTTGTTTGCTTCTGTGATCAACTTTCCAATTGCTATCACTGATTCCATTTTAAAGAGAAGGAAACTGAAGCTCAACTAAGATAAAGTGACTTACCCAAATTTACACAGCGACTGAGCTAGGATTTGAGCAGAGGGCTGAAGACAAATCGCAGCACCACACCATGTGCATAACATTAACAATGACAGTCACAGCCAGAACCAGCCCTGCCACTGCCATAGGGTGCTCATTCAATCTTCTGTCTCTCGGCCACGACTGAAGGCTGTGTTCCTCATCACTGACTAAAACTGGTGTAAATTCAGGTCCCCATATGGTTAACTAGATATCCACTTACCAAACACAAGTGCTGAAAGCATCGTGCAAGGGAGATAATCCATCAACCCAGACTGGAAAGGATGTAACAGTTCTGGGATAAAAATGGCAGAGTTTTGAGAACATATCCTCATTTTACCCAAACAAAAAGTAAGCATTGACAACTGATAAAATAAAACAAATTTAAATAGGAGTCTGAAGGTGTTTCCAGCTTTCTACTTAGATGATTGCTGATTCTGAATTTGGGGAAGGAAGAAGAGATGGAAGAAAGGAGAGAAGAGGAGGAAACGGAAGCAAGGCAGAGAAAAGTGAAGGAGGGAATAAGAAGGAAAAGAAGAGGTATATAAAAAAGAAGACAGAGAGGAGGAAAGGAAAAACAAATGTTTACTGAGCATCTGCTTTCCTCAAAATCCTTTATGATAAGAAAACATACAAAACTCACCCAGTTGGAAAACCTGGATCCCAATCCTGTTTCTCAAAATTGCATCAGTGAGGAAGAGCTTGACTATGTTTGTAAACTTCTGCCTAACCTTCCTATGGGATGCTCCTCACAGCCAGCATGCCTGGAGCAGGTGCCACCCTTGTGCAGCAGCCCTGAAAGGTAAGGAAACCCTGCACACTGCCCTCCCTGGGCTCCTCTGTTGCCCAGACACCTGCTGGCAGATGTCACTCGGGCACCATGAGCCTGAACCAAGCTCAGATGCTGTGCTCACGTGACTGCGGCCACCCTTGCCTCTGAGCAGCCATTAAGAATTCCAGTCATCTCTTCCCACAAAAAGCTTCTCTTTCTCCTGTCTTCTGCAGCAACATCACTACCAGCTCCCAAGCTCCGGGGGCCTGCTGGAAAGTGCAGGTTGATTGATAGCAACTGTGTCTTCCAGCAGAAGATGCTACCCTTGAGAGTCACAGATGGTGAGATGACTTGCGGTAATTTTCTCACCAAAGAGCACTGAGCTCAGGCAGCCAGGCCATATTCAGCAGAGAATCATTTCCAGTCTAATCCACAGAGGAGACTTTTCACAGCCGTAAGCTTTCACTTGAGTTGTTATCAGACTTCCCCATCACTGACTGTTTAAGAAAATATTTAAAGGACTCCACATAGACTGTTGCTTTACGGTTTCACTCCCCTGCTTGGCTGTGAGCATCAAAACGCAGTCTAGGTGAAGCATGTTGGTACTGTCTACTATCTTTCTCCTCAGGTGTGCGAAAACCCTTCCCCAGGGACCTGTTGTCCTCCTTAGCCAGCGACAGTGACAAGAGGGGGTGGATAAAGTAGTTATCAAACCTCAGCTGACTTTAGAGGCAGGGAGAGAGGCACATAATTGTGCTACAGAAGGGATTATCTATTCTGGACATTGTGTTCAATGCTTAGGGAATTCTGAACATTTTTCTTGCCTGAAGGAAAACACCGTGTGAGGAACAGAACCATTTTGGAGTCAAACATACCTGATTTTAAATACGGGGTTTACCATAAAGACATTAGCTTTGTAACTGAGCAAGTTACTTGGGTTTTCCTAAAGCTTAGCTTCCTTTCATTAAAATGGAGAAATAACATCTGACTTGAAGGACTATGGTGAGGATTAAATAAGATCATGTAGGTGTGGCAGGTAAATTTACTAAAATTACTTTAAACTGCATTCTTCTCCCCTTTATTTCCCTTTTTTTTCTTCTCAAGCAGGTAGGAAAATTTTATCCTTCCTTGTTTCAGTGATTTGGGCTCTTCGAAAGTGAGCAGTAACCAGATATCAAAGGCTCTTCTTGGCTTACATTGACACCAGTGTCTGTTGAAAAAAATAATGCCCAGAGCCAGGCACAGTGGTGCATGCCCATAACGCCAGCGCTCTGGGAGGCAGAGGCAGGAAGATGCCAAGTTCAAGCCCAGCCTGGGCAACTTAGCAAGTCCTTGTCTCAAAGGCGATGTCAGCAGGTGGGAGCAAAGAAAATGGGAGCTCCCTGTGCATTTCTCTCGATGTTAGTGCAAACTAAACTGATGTAAAATTTAGCCTATTTTAAAAAAATGACTGAGATATTCAGTGCTGATATTTTCCTCTATTACTTATCCAAGTGTAAATTGTGCACGGTAGCTAAAAAAAGAATGTAAGCTAAAATAAACATACATAGACGCATACATATATTGTAAAGGACAATCTAAAATAAATATCTGTGAAGTCAATTCCTAAAAAGAATAAAGAAACAAAGAATTTTAAAAGGGCTGGGGATGTAGTGAAGACCTTGGGTTCAATTCTCAGCACCATAAATAATAATAATAATAATACACAGCAGTAGTTATTTAGCATATGTGATGCTGAAAGATACCATTTATAAGAGCAACTGAAAATAGTAAGGATCAAAATGAGTAGATATGATAGACATATGGATACAAAGACGTGATATGATAATGTTGTAAAGATGTCAATTTTTCCAGAAATGTATAAATACAATGTAATTCACTAAAATGCAAGAAATTTCCAAATCAATTACAAAATTATGTAGAAGAGCAAAGGGTCAAGAATGGCCAAGCCATTCCTGAAGAGCAAGGAGTGGAGGTGAAGGGGTGGAAGCAGCTGTCTAACCAGATTTAAAGCTTACTGCCAAGGTATGGAAACTGATGGCAGTGTGAGACCGACACAAAGACAGACAATGGCCCGCAGCAGAGCCCAGCAATGAATCTTTGCGTGTGTGGAAACCCGGTGGATGACAAGGATCTCATTTATAGATCACAGAAAAGATAAAGGCTGTTAGGACAATTAATGACCATATTTAATAAGTAGAGGGAATGGGACTCCTCTTATGTGACAGGTTGATTTAAAAAACACATATGTGTACATGAATTTTTGTCCGTGTGTATTCTTGTATATGCACTATGTATGTGCACTTATACACATATGTTTTAATTGACTGGTCATGAAGGAGGGGTCCTGCTACAACTATTTTTTAAGTGGCTTTTAATTGTCTTGATATTATTTATATTTTCCAAATAATCTGTAATGACATCTCTCTCACCTAGCAGGTTTTCATATACCCATGGATCCATTTCTGGGACTGTTGTGTTCTACTGGTCTTCATGTCAGTCTTTGTACAGTATCATCAGTATTGATGGATAGATAGATAAGATCTACATCTATATCTATATATCAGAAGAACATAATTTTAATAATTTTAATAAGACACCAAGATTATGTTTCCTGCCACATAGGACAAATCGGGATTAAAACCAGAATGTAATATTTCAAAAAATGTGTTATTCCTTGCATATCTGAGCTTACATACCAAGATTCGAATCTGCTACATAGGTGATGTCCACATGGTAGAATTTTCCAAAGCAGGCCTTGGTAAACATTCATCTTCCTTAAAGTTTTCATGATCATGTAGGTTTGCATGTTGCCTGGTACAACCTTGTGCCTATTGGTTCACAATGCACTTTAGCATATCGATGCCTTGGAATGAATCTTTCTCTTAACTGCCCTTGCTAACAAACATTCTGGAGGAAATCTGTCACAAACTTAGAGCTGGAATTGCACTTGCCAATTTTGGAAAATACTCTTGTCACAGAGCAGAGCCAGCCTCTCTGCAGGGAGGCCAAAGGATTGTTCCCTGACACCGTGTAGAAGGTAGAGACCTCCGTTTTTTGCAGTCCAGAGGGAGACATTTTTCCATCTCATAGTGAAGCAATGGCTGCCTGCCAGGTCTGAACTCACCGCAAGATCAAATCCAACATTCCCTCAATTTGAGTGCTTTTGCTGTCACAGTAACAAACTGTTGGGCTTTACCAGAAACTGATAAATCACAGGCTTTATCCGGTAAACACTCAGCACATTCTCTGCACCCCATCCCTTTAAAACACCCATGTTTGCATTTACTGTTTGCTTTAGAGACTGGAAAGCAGACAGAAAGGGTGGGAGGGTAGCATCTTAAAATAATGTCGGAATAATATCAGGATCTAGTAAGTTCAGACCAGAGAACTGCTGACATCTGTCTATTGATTGAAGATCTCTGGGCCACAGAAATAGCTCTCACTCACGTTCTACTCAAGGTTCTGGAATTGCTTACTTGTGGATTCCTGATGGGGAGAGATGAGTAATGGGAGAGGACCCTGATCAGAGATGCGGGAAGCAAAATGAAATGCCAATTCACTGGAGGTAGGGTGAGGCTGGGGAAGACTCCTAAGGGATCGCCCTGTGCTTGCCCGAGCCACCAAGCTGCCAGCATGGGTACAGGATGGAGTTCACGGCTGGTCCTCTAACTCACCTTTGTGTAGCAAGCGCTTGTTTTGTTTTGAGACAGGGGCTCACTATGTAGTTCCGGCTGACCTTGGATTCACCATGTAGCCGAGGCTGGCCTGGAACTCACAGCGATCCTCTTGCTTCAGCCTCCTGAATGCTGGGATTCCAGGTGTGTGCCACCACACCCAGCAGCAAGTAGATTTTTAAAAGTAGGTAGGTGAGAATTTTTATGAAAACTTCAAAAATTTAAGAGCTGGAAGAGGTTCAGCATCTTAATATTAATTTGGATAAATCAGGATATAAACGTGCTTATATAGATGCATACACACATAAGGCACCCACACATGCATACATGCATAGTTTCTGAATAGGCTGAAGGACATTTTATTATTCAGAGATAACAACCAAGCAAAACTCCCTTGAACTGTGAATACATTTTGCAAAAATTAGAAAGGAAAATACTAAAATATTAACTATGTCTGACTTTTGGTATTGGATTATGGCTGGTTTTATTCTTCTTTTCAGTTTTAATGTATGACCCAAGTTTCTCTGATGAATGGGGCTCTCGTCTCTGGGCCATATAACACATTAGTACTGAAAGAAGCAGTGAGGAAACAGCCAGAGATTTTAGCAGTGGGCTTTCAGAGTACAGAAAGCACAAGAGAGGCTCAGAGAATAGTGGAGGGCGGAGGAAGTTGCAACTCCTAGGTACAGCATTCCATCATGTAACTATGAGGAAATTTACTTACACGTCTCAAGAGTGGGTATTTATATTGCTTCCCATTTTTTCCTATGATAAATAAGACTGTGGTATAATTATTTTTATTTTTTAGGATAATGTCCCAAAAGTTAGATTACTGGATAAATGAATATCAATATTTTAAAATCCTCATGCATGTTGTGATATTGTTTCCTGTTCTGAAATGCTAGCTGATATTTATGCCAGAAATATATAAAAAGGTCTGTCTTAACTTCTTGGACTGAAGCATAAAAAATTTCATATAATCTTTACCAATTTAACAAACCAAACAATGGCTATTGTTTAATTTTTGCTTTCTTTGATCACAAGGAAGTTTATAGCTTTTCTTGTAAGTTCACTTGACATATTTAATTTCATCTTTCATGAACTTTCCTTCTCAGTTTTATTATTTATTGATGCTTTGGAATACATATATATATTCATATATATTCATATATATAGAGAGAAATGTGGATATATAAGTAAGTTTATATACCTTTATACAATATACAAAATGTTTGCATTAAGGATATTTACTTTTCTCCAATATTTACTATGAATATGTTTCTGCTTTGCATTAATTTTGTATGCGATAAATGTTACCTGATGTTTTTCTAGTTCTTTTTTGCTTTGAAACTTTCAAAGTCCTTCCCTATTCAGAGATCAAATACATCGCTGCTCAGCCTTTTGGCTAAGATCATGTGCAGAGATCAAATAAATATTCACTAAATTACCTTAGAGATTTTTATCAATTTTTTCCATTCAAATTCTAATCAATGTAGATTTTTCTTTCTGTCAGTGTCATGGGATGAAAATACAACTTGCTGTTTCCCCAAATATCTAATTTTCTCAACACTCTCTTCCTGGCAATATCTTCTTTATTGAACATATTAAGTCATTCTATATACCAGGATATATCTTTTATAATAGGAAAAATGCTATTTTTTAAGTTTATAAATGCAATGAAGACCTTGTCACTAGAAGGTCTACAAAGTGAACATTTTCTTAAATGGCAGCGCCTCTCCTCACACTCTGCCTTGTAAGCTGTGGCTAGTGATCCACCTACCAGGTTGCTGAAAGCCAAGTCTGTATATAAGTCAGCTTTCTCTGCTACTCTTCCTACCAAAGTAGTGAGGGTACAGACTCCACCGGCCTCCCATCGCTCACAATTCTCACAGCACAAGCATCGGATCAAGCAGTCCCGAGAGCATTCTGGGAAGTGGCAGAAACAGCCAAGGGATCACATGTTTAAGAAGATGATATCTAACGACACAGAGGGAGAGGATAGTGGAATGGGCTCACTGTACTGTCTGAGGGGTAAAAAGAATGTTCTAACCTGCAGACACTCACTAGGAGAGGAACTCTAAGGTGGGAAAACAACTCATAGCTGAAGAACAGATGTAAAGAGAGAACGCTGGACTACAAGTGAGGAAGTCTGAGGGCCCCATCTGACTCTGCTTCAAATGACCTTGGAGAGGTCAATAAAACTTTGTAGGACCCTGGGCCTCCAGTCTGTAAAATGAATGAGTTTGCCTATTTGAGGGGCCAATTTGGAATTTCACAAGCTACCTGTGCTGATATATTTCACTTGTTTGCAAGAGTGTTTTAATTTTTTAATATAACAGGACACACACTGTTTCTAAAAGCCCTTATTGTTTGTCACCAGCAGTTTCACTTACGCTACTTACGAGGCCTCAGAGTCAAAATGATCTGTAAAGTTCTTCCCAACTTCAGGAATTTATCCAGTCTATCAGAAATCCACATTGGCCCTACTTTCAAAATACACTCTAAATCTGACCACTTCTCCCATCTCCACCGCTTCCACCCTAGCTGCTCTGCAGTCTTTTCCCAATAAAAGCAGCCAGAGCTGCCTTTAGAAGCACAGATAAAGTTGTCACTCACATGTCACTTCATGAAACGGGACACCTGCTCCCATTTTAAACAGCCATGCTTTTTACCATATAACTGGATCACACTGGACCAGAGCTCCATTTTCAGGTAGAATGGCCCCTTCTCATATACTATGCACTTCTAAAATTTATGCTGTGGGCTTTGTTTTGTTTTGTTTTTGGTCTGTTTTGTCCCACTAGAGCATAAGATCACCGAGGATAGTCATTTTGGTCTGGTTTATCTAATACAATGGCCCCAATTCCTAGAACAGGGTCTGGTACAGACTGAACTGTGAATGATTATGAATTGATGGATAATTTTTTGTGTCTCCATAAATTCTTCCAATTCTAAGGAATGACATCAGGGAAAGAGCATTACAAAGTGGAGCTCAGATCTTGTCTAATTTGTCCCATTCCAGCAAGACATTCTACAGCCACCTCCCAGCCTGCAAATTCTCAGCAGGACTCGGGGAGACTTTTCTGTAATAAGCATGAAGGCTTATCACAAAGACAAGAGTTCAGCTAGGAGGGAGACTTCTCTTCCACTGCTGGTAAGTAAGGAATAGGTATGAGGATCAATTTATAAACAAAAAAGGCAGACAGGCCCCAAATGCAGCCTGGCACTGCTCCTGTGAAACAAGTCAAAGATGTGTGGTATCATCTACGTTCTTTAAGCATATCATCCCTGGGGACCATCCCCGGGTCTGTTTGCTGAATTCAAACACTCTGCCAATTAGATCTTTTGTTTTTCCAGAGTGCTGCATTCTTTTTCAAAGACTAAAAAGGGTAAAAACAAAACAAAACCTTCTTGAGCTATTTGCCAAAGCTTTTGCATAGATAGATCTCTTTCTATCAAGTATGGACTGAAGGAGGACACTCTCCCCTTGCAAAGGCAGCCAGTCTCACTGCCACTGGATATTTTCACCTCCACCAGCTACCCTTGGCCATTCTTGCCCTTCTCTTCCTGTCCTTGACCTTTCATCAGCTGAAGTGTGGCTTAAGTCTGGTCACTGACTTTTCTTATATTTCACAAACCAACACCATCTAGAAATAAAAGGATAAAGAGAGATGACAGGAACCATTTTAAGATTGCCAACCCTGCTATTTTGTTAAGTAAATACATTGCAATTGTACATTTGGGCACACTTGGAAAAAAATAAATACATCATCTCAAAATGAGTTTAATAATATTATCTTAATGAGATTCTTGTATTTTGTATCTCAGAGAAATTTTCAGAGGAAGCAGTATTTGGGGAGCAATGATATGAATGTCCCTGAATCTCGCATCTGGAGTAGTAAAATCTCAGTGTGAGGCTCCACTGAGGGATCGTGGGTATGATCCTAACTGGACATTCCACACTAGGGCAAAAAAAGAAGAGCTCTCTCTCTCACTGGGTGTTAAGCACATGCTCAACTACTGTGTCCCTTGAAGTCACAGCACTCTAGGACAGTTAGGGTCTGGGAGAGAGACAGATTTGTGAGGCAAAGTCTGGGATTTTGGAGGGTGTCTTCACAGTGGATGTAACCCAGATGTTGTCCTTAGAGAACTAGGCAACTAGCTTTCCTTTGTCCTATTCCTTTCAAAATCCTTCAGTAGTTGTTGCTGATCAGCAAATGGCATTTGACAAGTGACCAAATATGCAGGGCCATATACTAAAAGGGCCACGGTAGTTGTAATTCCATTACAACTAGGTAACTACCAAATAAAACTTTAAGTCACATGGTACAAACCAGTCATGTGAAAGAAAAATGTGGCACTCAAATATTTGTTCCAGGTTGCAAGGTACACCAAGAAAGAAGTATATGTCTGTGTGTGTATACATATATACCCCTATGCTTTAAGTGTCTTTGTTTAAAATTTGTGCTATTTACTTAAGGCTGTAGATTTCTAACTTTTCTAGAAAAGTTTGCCAGCAAAGAGCCCTCATTCCAGGGTGGCCACCCCTGAATGCAGCTATGCAGAGTCTGGCCAAGGCCTCATCTCAGGGTTGATCACAACATTCCCTGCCTGGCACCTGTAAGCATCTGTGTTAGTTTATACATCCCTTGAAAGAAGCTTCGAAAAGATCCACTGCAAAGAGAAAGAAGGAAGAAAGTGAAGAAACAATTAGATGAAGCCAGGAGTAGGGTCTGACCCACAGTATTCACGCACAATTCTGTATGGTTTGCTGGAGGTGTGCTGCAAATTTGGTTCTCAACTTCTTCGCTGCTGACCGTAGTTCCCAGTCTGAGATCAAAATAAGGCCAAGTTTTTGTCCTTCAATAAAATGCAGTCTTACCATAGTAGCAATAG
Source organism: Heterocephalus glaber (assembly GCF_053883595.1). Lineage (NCBI taxonomy): Eukaryota > Metazoa > Chordata > Mammalia > Rodentia > Bathyergidae > Heterocephalus > Heterocephalus glaber. Next base: position 12,282,964 of record NW_028258296.1, on the reverse strand, counting down.
TAAATCCCATGAAACATATCTTGTTCCCCTTCCCACTGGAAAAAGATCTTCCCATTTCCTATTATCTGTCTTTTATTTTGCCCTTTATGTATAATTTGGGTTGCTCCTATGAGAGAAACCATGCTATATTTAAACCTGTGTCTGATGTATTTCACTTAACATTATAGCCTCAAGGTGCATCTATTTATCTATAAAATTGGAGGGAGTGGGGAAGGAGAGAAGGGAAAAGGGATTAAAAATAGAATTGAAGAAAAAATGGAAATAGAGCTTTTGCAAATGGGAAGGGGAACAAGAGTTGGAGGGAGCATGGAGGGATGAGAGGGGAAGGGACTGAAAGAGAACGAAGATGTGTTGTGGGTGTGTGCAGACTGCCCAGAATAAATGCAACCATTGCGCACTGCAAACACGTGCTGATAAAAAAACAAAATACAATAAATGAAACAGAGTGATACAAGGCAGTGCAAAGTGCCAAAATGTGTGGCCTCAGTGACAAAGGAGCAGAGAAGCCCCTGGTAGGAGAGCAGCGTCGAGGAGCACGGAGCAAGATGTTCAGAGAGGTCTGGCAGAGCACCCCAAGGACTGCATAGGGAAAACAAGATTGTGTCAAAACAACAGGATGACAGGGTATTAAATTCATTCAGCCATCAAGTAATGCCCTTAATTTCTAGCAAATCTATTTTGTTTCCTGAAGTATCTTCTTTATATGGGTTGTTGTGAAACTACTATGGAAAACTCTAAGCTAGTTAAAAATGAAACGCCTCTTAGAGTGTACTGTGTAAAGACCTTGCTTTGAGGCTTAGGGATCCAATTTCTTTTTCTCTCTTCAAATGAAGATCACTCATGCATGGTGGGGCCTACTTGCGTCACGTGGGCACCAAAGGGAACGTCTGGCTCTCTGTCACCAGGCAGAGCTGAGAAAGGAAAAGGGCCCACTCACAGGACCAGTCGGTTCTCCTGGCTGCAGCACCCAGCACAATGGATTGCGTTTGCTTTTTCTCTCTTAAATCTGCATCAAGCATCATCAAGACAAATTCTAACAATGACTCCACAGCCCTCCTTCTATCTCTGCATGTCACTGATGGAGAGTTTTGTGTGGCCTGAGTGAAATAAATGGCACATCCATTTGACAAAGCAAAACAAATCTTGAATTAACAAACAGCAATGCTACCACTTCTTGGTTTATTAGTGGAGAACGATATATTTCATGCATTTTCTTCAGTTCAATATCCTATCTGTTTCAAAATGAGGAACAAAGAGCTCATCACATCAATAATGGCAGTTCAAGCAGCCATAGGGACAGAACGACAATTTTCTCCCCTATATAAATGGAGCTCTGTGAGTTCTACAGGGAATTGACTCTTCCAGACAAATCAATTAAAAAATTATAAAGCAGTTGGTGGCTGAGTCAGTAGGACATGAGAGTGTCATGTACTTCCTCTTCTCCTCTATACTGCAGAAGTAAAGTTGAAATCTTTTTTCATGAGGTATTGACCACATCCTTCTATCAAAGTAGCCACAGTCATCACAGAGTCAGCCAGTATTTCTGTAAGAAATTCTATCTGAGGGGGATTTACAGAATATTGGCCACCTTTGATTGACAAAGAGCCGATTTAAAAGCTGAGGTCTCTGTTGCCAGGAATTCATTTCATTTGCATATTATACATAGGACAAAGCCATTTCTTGACCATTAGCGGTTCTACATGGGGGATAACTTTCTTCACAAAGTTTGCATTTTTTTCAAATGCAAAGATTACAAAGATCAGAGTCTTGTTCGGCCTCAGTACTGACTTATTTTCCTTCCAAAACCTGTATTCCATTTCCAGGTGGGCCCTGAAAACGAGATGATAAAGACACAAGGCTGGTTGCAGGTGCTCAGCTCCGGCACAGAGAAAGAGAAAGGCAAGGGCAGAGTGATGCAGCTCTGCTTCATCAGAGTTTGGACAGAGCTTGGGCAAAATGAGAAGGCAAGTGACAGAGCAGCTGAGCTACCCAGGTCAGAAGTGAAGATTACTAAGGACCACATCTTCAGGGTCAGTAAGAGCTGGATGGACAAGGCAAGCAAGGGAAGAGGGTCAAGATTATGGACCAGGTCCATGATTTGGGGAAGATAACTGAGGAACAAAGGTTCAGGGACCCAGGTCCCAACAGCTGCCATGCTGCACAGCTGCACTGGGCTGGAAGGAGAGTTGGGATTTTCCTGAGTGAGTCAGCAACTCAGCCAATGTTGAAGAAGGCTGAACATAGGGACTTCATGGTGGCATTCCAGGCTCCAGACCAGTTTTCTCCATTCACCATGCTGCCTCTCAGTAAGAGCTGAGTATAGCCTGACATGGGCCACAGGACAAAGGAAATGTTTCCTTGGATCGCTTGGGGCTGATCCTACAGAGGAGCTGAGCCTGAGATGATGGTTGGTGGCAGAACCTAACACTTGGCTGGAGAGGTAAACAATGAGATGAGAGGTCAGTTACTTCCCAACTTTCTAGATTTTCTGTGCCCTAGGTAGGACAGAAGGGAACACAGTTAGTGGCTGGTATACTCACAGAGGGGTTGGCAGCAGGAAGCTTAATGGGTGTCTAGAACCAACATAGAGCAGATGGATGAGAACTGGAGATAGCACCTCCTGAGCCAGTTGTCAGACGATGAACAGAGACCACCTGCTACTCTCTCAATTCTAGAGACCAGGCTTCTCCCCTAGGTTCTCATCTTCATAGGCAGCCAACCATATCTAATGTCTGAGGAGCCCAGGCTCCCTATCTGATGATATAGACAAGGACATCTGGAGTGAGACAGGCCCCCCCAAAGCAGAGGCTTCAGGCTTTTCCTTCTTTGAAACAACTTCCTTTGACACCCACCATCTTTCTGGAGCAAGGGCAAGAGTCCTGGAAGTGGGGACTTGAAAGTCTTACAGTCTTACTTGATGGCTCATCCTTAAGCTGCACTCCACGTCCTGGGAAATAAAGCCCAGGGCTTCCAGGAAAGGAAGTTACTTGTACAGTCCTCTACTTTCATGCCTGTTTTGCTTAGCATTGTGTTCCCTGCAGCTAAGGGTCACTTTGCCAGAGAGAAGGTACGGAACAACAGGTAGTGAATGAATAAATTGATTCCACAACATCTTCTCTGCTATAAGTCATTTCCAGTGGGTCAAGTGACCTCTGAATGTCAAAACTTCCTCTTCTGCAAATTATATTGAATTTGACCATAATCCAGACAAATTTATTATTTTAAATTTTTTACTAGTACACACTGGAGTATTTGATGATTATATTCATTGTGACAAGTTGGTACATGTACATAACATGATGTCATTCTTTTTCACCCTCTCTCCTCCTCTCTCCAGCCTTCCCCCTCCCTCCATCTTTTGTGTCTCTTCCCTTTTTCAAAAGTGCAGACAAGTTTAAAAAGCTCATTACACAGCCCATTTGCTTAGAATCTAAGGGATGGAATTTCTAACTATGCTTCTCTCAGACTGTCTGCCTGTGAGACTGCAGATTCCTGGGCCCCACCCAGAACTACCACATCGAAATCCGTGAGTACGGGAATCAGAAGTTCTTGAGGGCAACACAAGTGATATTATACACAGGACAATCTGAGACTCGCAGACTTCCTTTTATTGAAAAATATTACATTCTAGCTATAAGCTTGAGACTTCATACACAGTCGGATTTAATCCTTACAATTACCTTATGAGGCCAGCATTAGCCTTCTTATTTTGTAGCATAGGAAACTGTCATAAACAAAGTCACATCTCCAGGAAGGCTACCAACCAAGGTCCATCCCAGATACCTAAATCCCAAACCACTACTCCTGCAAACTGAGTTCAGTGAAGGCTGGCAACAGAACCTGTCTAAATTCCCATCTTATTTCATTTTAATTTTTATGCTTACGAGGAAGAACTGAGAGGACATCTCTCTCCACTTGGTGGATGTTTCTGTCCCCACAGCCTATCGATACAAGAAGCAGTAAGAAAGGCAGAAACAGAGGGCAGAAGGAAAATGACAAAATGGATGCACACAAGGATTGTCTGTGCACTGAACTGAACAGTTACAACTGAATTTTGTATCTTGGTTTACAGTGGTTAGTAATGTGGAGTTATCACCCCATAACACACTTGAAACATGACATTGCACCAGTGGTACTGCCACACATAACCACTGCCTACAGGTAACAAGGATGAAAGATACAGCCACAGTTGGCTTTAAAATTCTGAATTGTGCCAACACACACACTCACACACAATATGACTTGCAAACTACCACATCCCACTTGTCAGTGTTGTGGGTCTAATCAAAATAGCCTTTTCTTTTTCTTCAAAGCAGCTGTCACTGTCAAATGCCATCTGCATCATAATAATCCTGAAACAAAATGATGTCGGTTTTTATCACTGGATATGTGCATGGTGTCTTGATGCCTGTGGAAGTTACCTGGCTTCATATAATAATGAATAGGTAAGTTATGTGCTGCAAACCAGAAAGATAAAGGTTATTCCTTAAAAGCACCAATGCATTCTCAAGGAAAGTACATCTCTGGGTGATATAACCTAGTAAAAGCATGAGAGTTACCATCAAGTGTCAGGGTATAGCTCCATCACTGATGTTTTGGTGCTTTTAGGGTCAAAAAGGACTTCCCATCTTGTTTTAATCACCTGTCGCAATATCTACTGCTACTATTTTAGAGGAGTTTAATGAGGCTCTGCTACATCAATAAACATGAAAGAGCTTGGACCACCTAAGATGTTATTCTAATGTGATGAATAAGGATCATGTCTGGGAAAAACTGGGTGTAGGTGTGAATTCTAGGAGCTCCCAGCATGTGTTCCCACTACTTCCAGGTGCCGTCTCAAAGGATGGACTTATGTCAGTGCTTCCTGCAAGGTACTTTGAACAACTCATACAAAGACATTTGAAGCACAAATTATTTTTATAGAAGATATTATAAGCGCAAGGCAGTAGTTGCTACAATTACTATTCAATGAAGAATCTCCTTAAATGTATGTGGTAGACGTGCTTGGTGAACCGAATATTTTTGTGACTCTTGAAGGTTTAAGCTAATAACACCTATATAGTTACTGAAGCTAATTTGACGACTGTAATACAGAGAGACAGATAGGTTCATTACCACAAATGAATACAGTGCTGTATGCAGAAAAATTGAAGCTACTACTATTATGCAGATGTGGCTGCCTAGAGCTAACCCCAACTCCTCCCTGACGCCTTCCCTGTTTGTTCTGGGTAATAGAATTTCAGGCTGTTACAGGTTTGCTAAGAAGTTTCCTCATCTGTGAAATGAGGGCAATGGAGGAAATCGCTGTGGCTCCTTCCAGCTGTCTGAGTACACAATGGTTTCTGCATGTTGTGCAAAATAACAATGGTGAGTGTTTTATCTAACTGACAAGAGAACTTTTGGCAACCTCCTCTTATCTCCCTGCTTCAGCTACCTTGATTGCAGCAGTTACCTTTAACGTGATTCATCCATCCAGGGTCTCTAAGTTGTTTTAGTTCAAACCTCTTCCTGCCTTGCCTAACCAAACGCCATTCCTTGTTGTATGGCGCTAAGGCACAAAAGCTAATCAACAGATGAAAGGTGAAAAAGGAATACTTCTGGGCTCACAGGAAGGGTGACCCTGAGTTGGGGAATTACAGACTTTCACATCAACTTTAGAAAGAGTATGGTAACCACCAAGGCTGAACCGCACAGAACCACGGTGTGCAGAGAATCAAAATACATTCAATCAGCAAGTGCCAAAGAATGAAACACTGGAGCTGGGAAATTAAACCAATTCCTTGGCCACAAACGTATCTGCTGTTTGGAGTATGAATCATTTCTCATTTGCACAGAGCTTCAGCATTACATGCTGTATTCATTTCCAGAGGAATAGAACCAATGCCAATCGATAAAAGCAAAATTGACTAAATTATGATGCATCCAAATCAATATAAGAATGATTGGATAAATTATGTAATCAAATCACATTATGGAGCCATTAAAAGACATACATTGGGCTGGGATGTAGCTTAGCAGCACAGCGCTTCCTTAGCATGTATGTGCAAGGCCTCAGAGATCCACTCTCCAGCATCAGGAAGACAAACAAACAAACAAAAAGACAGATACATATATATGGAAGATTTTAACCGAGACACAAAATTTCGGCTAGACAAGAGGAATAAGTTCAAGAGGTCTACTGTTTATCATGGAGACAACAGGTTATGATGTTATGTAACATGTATATATTGTATATTTGCAGATTGAAAATGATTAGATATTAAGTATTCTCACTACAAAAAATGTGAGCAATACACATTAATTACTTTGATTTAGCCATTCTATTATGTATATAAATGTCAAAGCATCATGTTGCACATAAAAATAGTTACAATTTTTACTTATCAATTAAAAAAAACCTTTATTGAAGTTTTTAGGAGCTACATATGAATTAACCTGCCTGACTGTCCATGATCCATGGTAAAGTTAAAAAAAGAAGAATATTTTCTTTAAAAAAAATTTTTAAGGAATCCTAAGGAGGAAAAAGAGAGAGGTGAGTATGTTAAATATAACCCGAGTCTGCACCTAATGATCTTTAGGCCTGAACCTGATTTGCATTCATACTGAAACATCCTTCCGTGGAAAATGTACCCCATGACATGTACAGAATCCAGCTAAGCAGCTCTGAGCACAGCTTGAAGTCAGACAGGTCTAGCTTTACTTCGCATCTCGAACACTCACTCCCAGTGACTTTGGGCAAAGTACTTATTTCTAACCCTCGGTTTTCCTCACTACAAATGCTGATGATAGTGCCTTATCGCACAGGGGCATTGTCCAGATGGAATGAGACTGTGTAAAGAAAGTGCTGAGCACAGTGCTGGCACACAGCAAGCGCTCAATAAGTGGTGGCTACTACTTTAACTATTATCTAATTGCCTTAGAGATCAGCCTTTACTAAAAACAGAAACCCTGCTGCAGTGTGACATTTAAAAGGCCACCACCGCAAAGAATACGCTTCGGCTTCCAGGAAGGTACTTGTGAAAGCGTGGGCCGATGAATAAATGACATTTGATTTTCTATTCCAACATCTTTCCATTTCAACATTTTCTGATAGGCAGCCACATGGTGCTCTCAACCCGCCCAGCTTTCCTCCCACGTTATTCCAAATGTGAAGCACGGTCCCCAAAGCTCCCTGTTTGTCCCTTTGCAGATCACCCACAGGTGGCTATGGCCCTGAGGTAGATGAGGTAATTTGCTTGAGAAACACAGCCCAGTAATTCCATGCTTCAGGGAGAGAATAAATGGAGAAAGAAGCAAAATGAGAGCAAGAGAGAGGGAAAGAAGGTGAGACCAGTCTCTGCTCACCCTCTGGTGCTGTCTCGGGTCCTAGACCAACTATCTAAGAAGAAGATCATTTTACATTGGGAGGGGGTTCTCGGGTTTTGAGACAACCCTAGCTTCTTTAGAAACCAGAGCAGACAAACACAAACTCACTAACAGCGAAAATGCTACTGCCCTAAATTCAATTAAATTCAACTCAGGGTGTATGTACTCAGCACTAGTCCCTAATAAACAGAGGTGTTATGTTCAGTGCCACTGACGTCATGGCATCCATTTCTTTTATAGTTTCTCCCCACTGAATCTATAAAGTGCTGGTGCTTTTAAAGTATTTAAAAGGAGGTATTGGTATTAAATTATGGGCTTACCCAAGAAGCTTAATTTTTATTAGAAAATGACGATGATGATGTTGGTGGTGCTGATAGTAACAGCTAACATTTGCTGAGCCACTGATTAGGCTCCGGGAATTATGCTAAGTGCTTTACCCAGCAATGCATGTGATAGATATTGGCACAAGAAACAGGGACACAGAGAGGTGAAGTAACTATTTCCAGTCTAGGACGGAGTCAGGATTTGTCTTCCAGCACTCCCTCCTCAGACACATACTCTTAGCACTTTATCACCACCCATTTAGGTCTCAAAAGTCCTTATCCCTACCAAGTGCGTCCAACATTGGTTTCTTCTGTCATTAGAGAGTTCCATCACTGCAGCTGCCTTTGATTTCATTGTAGGCACTTGGCAAAACCTAGAGAATTTCATTCTTATGCTTCTCATCCACATGTTTAATTTCCTCATCTCAAGAAAGAAATCATGGCCATTTCAGCTGAGTGTCATAATTCTGTATTCTTTTAGAACATGCATTCATCTTTTATTTTCCTGAATGAGGTTTAGTTTATAGTACATAGGATAGAAAAATGGGATTGAAAAGGCAGGGCGAATATAAATCTTCTGCTAGAAACAAGATACGCACCACATCTGAAAGAGTTTAGAGTTCTTGATGTCCTTACTTTACAAGAAAAAACTGAAGGGAGTAAATTTTGAGGGTCACAGTACATACAAGAAGACTTGTTGGGTTTTCTGAGTCTTCTGTGTAGTCGGGTGATTTCAATGACCTCAATTACATGGTGCATTCTGTATTACATGGAGCCTGAGCCCTTCATTTGGGCTCACTGTGTTTTCCTTATTCCCAGGTCCCCCTTTTCTAGCTAAAGTGCAAACCCCTTGAGGAATGAATCCACCACGTTCCACATGTGGGCCCAGGCTTCCCCCCAGCACCTTGTCTATAGTAGGGACTCAAAGTTTAATTAAGTCAGAGATCATTTATATTTCAAGCATACTCCAAACCTCTGAAAAAGCCAACATTCTAGGATACACTGCCTTCAATATTGCTTCATCCCAGGGGAGTCTTCAAGTGACAATAAAATCAATTTCTTTCCCCAGCCAAACCTGAAGCTCTGATGGCTCTGGAATAACCATCTAGATTTAAACTCATCCATGCCAGAAATTCCTATTTCTTTTGAGAGCTGAGGAAACAAGACCTAGAGAAGCAACATTTGATGAGAATGCCTGGTCTTCTAATTTAAAGATTAGGTTATTCTGTGAGGAGATGTACTGTCCTTTATAAACTGAAGGGTATCATATCTAGGAAGCTCTTAATAGCTGCTGAATGAATATCTTCTTCCAAAAAATTAAACTTAATGCTTAGTTTCCAGTTGAATTTCCCTATAAAAGTTAGAGATAGGTTTATGATGAAAACTCTTTGGGTTACATGCGAACTAATTTAAATAACAAGCAATGCTAGGTGGAGAAGATACCAGTTATGCCACACTACCTAAACATGCAGGGCCGCTACAATATACTTATTGCTTTTCTGTGAGACACAAAAGCTTAATTAAAAGTCACAGCAATTTTCAGGTTCATATGAGGCAAAGGGGCCTGGGGATAGCAGGAACTGAGTCAAAGAAAGCCAACAGGGCAGGGCTGCCAGCCAGAATAGCTCTGCATCCTCTCTTCTACTTTATAAAGTGGGTTTCCACATAAAATTCCACTTGGTGAAAGGAAAAGCAACCAAGAGTATAAAGATACTGAACAAAATAAAATAACATCATTAGACTTCTATCACACTCTTTTTTTCCCCCAATAGCATTCAGCAGAATAACCTGTCACTCTTTCTGGGTTTGTATCAACTGTGAATCTCAGCTCATTTCAGAAGCTACAGGCTCTCATTAGTGAGCAGTGGGTCTAGACCCAAAGACAGAGACCTGGCAGAAGAATTCAAAGTGAGAATGAAAGAATAAATGGCAGAGAGATTACTGGAATAAAGAGGAGCTGCTTTATGGTAATAGAGGAGCTACTGTTACTGAAGAGCACAAGTAAAGCCACTTGAAAATTCTTTTAAATAAATCAATTCTGCCCAAACCAGTCTTTTTTGAACCTGACTGTGGACCAGAATTGGCCATGATACTTGTTAAAAACATAGATGCTTGGATTTGACTCTAGATTTACTAAATCAGCATGTTGAGAGGGTGGGGAGATACCCAAAAACTATACCACAAGTGCCCACAAATTGCTCTGACACACATTCAGGCTTTAGACTAGCACTACTGTAAGCAATATGCCCGTCATGACGTAAATTCTTGGCAAGATAATTCCCATAAAATGAATTTCCTTAAATTAAAAAGTACCAAGACATCTTGATTGGTGATGATAAAACCATATACAGGTAGTATAAGTCTTGAAGCATCTTTTGACATCCAAGCAAACGAACTATCATTTTTTAAAAATCTGAGGATTAAACTATATGTTCTGAAATCTTTATAAACACAATATTATGATGCAGTATCTCCCTGCAATAGTTCTGTACTTGCAACAGATAAGAAAATGCCCTGGCTAAGTCATAATAACTAGCTGCTTTCTGTCAATTGTCAAATTTTCTCAGAGCTGAGATTTGAAGATTCATCAAAACCAATTGCCAGGCAGACATCTGGTTTTATAAGTTTCTTTAGAAATATAATCAGGAGGCCTGAATATGGACAGGATATTCAAAGAACTGTGAATGCCTCAGATTACACTGATTTTAACTTTTGTGAGAGGGATATTTATTCCACTCCTGTGACAACAGCATTCAGTACATCCTGTTTACAACTTACACAGCCCTTGTTTTCTCAAATCTCCTGGAGACTTGTTGTTAAATCCCAAGTAATTTTATGTGCTCAGAACTTTAGGTGTTCCAATCACATCAGTTTCTTGGAATATCTGCTTCCATCCTGCGAACTCATAATAGACACCAAAAGAGATGTACAAATTTTGCTTTAAGAAAAAAAGAAAACAAAAAACTTCTATCCTAAACATGTGTACTTATCCTCCAAATTTCCTTTTTTTAAATTGGCTTGAATTTTATATTTGGTTGATACAATTTAAACTCATGGAAGCAGTAGGATACCACTTTACTATACACCTACCTGTTGGAAAGCCACTTGTTCCAGCAATTTGCTTTTATTTCCATTACTATTCTTTACACTCATAATGGGGTCTCTTGCTGCCTCTGTGTTTCAGTACTTTTTGTTATGATCAAGGAATATTCTAAGTACCTGGTCTTCTCTTACATGAGGATTGTCTTCTAAAATTACTACAATTTTGAAAAGTGCCCAGATTCGTAATCTATTTAACAATGGTTCTTCCGAAACAGCAGAATCAAAGGGAGGGAAGATCATTACCATCTCTTTTTTTCTTTGTTAAATTTCACAGGTAATTTAATATTTGGTATAAGAAGTCAAACAGCACAGATGTACACAAAGTAGACATACATTTTTAAACTAGTTTAAAGTATGCAATTTTTATTGCTAAAATACTACAGTTTCATTTTTGCTCATTCTGACATGCTCCTCCTTTATAGCTTTTCCTAAGTGTAGTTTCATGCACGTGATTGACCATATTTTTAAAAATTCTGTAATTTTTACTATTTCCCGATATCACTATATTTTGTTTTTCCACTTTCATTATAGAAATTGTGACTGTAAAAAAAGTATATTTGAACTTTATGGTAGCTTCCGTATATTATTATTTCTTGCCTTTTATATTGCCTTTTGCTTTTGGCCTTTTTCTTTTATTCTTAGTTTAGTTTTAGTTTCTAATTATTGTTCTGGTATTGAAATTCTTTCTTGCCATACTTAAAAAGAAAAATTAGATCTTCAGCCTAAGTAGCCACAGCTTCAAGGTAGAAACAAATCTTTAAACCAGGGACAGGGTCATGCCCTCAGTATCACTCTAGGATCAGGCAAGCGAAAACACAGAGAAGGAGATATAAGGAATGAGGGAGACTGCAGCAGAGTGTATCTGAAGTCTTCTTAGAAGCATTTAAATTTAAATTTGTACCAACTGAACAAAATACCCATAACGGCCAAATGCAGCCTTGCAGGGCCAGTTTGCAACCTTTATAAGATTTTAGTCCAAATCTCATTTTATCTGTCTCTGCAAACAGGGATTTCAATTGATTCTTTTTTTTTTAATTTCCTCAATGGAAAAGTACTATAGCACAGATAACAAAAAAGAGAAAATAATGTAAAATTTGCATACAGATGGCCTTAGAGTACACTGCTTTTCTACAAAATGTATCATTTAACTATAACTTGTTCACACTAACCCTGTATCAAGTCTACTTTGTATTCCTCATCAGCACATAAGACTGTGGGTTATGGGGACATGGACGATGAAATAACACAAGGAGTAGGCAAGTGAATTCATGGGAGGTCACTGTCTTGGACCAAACTCTCGCCCTAGACCCCAGCAGATCAGACCCAACCAGAATGGAGTCACTCATGCTAAGGGCCACACAATGACACTGAACTGAGAAACAGGCCAGCTTTCCAAAAACTCAGATTCACGGCAGCTGATCAGAAGGGGCCCGGTCTACCCGAGCCAGAATATCCAAGCCTCCCCTGCTTTCCTCTACACAAAGAAAGCAACCTGAAGTAACATGATATTAGCTGCTCCTTTTTTTGCACTGTAGTATTTCCTTGTTCCTTCCCAAACTGCCTTCAAAAGCCCATTTTTCTGCCTTGCCCAGGGGAGCTCCTTTCCATTTCATAGACAGGGTGCCGCTGAATTCACGAACCTCTAATAAAAGCCAATTATATCTTTAAACTCTGTATGTTGAAATGTTGTTTCTGACACATCACAGGGCAAAGTCAGCTGAACATAAAAGTCAGGACAGTTTTAGGCCTGAAATTCACAGACAGGGAGTGGCAATAACTAGATTCCTAAGGTCTAGAGGACGGCCTTGAATTTAGCCTTTGCAGAAGGTTGAATCTGGTAAAATAAAAGCCAGCTATTTTCTCTCCCCTACCATTTTGCCATTGTCAAGAGGGGATGATTTTCCACAAAAACAGCCTTTGAAATTTCATCCAGTGTAAACTCTGCCCACTGCTTACCAAAAATAGAAACAACACAAGGAGAAGATAATTGTCATTTTCTCTTATAACAAAAGAGACTTCTAACAAACTGAACAGGGGAGAAAAATCAAAAACATGGCATGAGACAGCTTTGCCACCCTGATGAAGGGTGAGTCACTAAGTCCACAGCAGCTTCCTTCACTGCAGCTAGGCACACCACCACCCAGTTTAACATTCATTTTCATCTTAGCGCATTACAGCACTATTCTCCTCTGATCCACTGAGGTCTAGAAATAGCAACTGTCCAAGAACACAGGAAAATCGCATCCTAAATGGTATATATTTAGCATCTCTATAGCCTTTTATGGCTTCAAGATACTGTAAGAGCATTTTCACGATTCCTTTCATCTGCAACCGCAGAGAAACAGTCATTTACTAAAGTCACAGAGAAAATTACTAGAATGAGAATCCAAATTTACAGCCGCTTCCAGACCATTCCTCTACCCACAGAGGGCTTCCACCTCACTTACCTCCATTCCCTTCCTAATTGCTGATTGGCCAGTCATGGGCTTTGAGAATCCTCTGAAGGATCCCAAAATCTGTGCTTCACACTTCCTCCTTCCACGGAATCCCACTAGAAGTTGTGAGTTGGTGCACAGGGAACTAATTGTACCCAACAACACATGTTATCTGCCAGAAGGCTGAAAACTAAGAGAGTCAGAGTGCTCTGCAAAAAGAATTGCCTGTGCTAAAAGATGCCTGCTTAGGGCACCTGGTTTCCTTGCTTTGCAGTGTTTGCAGCCAAGTTTATAGCTAGCTCTACGGCACAGTGGTAACCAGGGTTAATGTAATTGCATCAATAATTTTTCCTTGGCGGATATGACCCAACTGAACCTATAAAAAACAGTATAAAAGAAATCTGTAGTTTGACAGAATACAACATACAACCTAGTGATGTTTTGGAATATCTTAAGAAATCTGAGGCTTCACAATATTTTCCAGACCTACTGTGTTGACACAATCTCAAAAAACTTAGATTCTGCATCAGTTCAGGTTCATGTGAAGCTTTAATGGTAAGACTTCACATTCAAATGAGCTCCTCCATTTTTGTGCAAACCAAAGACAAGTAATGACAGTATTTTCTTATCTAGGGCTTCAGGAAACTCAGCAAACACTTATTTCCACTGCCTTCCTCAGACAAAAGATAGGGCAAATTCTTTGTTCCTCATTCGCTAGAGGAAAAATGATGTCAGAAAATGTGTAAGTTGAAAATAATTCTAATCTTAGAATCTGAAGGCTTCTGGGACATTTTTAAAGACAAAAGTCATACTTATCTCTATAATCCCTTCAGACTTCTACTCTTTTATAGTGGATATACATGTCTATATATCTTGTTTTCTACAAAAATACTGATGGATATTCCAGTACTGGAAGTCAAAAACACTTTCAATGCCGTAAAATAAACAGCACAATGCAGAAGTGGTAAAAATCTATTTTATATCCTCACTTTTTCTACCTTCCACACTAGTGTTTATATCATCAAAAAGAGAATCTGATCTATCAGTTCATGATAACAGACAGTGATTTAATTTCTGACACACGGCAATAAGGTAGACTTCATCAGAAATCTTTGCTCCATGAGAGACCGCCTTATGATTCTCCACTCCACAAACCTCATTTAAATTGAACACTATCACAGAACAGCTTACCAATTAAATCAAGATGTCTTAATATTTGGAAAAGAGATCCTTAAAAGCAATAACAACATTTCTCAGCTGTGTTTACAGCCTTGGACATTGCTATTTAAAATACCCGCAAGGATAAATCCTAGGAAGAATTTCACATTGCACGGTTTCAATTTACCAGGGTTCATAACACATCTTTCCAGCACTCCATAGTAGCAATCAGGAAAGAAAGTCTAGAGTCCAGCCCAAAAATAAAGGAAAAAAAAGACCATCATCAAGGGAACAGGTCACATATATTAGAAATATCTGTATTTTTTCCAAACTAGCTAAATTACTTATACAAACATATATCATACATATGCTTTTAATATAGAAGTACATGTATGGTGTACATATTTAAAAATAAACAAGAAGTAGCTTCCATTTGATAAGCATGCACTTGTCATGTGCAATGACTTGGTAAATGCAACAAATGTGTTACCCTATTCATTCTTACAAAATCCTCTAGGAAATACTGGTTTCACATCACACAATGGATACTAAGATTTGCATAAGCTCAGCAGATGACATTGAATGAGACCTATAAGCCAGTGTGCATTGAACTACCACATTCCAATGCCACCTACCTTGTCAAGCACCACACACAGGATCAGATGAGCCACTCAAGTCTTGGCCTTGCCCACCATGGCAATCCAACATCATTAAGTTCCTCACATTTCATTCTTCTGGTTTCTGTCCCCATCAAAGTCCCTCCACTATTGACAACAACAAATTAGCACACGAAAATCACTTAGACCATAATGTAAACTCATTTGAAATTTAGGCACACTGTTTCTCAGTGGATGAGGAAAGTACTTGTTATTATATTTCTCTCATTTAGCAAGTTCATTCCTTAGGCCCTATTCATGGAACTTCTCTTCTGGTGAGGCACAAAGCAAGATGTTGACATAATACAGTCCCTTTGCAGCTAGGAGCAGCTGTGTTCAAGGGTAGAGATTTGAGTCAGAAAGAGATTGAGAGGGAAGGAGAACAAGTGATGGAGAGATGCAAGGTAGGAGGCTAGTGTAAGGGATTAAGAGCAGGAGAAAATCTGTCCTACAGTCAGAAAAACATGATATGAACCATAATGGAAGTCTATGTGTGGATCCCAAGGAAGCTATTCCACGTTTACTTTGGAACTTAGCAAACACAGAAGAAAAAGCAAGCTCTCAGCAGAGGAAAGAAAACGGACAAAGGCATGGATACACAGAAGACCACGGTCTGAGGAGAGACCTGTGAGGAGTTCAGAGCTAAGTAAGAAAACTACAAGGAAGCGAAGTTGAGTCAAGAGTTAGTAGGTCTAAGTAAGTACCATAAATACCAGACCTCTCTCTAGACACCGGAGAGTAACTAAGATTTGTGAACAAAGACTAGCAGCATGAGGTTCTTGGTTTTTAAAATGTTGGCAGAAATGCAGACAAATGATCAGAGGAGAAATTGTATGAGGAAGTGTTACGATATTCAGGAAAGAGGTAAAGTCTGAAGTAAGTCAGTAGGAATGGGAAGGAAATCATGCAAACTAGAGGGTGAAATTAGAGGATTTGTGACTGGGGTAGGTGGTTATGCCATGATCAGAGGAGGAGAACAGATTGGCGAGGCCAGAAGAGGTAAGAAAGAAGGAAGAAAAGAAGTTCGAAGTAGACGTGTGAAACTTGTGCTTCTAGAATTTCTATGAAAAGATGTGAGAAAGGCCAGCAGAAATTCAGGGTGGAGCCCAGAAGAAAGGTCAAGGCTATAAACACAGACCTGGACAACTATCAAATTTGGCAACTCATTGGTTATTGGGGTCTGTCATTCTTGGAGAGAAAATCTGAGTAGAGCAGCTGACACCAAGGTACACAGAAAGAGTTGTGGGTAGAAATTATCTTACATTATTAGCAAATTATTTCTAATTATTTCCTAAGTGTATTTTCTATTCTTTCCACTGAGTAGAAGCTCTTGGGCAGGTGCCATGACAGACCTCCCTCGTGTGTCTCACAGCCACGTGGCAAGCACTAATAAACGAAGGCTGAAAGGAAGGAGCATGGGCTGGAGGTATAGCATGGAATAGATCATTGGCCTAGCATGCACAAGGCCCTAGTGCTACAAAGATAAATATAAAAATAAATGAATTAGTGAGGTGTAGAGAGAGCACTTAGATAAGAAGACCTGTTTCCATACAGCCCAATAATGTGCACTTGGAAACTGGTGCACTGGAAAGAGACAAACAGCTCTTTTTCTTTCACCTCTGCAAATGAAATTCAGGTTTCCTCCTGGCTGAAGGCCTCTGCTTATTTTCCATGGATTAACGCTTCCAAGTGAGCAGGAACGGACTTGCCAAGTAGTCTAATTCACTTGGCTGGTGCGTCTCACTTAAAAAGCCATTAACAAGTGAGATGAGAGGGGTGACAAATGTCCAGTTAAAGCAACTGCTGCAGTGTCCAAATGCCTGGCAGCTGTGCCATCCTCACGCCACCAGCTGGCTATGAAAATAAGATTTTCACACTTCCTTGATAGCACAGCCAAAACTTGATCTAGAAGGCATTGAGGCATGATAAAAGCTGGATAGAAATTATAAACCATCATCTTCTGTTATTAAAGACAGGAGGCCTCTCTGAGTTAGGCTGTGCTTCCTTAAATATGACACTCAAGCAAAGCAAAAGAGAAACAAGAGGGTGCTTCCCAAAAATTAAACCTGGTATACCTCAGAACACACCAGCAGTGAAAAGAAAGCCCAAAGGATGGGAGAAAATGCCAGCCAATCTTATATGGTCAGGAAGGAACTTGTATTACAGATCATACAGAGTACTCTCCTAACTCATCAACAAAAAGAAAATTCAACTTTTAAAACTGGGCAAAAGACTTGAACAGGCATTTTCTTTAAAAATATAAAAAGAGCTACTAAACACATGAAAACCTGTCCAACATCACTGATCAACAGAAAAATGTAAATCAAACTCATATCTTTTCACACCCACTAGGATGGCTAAAATTAAAAGTATGGATAAAGCAAAGCTTTGACAAGGATGTAGAGAATATGTATACCTCATACATTTCTGGTAGAATTGTAAAATAATTCAGTCATTTTTAAAAAACAATTTGGCAATTAAACATAGAGTTACCCAGCACTCTAATCCTAAGTATACACCGAAGAGAACTAGAAACATTTGCCCACAAAAAAGTACACAAATGTTCACAGTAATAGTATTAGCAATATCTTAAAAGTGACTACAGGTGATGAATGGATAAACAAAAGATGACAAATTCATAAAATGAAATATATTTAGCATAAAATAATGAGGTACTGATACAAACTACAATATGAATAAATCTCAAAATACTCCATCTAAAAAAAACTGGTCACAAAAGAGCACAGTTTCTATGAATCCATTCATGAAAAATGTCCAGAACAGACAAATACATAGAATCAGAAAGTAGATTATTAGTTGCCAGGAGCTAGGATGAATGAGAAATGATTGTTAATAGGTGCTTAATTTTAAGAGGGTTAAGGAAATAAAACAACTTAAATAGAGATAGTCACACAACTCTGAGTATAGTAAAACCCACTGAACTGCCTAACTGGTGGATTTTATGTTGATAAGTCATGTATATCTCAATAAACCTACTTAAATAGAAAGAAAGTAGCTGTGAATACATGTCCTTCTTTCTCTCTGGGTCACCTCTTGTGAGAACAGGGTCTCTTACCAGGAAGTAAGAAGGAACACTGGTCTCAGAAGATGTCAGCAGAAGTAAGTCAGTACTCAAGACAAATCTGTTAGTGACTTCTGGTTTCTAGCTGGCCTCACATGCAACAGTCGCTCGGTCTCCCTAATGCATCATCTTGCCATCTCTGCCTTTGAGATAAAAAGGGGAAAGGCAGAAAAAGAGAGATAAGAAGGAAAGGAGGGAATGAGGGAGAGTAAAAGGAGAAGGGAAAACAGGGAGAGCAAAGATAAGGTGAACCGAGAAGACAAGAGGCGAGAACAAGACAAGAGAGAAAAAAGAAGTGTTTAGTTCCAAGAAAGCAGTACTGGAAAACACATGCTTCATGCAGGCGGTCAAAATTATGGATCTTCAACCAAAAACAAAGAAAAATAGCACACTCCTCAATTTGAAATAATAACCTCCCCCCTCTGTTAGAACCTAAGGAGCAGTGATTTGATTAAAGAAAAGCACTAGCTAAGCAAAGGTCTGTAAGTAGAAACTGCTAGACTTGAAACCCATTTCCCTAATACCAAAGAAGCTAATTGCTCTCAGTTTCCTTAGATTAGATCCAGAGAGAGGTTAGCTGTTAACACTGCATGCTCAGGGAGATGGTGACATTAAAAAGGCTGTAAAGGAGAACAAAAGCAGGCTCAGCTTTGATAGTACAAATACATTTTAGAAAGGGTTTTTGAAAAGAGGAAACAAAAGAGTGTTTTCCTTAATGAGAAAATTCAAAGGCAGTGTAGTCTGTGATTGTGGGAGCTGCTTCTGGATGAAAGGAAAAGATGTGATCACAACAATGACTGCCCTTTGCTGGACAACTTCTCTGTACCACACTCTGCATATCCCAACCACGGCCTTCTGAGGTAAAAAAAAACCCATCACTGCCATTTAAAGAAATCTCGCTTCTCCATTTCCACTACCCAGATCCCACATTTAAAGGTATTAACAGAGGTCTGCTTACACCAGATAATAACACTTTAATGTTTACAGAAGGGCTATCCAATAGAAATGTAATATGAGCTATAGATATAAATCTTAAACTTTCTAGTGGTCATATTAAAAATAAGAATTCATTTCACAGATATATTTTATTTAACCCAATGCATCCAAACTATTTTCATTTCGACATGTAGAGCAACATTTAAAAAATTTAATGTGTCATTAAAATTCTGCTTTTGGTGTACTAAGCCTGTGAAACTCTGTGTGTACCCTTACAGAGTATCTGAATTCAGGCTGTCACATTTCACCCACTCAGGAGGAATATATCATACAAAGGCTATCATTTTTTTCTTCAAGAAAAATGAAATACCTAGAAATTAACCTAACCAAGGAAGTAAAAGACTCTACAAAGAATACTAGAGTGCTCTGAAAAATGAGATTGAAGAGGACATAAGAAAATGGGAAGTTGTCCCCCTGCTCCTGGATAGGCAGAATCAATAGTCAAAATAGCCATACTTCCAAAAGTGTTACACAGATTCAATGCAGTCCCAATCAAAACACCAACAGTAAATAAAATAAAGCACACTTTACAGATCCAGAAAAAACAATCCTAAGCTTTATATGGATCCAGAAAAGGCACAGAATAACAAAAGCAATCTTGGGCAACAAGAACAAAGCAGGAGGCATAGCAATACCTGACTTCAAGCTCCACTACAAAGCAACAGTGATAAAAATGGCATGGTGCTGAACAAAAACAGATATATGGATCAATGGGACAGAACTGAGGACACAGAACTTCCCCAAACACACTCAGCTATTTGATATTTGACAAAGGGGCCAAATGCATATATTGCAGGAAAGGTAGCCTATTCAACAAGTACTGCTGGGAAAACTAGTTACCTGTGTGCAGAAGACTGAAACTGGACCTGTATCTCTCACCATCTACTAAATTAAAATCAAAATGGACCAAGAGCTAAACAGAAACACTAAACTTTCTGGAATATGAACTAGGTAAAACATTTGAAGACGTGGGTATAAGAAAGGATTTTCTAAACAGAACCTCAATTGCACAAGAAATAACAGCAAGATTCAACAAAGGAAGTATATCAGACTAAAAAGCTTCTACACAACAAAGGAATTGAGCAGTAGAATGAAAAGACAATGTACAGAACGAGAAAACAGTTTCTGCCGGTTACTCCTCAGACAGAGGAACACTGGCTACCATTTTGGATGATGTACTCTCTAAGACTCCACAAACTTAAAATTATGACATGCAGTGTCCTAATTCATCTTCCCAACTCTGAGACATGTTTTGCAGGTGAGTTATCTGAGACCCCCAAAATCACACAGTTCAAAATCACATAGGGTATGGAATTTTCCTTTCAATAAGAAGAAAAAGGTTGAATAAATAAATTAAACGGTCACATAACTGTTAAGTGTACAACCATTTTAAACCAAGTTCCACTTCTAAGTTCAGTGTTCTTTCCAAAGTGCTTTAGAGTTTGGCTTTTCCCAGATATCTCAGTTGAACTTGGAGAAAGACAGAGAAGAAAGAGTATTAAGGTCCCCCAGCTGCCAGAAGGGAGGTGAGAAGTACCTAGGAGCACAGGAAGGAAGTTAGTGGGCAAGCCCGGAAGTGGTACACATCACTCCTACTCACTCTCCACTGGTGAACACTCACCAGGTGACTACACTAATCCATGAAGAAGACAGAGAGATGGAGAGAAGATAGTCAGGATAAAGACGAATAAGAAAACGGACTGGGTGGGCATCCAGCAGTTCGCATTCAACATTGACTAACTAGATATAATCCTGCCAAGAACTGAGACAGAATCATTGGTAAAAAATAAAACAAGTTAGAAACGTTTTATAGACCTGATGGAGGAGCCAAGGCCACATTTTAAAGCACTTTTCCTGTAAAATACCACGTTAAAGTATTTCATAAGTGTTTTTCCAATTACTCCTCATGGGAATCTGAGGAGTATAATTTTCTCAATTTTCAAAAAGAAAAACAAACAGTAACTAATAAAGGATAAATAAGTTACGGACATACAGCTGATAACTGTTAGAACAGGTCTCTTAGTTTAAAGCTCTTTGCAGCATACCACATCAATTACTAAGAAATTAACAGTGTAAAAAACATATCTATTATGTATTGAATGCCTGGACTCTCAGGCAGTACACCAGGTATTACACATGAGTTATCTTATTTAGTCTTCCTAGAAATCTAAAGGAACAAATTTATTCCCCAGTTTACATTTAAGCCAAGCAGGCCCAAGAGAGATTAAGTAACATTCCGAAGCCTATGTAGCTAAGCTGGTAAAAGGTCCTAGATTGAAACTCACTTCTGACTCTGAAGTGTGTACTCCTTCCCCTAAATTAATTTATCAAAAGCTACCTTATTAGGGAAAGGCAGAAACAAGGTAGGGGATAAAACCTTGTGCCTGACAGATAGAAATAAAGAAAGATTAAAAAGGGGAGGAGGGAATATAGAAGAAAGAGGTTACAGGTGATCATGGAAGAACCTCTTATTAGCACAGGGCTCTTTTTGTTGTTCTGTTTTTATTCATCTCCTCTCGGCCCTGTGTCAGATTTCACAACTACGTTGTGGTTAGAAGTCAGTTTCCTTACAGGAGAATTCAAGGCTCCTCTGTCTGTGTTGTCCCTTCCCCCTCCATGACAAGATATTACCATGGACTGGTCAAGTTCATGAGGGCTGATTTGGGCCACATGCTGGAACATTAGAGGAAGGCACACCACCGATGCAGTAGGTCTCTCCTGTGATTTGTCCTTCCATGTGGCCAGTGTGATAATAAATTTGGACATTCAGATTCTTCCTTCTAGGAAGCCAATGAGGTCAGGAGGACAGGGCGCTGCCCTAGAGCTCTGGGATTGTGACCCCCAGACCATGGGTGTCCCATACCATTGGAACCTAGAGTCTCTGTTTTGTGCCCCTTTCCCATCTTCTTAAACAGTAAAAATCCAACATGTAGAAGCAGGCTTAGTGGGAAAGTAAGGCTAGTTGTCTAAACTGCCCCAGATCAAAAAGACTTAAAATATCCGAATAAGAAGTCTGAACAATGTTTTCATTACAGGTACAATTCAGGTTCATTTGCAGGTGCTGTTTCCTGCCCTTGGAAAACATTCTCTCATCTCTACTGCACCTCTTCCACCTAAAAAACATCCAACCCATCTTTCAGAGTTGAAGTCCACAGCAGTCACTGTAATGAAAGCCTCCCCGCCTTCCCTCCATAGCTGGTTCTCACTCCTCTGAGCTCTCGGGACTCGGTGTTATTGTCTACAAAGCAACGACACTGCATTACAATTAACTACACTGCACCATCCATCTCCTTGGCTAAATTATTGAGCTCCAGGACACAGGATGTTTCTGTCCACTACCCAGGACTGGGCCTGGCAGAGAACTGATCTTCAGCAAAAGTCTGTGGCTGTACTAACAAATGAAGGCTTCATAATACCCTGGGATGGCCAGCTTGGTGCTAGTGTTTCCAGAGGCTCAGCTTCTCTTGGCTGAAGGTTGCCTCATGCTGTGGGCATCCTCTTGTGCGTTTTACATTCTCCATAATGGCCGCTTCTTATCATACACTTTATTGATCTGTCTGAGCAATGAAATTTATTATTTATTCGATTTCTGTAATAGCTTTGCTCCAAAGAGCACAGTGGGATGTGTAGAGAGATTCCAAGGCAACAGTGAGGAAGACCAGAACAATGGGAGCACAGTGTGCGGGCTAGAGATGAAGGCAGAAGGCACAAGCTGGGAAGGGACTGCACAGAGACAGCCACCGTCTCCAAAAGTGGCAGCTGGGTGAGGCTCCCAGGAGGCCTGTGTCAGCCCTGACTCCATCCACATGCAGGTTTCTCTACAGTCTGATAGGAGAAACAGTATGGAATGCACTTTGAAAAGATAAACGCATACTACAAAGGCAAAGTAATACAATTCCATTATTATTAATCAACATCAGCGTAACTCATTCAAAACCATGAAGTATTTCATATCTAGGCAAGTGAAGTGGGAAGCATGGAGTATCTATCTTCTTCTACTAAATGACATGCTCTCCTAGAGCAAGGACCAAACCATATTCACTTCGTCCACACAATAAGTGCTTACTAAAATTTTCCAAACAACTCCAAACCTTACATTCCCATTTCAAGAAACATATTAATTCCATCCGGAATTCTAGTGGATGAGTGGGAGTTCAGTGCCATATTAGCTTCCAGCCTAGTCTGAGTTCCCATGGGAGATGGCCATAAGAGGAAACAACTAGTTTTCCCTCCTCCATGTACAGAAATCACATTATTAGTTCTTAGCCTATGACATCCACTTAATTTCTACTATATTTGTGGAAGACAGGCATGGGTAGACTCTGATAAGTATGTCTCAAACCTTTCAGCTTTTTAATGCTTCCTTCAATGAGCCTAAGTGGGCCCTCATCTTCTCCTAGTGCACAGAAAATAAGCTCCTCCTCAAAATAAGAATGTCAGAAGTGATTCACTGATTCCACGTGAGTGCCTCTGGACCCCTCCCCAGATACCATGAGCTGACTCCTCTTCCAGTGATCTAGCCCCACCAAACCCAGTTGCTTCTAAGCCTCAAAGGGGTGTCAGTCTGGCCTGAGACCTCCTCTTGGGGTGTCCTGGACCCAACTCCAAGTTCTTGGAAGGCAGGAGCCAGGTTTTATTCTTTTGAAGATTCCTAGCATGGAATCGGGCAGTGTTATGGCTTAGCTCTAGAATGTCCTCCAAAAGCCTCATGTGTTCAGTGATGGGGCTTTTGGGTGGTGATGAGATCATGGGTGCACAATATTCATCAGAGAATTAATCCCCATGAATGTACCATTAGGTGGTGTTTGGCCCGGGTTGGGGTTGAGTCACCAGGGGCATGACCTTGAAGGATATGTTCTTATGCCTGGCTCTTCCCATCACTCTCTGCTTCCTGGCCACCATTATGTGAGCAGTTTTCCTTTGCTATGCCCCTCTGCCATGCTGTTTCTGCCTTGGAGCCAGCCAATCATGGACTGAAAACATGAAGCAAAATAAACCTCTTCTCCTTTAAGATGTATGTTTTGGGTATTTTATCCCAGGAATGGGAAAGTGACCAATACAGGACTCTGTTCCCTGAAAGTTAACTAAATCAGGAACTTCAAATTCTTTCAAAGAAATTAATGACAAGATCAAAAAGATGTCTGCTTAACAGCATTTATGCAAAAACTGAACTTCCTATCTACGAAAATTATAGTGGAGTCTTGATCACACAATACATTATACAAAAAATTGCATTACATACAAAAGTTAAAGTAAAGAATCATGAATTTATAAATGTTCTCCCATTATTCAAGGAGTTTCACAATCAGGTTGAGATTATAGTCTTGTTTATATCATAAACAAGTTGTGAAGCCTTAGCCATACCAAAATCATTTCACCTCTCTAAGTTTCAGTTTACAGACTTACAAACTGGAGACACTGGAGATAAGGAACATACTTTGAAAGTTTCTACAAGGATTAGAAGGAGGAAATGACACAACAGTGCCTGAAAGTAGTCCTCAAGTAGTAATGACAAATGACTATATTGTTACCCTTTAAGATATCTACTTACCAATAGCAAGAAGAGCAAACCTTCAAACAGCCATTTGTATATTCATTTAATCCATCCTTGACTTTAAGAGGTGGTGTCATGGATTGAATTATATGACCTCAAGATTCTTGTGTCAAAATCCTAAACCTGAGACCTCAGAATGTGTCCTTTTTGCAAAAAGGGTCATTACATATCTAATCAGTTCATTAACATGAGGTCACACTGGAGGAGAATCAATCCCAATGCCAGTATGATCACTGTCATCATAGAAAAGGGATATGGAACCAGACATGATGGCATGTACCTGTAATACCAGCACTCTGGGAAGCTGAGGCAGGAGGATCACAAGTTCCAGCTCAGCCTGGGCAACTTAGGGAAATTCCGTCTCAAAATAAAGGGGCTGAGGATGTAGCTCAGTGTGAAGGCCTTGGATTCAATCTTCAGTACCACAATCAATCAATCAGTAAATACAGAAATAAGGAAATGGGGTGGTAAAGGAGAAATCCAGAGCAAACCCTGTGATGTCAGACTTTTGGCCTCTAAAAATGTGACAAAATAAATTTTACATTCAAATCACGCAGTGTGTAGTATTTGGTTACAAGAGACCCAGGAAATTAATTCAGGTGGTATTCTTATGATACCCATTTTAAAGATGAGGAAACTGAGGCACAAGAGTTTATCCATCATGTCAAATCAGAGATTCTTATTTACTTACAGTTCTAAGAAAATAATCCTGGCTTCCACAGGCACCCACTGTAGGTGAGTTTTACCACGTCACACTCACAAGTGTACATCTGGAAAATGAAATTTGTGGGGTAAAATCTTTCTTCCCTTTTTAAAATAGCTCTGAATACCTTTTGTTTTTTGCTAGAAAGTCAGGGACCAGCAATTGAGTGACTGACTCTTGGTACCGGACAAGGGAGTGCCCCAGGGTCAGGCTCTGCTGCTTCCTGGAGAAGCTGGAGCCCACCCTTCCGGGCTGAAGTAGAGGTGGGATGTTTAGGTCGGTGGGGATCTTAGCTCTGATGGGCTAAGTAGGGTCTGCCAGTGTACTCTGCAAAGATGTTTGCAAAATTTGATGGATTTGCTATTGTTGTTTATATTCTTCACCTTCCCTATGCCCTATATGAAGAAGAGAAAGGAATTCACTCATTCCTGATAAATTAGTCCTCGAAAGCTTAGTTAAAAAGCTGAGACTATTAAGTTCTTTTAAAACAACAGCCTTTGAAAGCAACAGCAAAGTGTTTCTCATGGCTGCCTCTGTTACTACAAAATGTGTTTCCAAGATTGAATTTTCTTGGAATTGCTACAGAGAGAAACTCAGGTGTGGAGCCTAGTTTATAGAATAACAGCAGGGGAGTCTAGAAAAGAGGCCAGATGAAGATGGGGAGCATATCAGGCTTCCGTGGAGACAGGAATGGCCTCTTGCTATGATTTCCTTGGATCTGCAAAGCACAGAGCCTAATTTGCTTCCCACTGGCCTGAGAGAGATGCTGAAATTCCGCTGAGACAGAGCAGCCCTCCAGTAATTCCCCTGCATGGGCACTGAAATGCAACACCCATTTCTCCAGCCTAAAAGCATATTTTTGGTTTGGTCTGGTCTGGTTGGTTTGGTTTGTTTGGTTGATTTGGTTTGGTTTGTTTGGTTGGTTAGGCTTGTTCTGTTTTGTTTACTTGGTTTGGTTTGGTTTGGTTGGTTTGGTTGGTTTGATTTACTTGGTTTGGTTTAGTTTGGTTTGGTTGGTTTGGTTTAGTTTGGGTTGGTTGGTTTGATTTGGTCCTATGGATTGAACCTAGGGCCTCACCCATGCTGAGAAGCAGAAATTTCCCCTAGCGCATTGTTCAGCTAACCATGAAGCTAAACATGTGGGGTCTAAGATCCTAGACTGGAAAACAGAGGAGTCTAGGAGGAGCCAGGCCACCTCGAAAGGAAGATGCAGAAAAATTTAGGAGAAAGAGAGGCAGAGAAGCACTTGAAGGGACAAGGAAGATCAGATGGATGAAAGAACTCCAGGTTCCCAGGATGCAGGTGTTCTGGTGGATAAAAGCACAGGAAGGGAACAAAAAAAGTGGAAATAGAAGGAAAAACTGGAAACAAAGATTTTGTACATAGGGAGGGGAGGTGGCCTGAAGGGGGGAATGGGATTAGATTTTTAAAATTATTAAAAAAATAAAATAAAATGCAATAAAAGCTCCCCCTCTGCAGCAGGTGCTTTGGCACCACAAAGACCCATGCTGGAGTCAGAGCTTCCCCATGCAATAATTTCATTACACTCTTGGAGAAGTTATTAATCTCCCAAACTACATTTTCAGATCTATTTGGTAAAGATAATAATACCAGATGGCCAGTGCTTCTTAGACTATTTATTACTCCCCAAGGAACATTTTCAACATATTTTTATTTGCACCCTCATTAAATGTTAATCCTAAAGACACATTGCAATCTGTTTATATACCATATATATATCTGTACCATATATATATATACACACACACCATATATATATATATATATATATATATATATATATATACACACCATATATATCTGTATATTGTACATAACGAGGTAAGATCATTTGTTTCCAGGAAACACTTTTGCCATTGAGGGAGATAATGGCCCCTGAGAATGGACCATATACAGGTGTTGTTAAGAGAAAATGATGTGCTATAGATTATGGTGCCCAACCTTTGGACTTGCCTGAGTCACACCGGACAAAGAGGAATTGTTTGGGGCCACACATAAAGTATATAATATAGTTAATGTATATAAGTTACAGAATTTCCTTTCTCGTATCTTAACTTACTAAATTATCATATAAAATAACACACTAAGCCCAAGTGTAATAATTAACTAAAAAAACTTACATGTCTGAGTAACAATAAAATCTTGTCTTCATAGCCACACACAACTGTAGGGAAGTTGAAATACTTTCATCAGTAATCACTGCATTTTATTCACCAAGTTGCACAAGAGCACATAATAGTTGACACGCACGGGTTTCTAGCTGATCCATGATGACGCAGTGGGCTCCGGAGATGGAGTTAGCACAGCACCTCATCACACCCTCCAACACACCACTGCAGTGTTCTCCTGTCTCCTGTGCAGAGGATTGTGCAGATGGACTGCACCATGTGCTAGAATAGCACAAGGGAGTCATGAACAAAATCATTTAAAAATCACATCATAAGGTCAAAACTTTTCAATCCTGTGGGACCACATTATCAGCTGTCCAGGGCCACATGTAGGCCATGGGCCGTGGGTTGGACAAGCCTGCTGCAGACAGAGCTTTTAGCACATTATTTGGCCCTGCTCATTTAGAAGAGATAAATGCCCTATACAACTGGTCAACCATATCAATGCACACCCAGTCTGGTAGGTTAAGCTATACACCCATGCTCTGCCTTGCTTTTCTGGTTGGTACATGCTCTTCCCCACTCTCAGCTTCTGGGTTTGCTTGCGTGCTTGCTTTGGCCAATGCATGTTAGATTACTCTCAGCTAAAACTTGTCTTTTCTATGAAATTATTACTAATCTTCATCTCATGCACCTTATGCTTAAACAGGTAAAACTTTGGAATCCAAAGCAGATCTTTATAACTTTTGTAACTTTTATCATAGATTCTATCAAATCCAACTGAACTGGCTTCTCCTGATGTTAACATTATATGAATTAGTAGTAGTTTCGCTTGTAATAATTACAATGTTAACATTATGAATGGAGAGGAATTTTGGAGGAAATGAAGGAAGGAACCAGAGGGATGACTGTGGGAGCAGCACGCATATAATGAATATTATTTCTTTTTGATCATATAAGAGTCCTACGTGGCAGGTTCCCCTCAGGATGGAGGAGGGACAACAGTTGCCTACACTGGAAGTCAAGGAGCTGGTAGGGAGGAGAGGGCGCTGTGGAGCAAGTTATCCATGTTCAATACAGTGCTGTCCTGGGCAAGAATGATCTGAAGCAGAACAGAGCAGGACTCAGAGAATGGGGCTCCTCTGGTCAGATGTACTGCACAAAGGTGCCCACTTTGCAGGACAAAGGGACTTTACAATACACAGCCAGAGGACAGGTTTGTTCCCACCTCAGTGGGGCGAGGGCTGGGACTCAGAGACCATCTGTGCCCACTCCAGCAAAGGCCTAGGTTCAGACACAACTTGCACAACAATACCTGACAGTCCCGAAGTGCAGTAAATGGACCTCCCCATCGGTCACTGAGTACAATTCTCCCCAGGCCAGGATGAGCAGAGATAAACTCAGAGACCATCAAACTATGCAGAGACACTGTGAGTTCCAGAAAAAGCATATTTCCTTGAATTACATTAATCACAGATAGGCATCTTTTCCATAGTGCTGGTTATGGAAGCCTCTCTCTGTTTTGTATTGACCACCACAGATAAAACAATGCTGAGCATGCTTTTCCGTACAGTAACACTGTGAGCTGTTAGCAGGGATCCCTGAGCCCCAAGCCACTTACTGGTACTGGTCTATGGCCTGTTCAGAAATCAGGCCACACAGCAGGTGGTGCACACAGGCAGAAGCTTCATCTGTATTTACAAGCCCCCCCCCCCCCCACTCACTGCCTACACTACTGCCTGGGCTCCTCCTCCTGTCAGATCAGCAGTGGCTTTAGAGTCTCAAAGGAACACAAACCCTACTGTGAACGGTGTGCATGAGGATCTAGGTGGCACACACCTTTGAATCATCCCGAAACCACTGCTCAACACCCCACCCCTGGTCCATGGAGAAACTGTCTCCCAAAAAGCCAGACCTTGATACAAAAAGGTTGAGGGCTACTGTGCTAAAGAACTGGGTTCTGGTACCAGACTTCATGGTTTCAAAGCCATGCCCTATGCTGTACAAACTGTATGACCTTGAATAAGTCAAGTCTACCCTTTGTAAAATGTGAATGATGACAGTACCTACCTCTGAGAGATGTCAAGATTCGATTGTTTCAGCTGTCACACATAACAAACCACCCTGATTATAAATGGCTTAGCAAAACAACCATTTCAAAAGTTAAAAATAGAACTACCATATAATCTACCAATTTGATTTCTGAGTATATATCCAAAAGAACTGAAAGGAGATATTCATACATCTATGTTTAGGGCATCATTCTCAAAAGCTATTTCAGTGAAAGCAACCCAAATGTCCACTGGCAGAGGAAAGGATGAACAAAAAGTGAAACATACATGCAGTAGAATGTTATTCAGCCTTAACAACTAAGGAAATCCTGATCCATGCTGTAACACGAGTGAATCTTGAGGGCCATTATGCTAAATGAAATAAGCCAGGCCTAAAATGGTGGATGCAGCACTATTTCACTTATATAAGGTTTCAAGAGTGGTCACATTCATAGAAACAAAAAGTACAATGGCTGTAGGCAGGGACTGGCAGGACAGGGCAGACAGGGAGTTGTTTAATACGCACTGAGTTTCAGCTTTGGAAGATGAAAAGCCTTTGGTGACTGGTTGCACAGCAATGTGACTTTATTAACATTACTGAATTATATACTGAAAAATGATTAACATGGTAAATTTTATGTCATGTATATTTTGCTACTATTAAAAATAAAGTAACAATAAAATTTAAATTAAAAAGAAACTATTTTTCTTGGCTCATAATTCTATGGAACAGCAATTTGGGCTGGGCCTTGCCCACAGCCATCTGGTAGCTCAGCTGGGCTTGGGTTTTAAAGATGGCCTCTTGCAAAACAGGCACTTGGGGCTAGCTCTTGGCTGGGCCCTCTTTCTACACTGTCTTTCACTCCAGCTCTGTGTTCCAAGAGAGGGCAGAAGAAGCAGCAAGGCGTCTTGAGGTCTTGTCCTGCAAGTTCCATAATGCCACATTCACCACAGTCCATTGGTCAAAGAAAAATCACAAGGGCAGCCCAGACTCAGAGCAGCGAAGGAACTTTCCCTTGTGGAGAGGGGAAGGGCAAACCGCCAATGTACGTTGCAAATGTGCATGCATAAATGAGGGCAGAGATTATTACAGCCATCTTCACAAGCTACACTTAAAGTAAAAGCAGTATAGCACCAAGAACCATCCCAGGCACACAGTCGGTGCTTTCAAAGCAGCTATTTTGTTGTTGTAGTTGTTATGATATTTAGAATGCCAAGTATGCTTGGTGATTGACAAACTGGAGTTGATTCTACCTACTTTCCCATGTATTGCTTCTGATCAGAGAAGAGGAAAAGCTCTCAGTTACTATTAAGGGTCTATATTTCACAGCTAAATTCTAAACAAATAAATCCCAACCAAATATCACAATATGAAATTTAATAATGCTAATCTCACACTTTTCCCATAAAATGAGCAGGTTTGCCTCACCAGAACTACATAAAATTAAATTATTTTGAAAAAAAAAATACGTGAACTCTAGTATACTGCCAGAGGATCTTAAAAGCTCAACTAACAAAACAAAAGATAATCTGAAAATTATGTAGATTGTTCCCCATGAACAATGTTTAGGTATTTTTGCATCCTCCTTTTCATTCTTTCTATTAAAGTTCCATAATTGCAATTTTAAAATATAGTAATAACAGAGAGAACACAGGTAATAAACTCAATGCAGAAGCAACCAAATATAATATTAAAATAAAGTATGATTGGATTTCAAACTGCTCTTAGACAGCTGGTCCGACTTCTCATCTTAACATTTATATGTACTCTTCAAAGGTTTGGGAGAAGTCATTGCTGAAATGTCACTGAATTTTCATTAGAAAAAGATGAAGGAACAACTGGCTTTGTTTCTCGCCCCTGTTGTACCGGCTCCTATTACCAGTACAAACAAAACTATGGGCAAGTTGGAGCTTCTGAGCTAACTCATCTATAAGCAAGTACTAGCCCTGTGGTGACCTGCTAAGCTCAGATCTCCCATTTCCAAATCTTTTGAAGGTAATGTTTGAAAGGATTTTCCTTTATACTTTTACACTGGTTAAAAAAAAAAAAAGCCATTGGCCATTGATCTCTGTCACAAAGAGGCCTCTCTGCTCCTGCCTACTAGGAGTCATGAGAATGGGTTCACCGTCACACGGTAACGCCTAATGCATATACTGACATTTAGTAATGCACCTCCCCACCCTGGCCTTTCCACACAGGGACCTGAGAGGGGGGCCATGGTGCAGCTCTCCAGCATAGGGAACGCTAATGCACCCAGAGCAATGGCAGCCACACGCGAATGTCCACCTACAGAGACCACAAAATGAAAAAGTACCCCTGGACAATATCACTTCCTGCCCAACCAGGCCCTGTGGACATAAATGAAAAGCAACCAAATGAGTACAAGCAAAGGCTATTTATTCAGATCGTGCTGCAGCCAGGGAGCCAGCCACATTGTCATTTGTGTTTTGGCAAAGCCTGGAAGGCAAGCAGAGAAGTGGGAGAGGTTTGTCCAGAAAAGGGAGAGGTTCAGGTGCGCCTTCAGGAGAGGCTGCTGGGCATGGGAAGCTGTAGGTGGGTTGTGGGGCATCCTATGGGATTGGTAAGGCTTTCTCTGGCTGGCCCTAGGTTGGGTATGGTGGGGAAGACTGGAGAAGCTGCCAGGCAGTAATCAAGTCCAGGTTATTTGGGGCCAGCTGTTTTAGAAGTTACTGTTAGTGAGCTAGAGGTTGTACAAAGTCTGGCTTCCTAAAGTCTGACTTGGAGCAAGCCAGTTTCCTGGGGTGTTTATGGCAGCTAGGATGCTGCTTTCCCAGCAGAGCACTGCAGGCTGTGGGTGAAAATTCCACCTTTCTACATGGTCTGGCTATTGTCTGTGTATTTAGTCTTTCCGGCCCAAATGAAACCAGTGCATTTTAATGAGCATCATTCTGGTGAGGAGTCTAATTTGCACCTGATAAAACCTGTCTGGGAACAGCTTCCTTCCTCATCCTGCCCTATTCCATATTCAGGGTTCTATCAACCTTTAATACACGAGGAGGAGCATCAGCTCACAGAACTCTCTTCCTGCTGGCATGAGCCCCTCTGGGCCGGAAATCATCATTTATGTTGCTTCATTTCAAACTTACAAGCTAATGCATGGTGAATAATTTGTCAGAATTTATGCTCAGCTAAAATAGAAGGCACATTTTATGGTTTTTAATAGGAAAAAGCACCTCTCATTTTCAGAGACAACACGTTTCTTAAAAGTAAACTAATGAGATATCTGACGTATGGGGAATTTAAAAATAATTTGTAAGACTGACCTAAAAGCACCCCCAGAGCTCTGGGACCCACTTCCTACTGGGCTTTTAAACGTGCTGCAGCGGCTTGACCCAAAAACAGAGCAGACCAGGAGAAGCAAAAGATTAAGTGGGACATAAAACAGAATGAAAGTGGATCCGAGCGAGGGCTTCAGGTAGTTTCACCCCAAATTGACTTTTCCCCCAAGGTTGCGGGGCAATTTGTCAATTAACTCAAATACAAGTATTTGAAGAAAAGAATCAGATTTGGGTGTCAGCTTCTCCAGTTAACAGAAGACAGGGAAGAGCCATATGATAAGACATGTGGGAGAGAGAGGGCTGCATTTAGGAGAGAACCGGTTCTTACAGACATCACGATTTAATTCATAGCATTGCTGAAACCGGAAGGCTTTGCTTGAACTTTGGCACCCTGAACTATAATGTTCTTAAAAATTCCTTAACGGCAGGCAAATCTCTGTAAAATGGTCCAATGTCACAGTTTAATAAGAAAATTCACCCTAGTCCAGAGCAATGTCTTCTGCTATAATAGGCATCTTTCTGCCTTGACATTCTAACCTCAATTCTCTGGGGCTTGAAACATAATTATAGCTGATTGGTGTTTACCTCCAGATACACACTTTGTTAACAAAGTAATGCAATTAAATGCTTCACAAATGAGTACTTGAAGGTTTTAGATATTTTTCCCCCTCAACACAGACTCGAGAAAGCACATCCCTTGTAAAAGGAGCTCAGCACAATATTTTCCAAGTTTTCCATATAGTCACAGTGGTAAACCTCTTGGAGCACTTTGAGTATATACTATACTATATGATTTCATGAGAGCTAATAATACTAGAAATATCATAGTGAGTTAGTAGCACTGATCATTACTCTCACTGAGCTTTTATAAAGAGCAACAAAGAAGTTTTGGAACTTTCCCTAGGAATTTTTTAAATGTTCAGAAAGACAGGCAACCAGTCAATGGTAGGGTGGCCCGCCAAACTCCTTCTAAAATACATTCCAGTGAGAGGGATTTAAACACAGACATATGCATGAGACAATGACACACTTGCATTTATCTAAGGACAAAAATTCTAAATATCCTCTACAATTTTAATTAATTTTGCAAATATTTTCTGTCTGCTGGGTATCAAGTTAGTGATAAAGATACAAAGATAGGTAAATACAGTCCCTACCCTCAAGTACTTCACTGTCTAGGGGGAAATTAAGCTGGACAAACAAATAGAATACAATGTGACAGATGCCACCAGGTAGACTGATCTTGAAGTTCTCAGGCATCTCAATGAGAATGCAATTAATTCTCTGAGGAAAGTCTTGGGAAACCTGACATTCAGTCATGGTACCTCCACCACAGGGACTGTTTACAGCCAGCATCCATTTTGATTAATTGGGGCTGGAGCAATCCTGAATACAGATGTGGAAGGGAGGAAAAGAGGGTCATTCTAGGTAGAATAGTTTTCAAAACAGGGATATAATTCCTGAACTTACATATCAGTCTGAACCACACGTTAATATTTATAGTTACATCTGATTTTGGCTTTCACTATGAAAGCAAATCATTTTTGGGAAATGCAAAAGCAACAAAGTATCTATTTCTGGATGATCCAGAAATACTTGTTAGGGTTCAGTGGTAGTGCTGTTGCCTAGCATGCACAAGGCCTTGGTTTGATCTTCAGCTACACACCACACACGCATGCGCGCATGCGCGCGCACACACACACACACACACACACACTTCTCAGTTAAACCCCATACAGAAGTAAATTATTCTCTGGTGTTTCCAACTGTTGATAATTTAAAATTCCATTTACCATCTTCAATAAGATTCCAAATAACTGCATCTGTAATTATTCTTAATGAAATGGAACTTTCTACAAGAAAAATGAAGTCAGCCTAACTATATTACAAGAAGCCACCAGTGCTCCCTTGGAAAACAAACAGGTCCCATACAGGAGGTTTCCTGTCCCTGCACTGGCAAGAGATGCTGTGTCAAACATCGATCACAGATGTACTTTAGGAGACAGACAAAGTGAATTCTTCTTTTCAGAAGAAACGCACAGCATTAAGTCAAATTTCAATATTTCACACCCTCCACTATCTGCCAGACAAGAAGAAAAACCCAGAGCTTGGTGTTTTATACCCTCAGTCTGGGTGCAATTGATTTACTTTCATTGGAATCATTCATCTATCAGGGCTGAAAACATAAATGTCAAAGCAGCCATAATATATTTGTACCAATAAAGTCATCAGTTATGCTTTCATACCACATACAGAGAGGACTTTATTAACCCTCATGAGGATTAAATACAAAAATAACATTAAAGGAAAATGTTTGGTGGTTTTTTTGGGCAACTGGTGTGTGGGTGGGAAGGATGGGGTAGAATGAAGAAAGAAATACTGGGGGGGGGGCGGTCTCAGATGTGGAAAGAAAGACAAAGTGGGTTTTTAACGATGAAATGGCTCCTTTGAGACCTTAAATCTTGTCTGTCCCCATACAGTACTCACTGTCCTTTCATGCCAATCTGCTATCCTTTCCTCTCCATAATACAATTCATAGACACATGCAACTTATTAGGAAACTATTTCCCCTACTTTTCCACAAGCTATTATCTAAGTAATATTATTTCCCTGCACAATGAGAGAACATTAACCAGGCTCACTAAATCCAATGAAGCATGCAGCGGGTTAGAAACTGCCTCCAAAATAAACAGTGACACAGGCAATGTGGCCTTTGGTGGCTTTCAGGTTATTGAGGCATGTGGGTGTGGGGCAGGGGTTTATGCCTGTCTTTTTTTTTTTTTTTTTCTGGTACTGGGAATCGAACTCAAGTCCTTGCGCTTGCACAGCAGGCGGTGAAACCACTGAGCTACATCCCCGACGTACGCCTGTCTTTAATGGGTCTGTTTTTCTCCTCATGTCTCCACCAGCTCTCTTTTTTACCTCCATCCATGGCTAATCTAGGAAAGAGACTTTGGATAGATTTATTCAGACAAATATACACATCACTTAAAAAGCATAATGCAATCTTTACAGGAGACCAAGGCTGAAACTAAATAACAAGTTTCTACGTAGACATTTTGGGCATCCATACACAGAAATAGGGACCAGGGAGGATTTGTTCTTTGAACGGAAGGTCGAGGATTCAAATATCAGATTAAATCACATTGCAGGAAATTTAGAGGCTGTTTAAAGTCTTCCGGTATAATCAATTTTGATTGCATCAAATATACTTTGAAAATAGGGTGGCTTTCCCTTCGAATAGACATCGAGAGCTGCTTCTCCACAGACAAAGTGGGGCAGGGAGCTTTAGGAAAACACTGAAAGTGTTGCCGTGCTGGCTGCTGCTGGACTGGCACTTGCAATCCACACGTCAGGAAGCAGCGGTCCATCTGCCCAGGTAACCTGCCCCGCAGTACCAGGCCCACACCCACGCAGCCTGAAAGGGGTGACACCACCCCTCCTGAATCTTTGTTGTCATCAGATGCCCACAATATCGACTACGTCTCCCGGAGACTACAACTCCGGATCAGACCTCTCTATTCTTAAGGAATTCTTCATCCTGAGGGCTCAGTTGGTAAGAAAACTGCATTTTAAGACAAAGAAAAGTCTCTCTTGAGATGCAGAACTTTTCATCAGACTGATTTAGGGAAAATACTGCATTGCTATCCACGTAGGCCCCTTGTCTCCTTAGAGATTTACTTAGAAGCTTATAACTACCAAAATCAATCTCTAGAACCAGAAATCTTTTGTTTCATAAAACTTAAAGGTATTTGTTATAATCTGTTTGTGTCTACAAAGAATCGATATAGTATTATTTAATACAGAAGAACAAAATACTTCAAGCAGGGGACAGGGAACTCGACATCCAGATAGAATAAAATGCTCTTCTGCAGAAGGTAATACTGACTTTAGTACTACAGCGCACCAAGTCTATCTTAACTTCACCTAAGTAAAAGACACGTCTTCTAGCCTTTTCCCTTATTATTCAACAAATAATGAGCATTTATTGGGGGCCAATACCATGCTCTGGAGCAGAGACACAAAGATCAACAAAATGAATTTCTTCTTCTCAACATTACTGGAGAGATGAGGCTTTATAAAGGAGGCAAAAAGATGAGAGAGTATTTTATTTCTGGCAAAATAAATAAAACCTCTCTAGAGAAGGTGGTCCTGGAGTAAAATCTTGAAAGCAAAACATAAGTTCAACAGGCAAAGTCAAGAATAAGGAAAGGGCAGTGCAGTGAGAATGAGAGTCACAGGCAGAGAAGTATGAAGGACAAAATAGTCAGAAAATGTTGAATGACAGGTCACTGTAAGAGAAGCATCGTATGGCAGCAAGCGGTAGCAGGTGTGTTTTTTATTAAAAGATTAAGACCTGCTAGACTAAATCAACAATGTCTGGGACTTTGACCCCTAACTATGTATCCTCCTCATGTAAAAATTTCCATATAAATTCATAGAGCTTGCTAATTTCTTGACTAATTTATAGGCTGAAGTTTAAGAGTCCCTGCTAGAGAAGTATTAGCCAGAAAAATATGTACAAACAAATTCTTTTGAAAATGAAAATCTTGCCAGGATTAATAAGCAGGATAGACTGGAAGGATGAATGAGCATTCAGAAAGAAGTAGTTGCAATATTCCAGAAAAGACCATTGCACAAGTTCTTAACCGCATTGATGACGCAAGATAATGATGTGGATTTATATAAACTCCAGACTGGCATGTATATCCCCAAAAGCACATTTCTAATGTTTAACTTTTAATGCTTAGAGGTAGTGCTTCCCTTACAGCCAAAAATGAAAAACAAAAAAACACCTCACTGAAGGAAAATTTTAGGATGCTCTTGTTTAAGAGGATGACCACCCAGCAAAAGAGAAATCACTCTTCTAGCCCTTCTAGCCTTTACTTACATTACAGAACCAAAAGCACAAGTTCATTCTTTCAACACAACCAAAGCTCATGCCAAGAGTGGATAATCATGTTTTGCAGGAAGTGTGAAATAGTAGATATTTATGAAGTCGACATATTTTTATTTTAATAACTCTTTTTACAGCCCAGTGCCCATCAACTGGAGACTGGATAAAGAAAATGTGTATTTTTTATTAAAAAATGAGAAATTAGAGATTTATAGCTAAATGGATGCACATTGAGGCGATATTCGTAAGTGAAATAATAGGACACACATGTGTAAGTACCGAATAGTTTCTCTAGTATGAGAAACTGAAAGTGTAAATAAGGACTAAAATGTATAATAGATAATGTGAAATAGGAAGAAAAGGGGCAAAGGTAAAGGGGAAATGGGAGGGGTAGGGGAAAGGAAAGAAGGGAATGGGATTAATATGAGAAAATGGAAAAATAGGAACAAAATCTTTGTAAATAGGGAGGAAAGGAGGGATTGAAAGGAGGGCTGGGCAAGGGTGAAAATTTAGAACCAAGAGAGATTATGTAAAGGTGCAAATTTCCAATGATGAATGTCATTATATTGTATACCTAAAATGTACCAATGATTAGAATGAATAATTCATAATGCAAAATAGGATTAAAGGTCCAAAGGGGTAGGGGTAATGGGAGGGGCAGGGGAAAGGAAAGAAGGGAATGGAAAAATGATGAGAAATGGAAAAAATGGAAAATAGGGAAGGGTGTAAATAGGGAAGGGTGGAGGGGGTGAAGGGAGGGCTAGGAATGGGGAAAAAATAAGAACCAAGATGTATCTTGTAAAGGTACAAGTTCCCACTGAGAAATGTAAATGTGTTGTATACCTAAAATGTACCAATAAAAGAATTTAAGTAATAAATAAAATAACTCTTTTTACCAATAATCTCTACACTTAAAAAGTAAGAATTCTGTCTATCACATATGTTGGGAACAAACAGAAATATAGCAAATCTTTCCAAAGTTTGTGTTCAAGTATGACAAAAAATGTATAACAGACTTTTTCCATTTTTGTTGAGTTGCCAAATGAATGAAATAGAAAAGGGAGAGCTGGCCAAAATAGGGTAAAGATCCCGGTCATAGCATCACTTAACCAAGGGACTGTGACTCGATGTGATGGGTGGAAGATGGCCTGAGTGACATGTTCCCAAGGAGCAAGAGGTGGGAAAACTATGACTCCCAGTAAGAAACAAAAGCCAGGTGAGAAACATGCAACTATGTCTGTCCACAGTAAAATACTGTCCACAGTATTTTAAGGTACCCATCTAATCATAAAAGGCAGACCTCAGCACTATCAAATCCATGTTGGGGTGTGACAACCACAACTTCATTAGAAGTAATTAAATACCAGACCACACAGCTTGTGGTTGGAATTAGACCTCAAATATTTTGAACTTTTCCCAAATCCAGGCCTCTTTGCTCCATTAAACATAATACATATGCAATATGACTGTAGTTTTAAGGTTTCTTGGGAAATTCATTAAATGATGGTACACAACCATGATCCACATGTCTCTAAAATCTATTTTCACCGAAAGTTCCAAAACCCAAAGAGTTGCTTCATGTTTACTCATCTATCCCACAGGCATCATATCTTTCTTCCCGCTAGGTATGGTCCTGGAACCTTAGATTTACCAGAGTTTCTGCCTTATCCAGGAGGATCCCTCCATCAGGCTGCACCAGTTTGCAATCATTGTGTCAAACTGAACCTTGCTGTTGGGTGGGAATGGATTGCTCAACGTTTGTGCCACAACTAAAGGCAAGGGACCACCCATGCAGCAATTGGACATAATCATGTGTTGCTCTTCTCTAGGCTGGTGTGGTTTTCACAGGTAGCTTTCACAATGCTTTTGAGTCTGCAAAGGTCATGAGCAAGAATAATCTGAAGATCTTTCTCTTACAAATAAATCTGAGAAGACCCCAATAACTCCATGCCTTGCTCCAGTTCATCTGATACAAACCTCCATCTGATCCCAGCATGTTCTCACTCATTCCTCCTTCAGAATCTGTGTATTTATTTTTAAAATTAATTTTATTGGTACATTTTAGGTATACAATATGCTGGCATTCATTATTGGAAATTTGTACTTTTACATAATCTCTCTTGGTTCTTATTTTTTTCCCCATTCACCTGCCCTCCTTTGAACCCCTCTATCACTATTTACAAAGACTTTGATTCCATTTTTTCATTTTCTCATATTAATTCCATCCCCTTCTTTCCTATCCCCTACCCTCCCACTTCCCCTTCCCCTTTGCCCTTTTTCTTCCTATTTCACATTATCTATTATACCTTTTAGTCCTTATTTACACTTTCAGTTTCTCACACTAGAAAAACTATTCGGTATTTACACGTGTGTCCTATTTATTTCACTTAACAGTATGGCCTCAATGTGCATCAATTTAGCTATAAATGTCTCTAATTTCTCATTTTTTATGGCTCAGTAGTACTCCATTTTATTTTTTAAAAACCCACATTTTCTTTATCCAGTCTCCAGTTGATGGACAATTGGGCTGCTTCCAAGTTTTAGCTATTACAAATTGTGCTGCTATGAACATGGGTGCACATATATCACTGTGGTATGATTCTTTTAATTCTTTGGGCAAGATACCCAGGAATAGCTGGGTCAAATGGGACTTCCAGTCCTGGTTCTTTGAGGTATCTCCATACTGATTTCCACAGTGGTTGCACTCCCACGAGCAGTGGAGCAGGGTTCCTCTTTCCCCACAGCCCCACCAGCATTTGTTATTGGTTGATTTCATGACAGCAGCCATTCTTTCTGGGGAGAGGTGGAATCTCAGCATTGTTTTCATTTGCATCTCTTGAATGACTAGTGATGTTGAACATTTTTTTCATATGTTTATTTGCTATTTCTACTTCTTTGTCTCAGAAATCTCTGTTCATTTCATATGCCCATTTTTGGATTGGGTCTTTAAATTTGGGAGGTCTGATTTTTAAAAAATTCTTTATAGATTCTAGATAGCAGGCCTTTGTCTGAGGAACAGCAGGTGAAGATTTTTTCCCACATTGTGGGTTGTCTCTTAACACTGTTGGTGGGTTCTCTTACCATGTAGAAGCTTTTTAATAAGAGATCCCACTTGTTCATTGTTGCATCAGTTTGTTTAATTGGGCTTGCTGTTTTCCTAATATGAGTATTCACTGCTACGAATTTCCCTCATAAGACTGCTTTCATTGTGTCCAATAGATTTCAATATGTTGTACTGTCATTGTCACTTAATTGTAGGAACTGTCTGATTTCTTTAATTTCCTCTGTGACCCACTGGTTATTCAGAAGTGTGTTGTTCAATTTCCATGTATTTATGAAATTTTTGCAGTTTCTTTTGCTATTAATCTCCAATTTCATCACACTATGGTCTAATAATATACAGGTGATAACTTCAATTCCTTTGCACTGACTTAAACATGTTCTATGAGCAAGTATGTGGTCTATTTTGGAGAATGACCCATATACAGCTAAAAGGAATGTATATTCTGATTTTGGGGTGGAACACTCTGTAAACATCTGTTAAGTTCATTTGTTCAAGAGTTTGATTGAGTTCTAGTATTTCCTTATTTTTTTTTATCTAGTTGATCTATTTGTGACAGTTGGGTATTGAGGTCCCCCACTACTATTGTATTAGTGCATATATGCCTTTTCATGTCCGTTAGTATTTGTTTTATGTAGCTGAGCACACTAGTGTTTGGTACATATATGTTTATGACTGTCATCTCTTCCTGTTGGATTGTGCCCTTTGCAAGGATGTGTGTCCTTCTTTGTCTCTCTTAATCAGTGTTGGTCTGAAATCTACTTGATCTGCAAAGAGGACAGCTACTCCTGCTTTTCTTCGGGTTCCTTTCACAAGGACTATTGTTTTCCACCCTTTAACTTTCAGTCTATGAGTTTCTTTTTAAATTAAGTGTGTTTCTTGTATGCAGCATATTGTTGGATCTTGCTTCTTGACCCATTCTGCCAGTCTACTTCTTTTGATTGGTGAATTGAGATCATTAACATTGATGGTTATAACTGAAATGTACTAACTTATCATTGTCATGACTTTTTCTTTTTATTGGATTCTCTCCCTTTCCATTTATTATCGTGCCTGATAGATTCATTCTGCTGGGCTTCCTGGGGTTGTGATCCTCATTGTCTGTTCCTAGGATATAGTTTAAAATTTTGGGGAGTGCTGGTTTGGTATTCATGAAGCTCCTAAGGTGCTCTTTGTCATGAAAGTATCTTATTTCTCCATCAATTTTGAGAGATAGTTTGGCAGGGTACATCGATCTGGGTTGGAGGCTGTTTTCCTTTAGGGCTTGAAATACATCACTCCAAGCTCTTCTTGCCTTGAGGGTTTGTGTTGAGAAGTCTGCTGTGATTCTCATGGGCTTTCCCTTGTATGTGATTTGTTTCTTTTCTCTAACTGCTTGTAGAATTTTGTACTTCCGTTGGGTTTCTGGAATCCTAACTATTATATGC
This sequence comes from Heterocephalus glaber, assembly GCF_053883595.1. Lineage (NCBI taxonomy): Eukaryota > Metazoa > Chordata > Mammalia > Rodentia > Bathyergidae > Heterocephalus > Heterocephalus glaber. The sequence continues at coordinate 12,240,725 of NW_028258296.1, read as the reverse complement.
CTATGTGTAGACTTTTTTTGATCAAGGTTGGCTGGAGTCCTATATGCCTCACTTATCTGTATGTCAAGTTCTTTTCCCCTGCTTGGGAAGTTTTCTGCCATTACTTCTGTGAACAGTTTTTTTATGTCATCTGTGCTCTCTCTTGTTTCTTCATTGACTCCAATCAGTCTTATGTTACTCTTCTTTGCATCGTCTAGCAGCTACTGGATTGATTTCTCTTGGTCCCTTACTATTTTAAAGAAATTCTTCTTTTCCTGGTCACTAATTGCAATCTTATCTTCTATATCTGAAATTCTGTCCTCACATTGGTTCATTCTGCTGCATAAACTTTCAATGGAGTTTTTAATTTCCTGGAAATCTGTTTGCATCTGTTTTATGGATTCCATTTGTTTCCTATGTTGGGATTCCATCATGTTCCTCCGCTCCTCTATTTTTTTTAGTCTGTGTCCTCTCTAGATTTATTAATCATGTCTTGCACTATGGCCACAATCTCTGCTGTTATCTGAGAAATTATTTCTGATTTCATTTTTTTCCAGATCATCTTTTGTTGCCAGTTTAGGGAGTCCAGGTGGTTGAGTATCAGATTGTTCCATCTCATTTCCCTTTGGGGTTGCATTAGGTGATCTGGAAGTCCAGTTTTGAGACTTGTTCATGTGTCTTCTCATTTCAACTGGGGTGGGGGGGAGGGATGTGTGCTGCTGGCACCCACAAGGCTCACCTCCTTGGTGCTGGGGGTGGTGGTGAAGTGGCCTGGAAGATTCACCTCCTTTGTCCTGGGGGGCGGCTCTGTTCCTCCTTCAGAACCTGATTTAAATTCCACTTTTTCCAGGAAGAAGGCATTTCTCCTTCCAGCAAGACAGGGTTAGGTCATCCTCCCATATGTTCTCATAGTGCTTTCCCCTAGACTATAAAGACCTGATTACTGCCAGCAGCTTATAACATTTGTGAAGATCTGAGTAACCCCATCATTACCTGGTGTGATGGGAGGCACTCAAATTTTTGGTAAATGGAATGAATCACTCAATCAATCATGCATGCAGGCATGTGGTAATATAAAAAATAACCAAAATACTTCTTATTTTGTAAAAAATTTCAAAAGAACAAAAAACAATGAGGAAAGATTTCCTTATATAATAGGGAGGTCCTCAAAACATTTTTCTGTCTTCTGTCTCTAATGTTTTCTAAAATATACAAAATTATGGTAATCATCCATAATCAAATTAATCAGTTGCAAGGAAGAATTTTGAGGTTTTACCCTATCTTAACACTTCTTATAAAATTTACCAGATTATTAAGTGAAATCTGGTGAAATCTGAATTAACAAATCCTTGAAAAAATTATGATCAAGAAGCAATTAATTGGGACAAACATGTCTACTTTAGTAGTTTATCATTGTAGATTATTAAGTGACAAACAGTGTTTTCAATTAAAACTAATAAGCCACCTCTTCATTCCCTCATAAATACCTTCTCCTTACAAACCATCATGAGTCATTTGAATATCTAAAGGCTGGGATAGAGCAGCAACTCAGAAATTCAGAGCAAGATTCAGAACCATGCTCCTGGTCTCTAGAAATCCAACTCTCTACTCTGTTTGAAATATAACTGGGTTAGAGGCAATCAAGTCTATGTATGAGACATTTTCTGCCATGGCACTTGATTCAGTTACAGATGGAAAATGGCACACTATCAAATAATGCCACTTCATATGCCACATGGGCCAGTCACCCTGTCCAGTCCCACAGCTGTTTCCCAACTGCACTTAGCAACATATGGTCAAAGACCCTTTTAATCTTCAGGACCCTTTGTCACCAGGGCAAATCCACATGGCTGATGTAGAGAGAGGTTATTTCTGTGTGGAGGAGAAAACTGGCCTGCAGGACCCACTTTGTTCCCAGCATCCGTTCTGCTGTGGAGACAGCCTGGAGAAAGCCCAAACAGGGACTTCACATCTAGGAACCCAGTGGTTTACATCTTTGCCCACTCGACCTTCGTCCCAGAATTAAATGGGACCTTGAAAACATCTCATGAGTCCTCAATAATCCAGCTATAAAAATGAAAAGAATAAATTTCAATTTAAGTGAGGGGCTAGGAAACAGCTGAAATAGAAGAAAGGAAGCAGCTTATCCCAATTTAAAGCTTTCAGATGACGCAAAGCAGAATCTGCCATATACTATGTGTGAATGTGGCTATGTGCCAGGAACCAAGTTGCAAATGCAAAATATTTCATTTCATTGAATCATCCCAACCAAATCCCATGGCAAGGATTAGTACTGCCACTGAACAAAGCAAATCTCAGAATGTTCAAAGCGCACAGGGAGTCTCAGTTCCTCTACTTACTTCACTATGTGACCTTTGGAGATATTTTACATAAAATCGCAAGGCACAGTTTCTTAGCCAAAAAATGAAGATAATAATATTACCAAATCATATGATTGTTGTTAGAGGTTAAATGCAAAATACATAGAAATCACTTGGTGCCTCATACAGTGATTAATAAACATAGGAGGCAGAACTAATGGTTATCTATGATAAAAATAACAAATGATAATGCCTAAAATGACAAATACAGCATTATTTTGTAGTGACAGAGATAAGATTCAAACATGAGTATGTCTGATTCCAAAGCCTTTGCTCTTAATTCATACTTCTGCAGTACATTACTTAGATAATAAGAATCAAGATGCAGGAATGGATGGATCTAGCAGAGGAAGAAAAGAGTGAAGAAAAAGGGAGGGAAGGAAATAGGAAGCAAAACAAGAAGGCAGGAAAAGTGAAAAATACAGGTCCATATGAATATGAATATATATTAATGCACGTATAATTTTCGGCAGAATATAAGAAACAGCTTTTCTTTACTAAAAATGGTAATACAAGTGTTGCATTGCTTTTTTAGGTCAAATATTTAATCAAAGATATTGTTTTCCTCACCACTATATCTCCAACCCCAAGCACAGAATGAGACATGCAGAAGGTACTAAATATAAAAATTGATTGAATGCATTTCAGCAGAAGATTTTGATTAGAATAGAAGTACAGCTACTCCACCCTGCCATGTCTCTGGCCCAGGCAGGAGGCTGGGTCCTTCCGGAAAGGCTGCAGGGCTGCTCTGTTGGAAGGTGGCTTCCTGGGTGAGGTGGAGCAATCAGAACCATATCCAGCCCCAAATTTAGGAGCTGACTTTAAATTCATATTTGCAAAGTGAAGTCTATAGGGAGCTGAGAAGTAGTCATTCACCCTGAATGGAGGAGAGGGTTACTATATGGGTTAAGACTGAAAAATTCTGAAGTTCTACTAGATGCAGGGATAAAGATGTTGCTGGAAACAGAACAATAACTCAGGCTATCTCATCATGTTAGAGATAAATATTTGATTCACAAAGCCTTCTCAACCTCCTTCTGGACTGTGATTAAAAGAAAAATCTACTTGTAAAAATGAAAGGGATTTAGGATCACAATTTAATTTCCTCTTCTCCTTGAGAAAAACACACAAGAACACAAACAAAGTAGCCGAGGATTTCTTAAAATTTTTGTCAATAAAGGATTGTTATTAAAGAAGTAAAAAGAGGTTTAAATTTTTTTCCACAGAGAGTTAAAGGGTACTATTATGATTTCAAAACTTATATCTTAAAAGACCTTTAAAATGATGGATTTAATCATGCATGAAATTAAAATGAGGTGTTATCTTAAAAGGCTACATTTATTTTAGTACAATTCGAGGATTTTAATATATGCCCACAGCTGACTGTTTGTATCAGAGTTGGCATTTTTAAAATAACAAAAGATGATGCTAATATTTTTTCCTAACAAGATTTTTAATTTATGTAGCAGGAACAACTTAATGTACCAGTGATTTGTCCTTCTGCAACTGTTACTGATGACAAAGCACTAAGTTTACACATCAAAGAAATTAAACCTAGCTTTCTTACATATTATTGACCTTTACTGTACCCAAAGTGACTCAGAGGAAACAAATTACATTGCAGTAAGTTGTGACTTTCTTCCCCAAAATTGGATTTCACTCAATGACTACCTGAAAGCTGCTAACAGTGAGGGAAGTTTTGTCTTTAGAAGCTGCTGCTCCTGCTTGGTGTGGGAGAAAGAAAGGAAGAAAGGAACAATGCTTGAAAGTGGTCACTATACTGATATATTATTAAATGCATCCTTCAAAGATGCAGATTAGGTGCCATCCTTCACAGGAAGCTTATCCAAGAAAGAACAAGGATTTATGCTACAAATGGTAAGACCATTATTCATGGTATGTCAAAGGAATGAATTAAAACACCTAGCAGCTTAGGAGAAGCACAGTGGATCTTTAACATGCAGGCCAGCAAACTGAGGGGGGAGGAACCACCCTAGATTGGGGGGCACCAACCAATAGGCTATAGCCTGGACAGAATAGAAGGAGAAAGAAGGAAGTGGCCTTGTTTTGGAAGAGCTTCGTCTTCACCACTGCCTTTGGACATAAGTGCCCAATTTCTTCAGCCTTCCGACACAGATTGTCACTGGTGACTCTATAGTGAGCTTCCAGATCTTCAACTTCGGACTGGTGCTTCATCCTTGATCCCTTTTTTCTTTGGCTTCTGTCTTCTTGGACTAAGCAGCTACTGGATCATCCAGCTCTCCAGCACACAGATGGTCACTGCAGACTTTCCCATATGCTTTCCTAATAAATCCCCTTGCATAGCAGTACATCTATTTTCTATTATCTGTTGATTCTGTTCCTCTAGAAAACCCTAATACCAATGGTGATATTCCATAAAATTATAAGAACTCTAAGATTTTTCAGAACCAATACTATGTGAGCACCTTGGAAAATCCAGTGCTATTCTGGGTGCATCAGTGAACACATCAGACAAAAATTTTGGCCATGTGGAGATTAAATTCTATCAGAGGAGTGTGTGTGTGTGTGTGTAATTTCAGATGGGGACAGAGACAGCTACAAAAAAAAGGTCAAATAAGGAGATGAGGGAGAGGTAGTAATGTGAGCAAAATCTAGAAGTAGGTGAGAGACAATGGGTAGACAACTGGAGGAAAGGTGTTTTTAACCAGGAAGAACAGCACTGCAAAAGCCTTGGGGCAAGTGAGCAACTGCAAAGAACTTGAAGAAGTGCTGGGGGCTCAAATGAGACTACAGAGGCCAAGGCAGGGAAAGAAAATGAGAGGAAAAGATGGGATCAGGGATAAAAAGAAACTTTCTGGTAGCCAAATCCATTAATAAATGTTGAAGTCCCTTCAAATTCATAGCAAAATTTGTAAAATGTCTATAAATCTCCATTGCCTGGCCATCCTACCATTTTAGAAAAACACTATTGTCGGCCCACTTGCGACCGGGAGACCATGAGGATGCCCCGGGCACACCCAGCAGCCTAAACCTTAGCCGCCCAGGCCCCTGCAACAACAGCCCCCCCCCCCTCCCCAGCCTCTTGGTTGTGCAGCTATGTGATTCCACACTACAGAGGCACAGGGGGACATAAAGGCCATTGTCCTGAGCTGCTGAAGTGAACAACCGAGAGAGAGCGCCTGTCTCAGGCTCCCTGATGAAAACTGAAGACAACTGGAAAAGTGAAGAGAATATCGGCAATAAAGACACACCAGACCACCGTTCTTGGTAAGTTGGAGGGATCATCACCTCCCATCAGAACCTGGACTATCTTCAGGGGAAGGGCAGCTAGCTGGAACCTGCAAAAGAACCTTGAAGAGTTCAGACCTGCAGGAGGACAGGGAGCTCAATTTGGGACTTGCAGCCAGAAATCTGCCTGAATCTCACTGGTCTATGACTGGCTTACTGAGACCCATTGACTTGTAACTGCACACTGTTGCTCACGTTGTCTACTGTGACAGTAGAGACATACCCTAAAGGAGGCCCTTCATTTTTATCTTTTTTTTTTTCAAAATTACCACTATTTTTTTTGCTCTTATTTGTAATTTTTTTCTTTTCTACTCTGTTAAAATATTTATTTTTCTCTTTTTTCTTTTTCTCTTTTCTCTCTCTCTCTCTCCCTCTCTCCCTTGCTGTCCCACATTGTTCTTCATCTCCCTTTGTGTTCCTGTTCTGACCCTAATTGATATTTCTTCTTTTTCTTTTATTCTCTTTCCTTCTCTTGCCTGTGCCCTCTGGCCTCACTGCTAACCTTCCCCTACCCTTCTACTTACCTATTCCTCCCTCCTCAACTCCTTCTAACTCCCCATCCTGAAGGGTAAAGTTGCTATATTGAAGTTTATTCACTATAAATATGTGTTGGGTTGGTCCTTGATTTTGATTTAACTCACACTGTTAAAGGTGAAAGATTAATAACTACTACAAGTTTTCATTTTCTAAGAAGTACTTGATGGTATAGTGCTGCTGATTGCATCACTTGGGCTAAGGTGTTCTGATTTATCTAATCAGTTGTCCTTCCTGGTATAATCAAAATGAGATTGCCCCACAGTCATTAGAGACTCAAAACCTAAAGACCACCTATATCTGGAAGACACCTCTGAGAAGCAATCATTCCATAACAGTTCTAAATACAAGCAACAAAGATACTTACAATGAGCAATTCTGAAGTATCAACCCAGGAATTAAACCAAGGACAGTACCAAAAGCAAAAATGAGAAGACATTTAAGCAAGTTGCAAACCCAGACTTCCACCCCACAAAAGCCAATTTTGGAGGGAAACGAGGTGGAAAAGTCTGATAATCAACCACCTGGACACCCTGAACTGATAGCACAGGAAGTAACAAAACAGATGAATGAGGCTCTAGAAAAATTCAAAGCACAAATAATCTCCCAGATAACTACAGAGATGGTGAGCAGAGTGAAAGACATGATTAGAGGCTCTAGAACAGAAACAAACAAACAAACAAAAATAGATGAGCTCAAAAACATGCCGGAAGCCATGAATGCCCAGCATAAGAAAGAAATGGAAACCATGATCGCCCAACGTAAGAAAGAAATGGAATCCACGAAACAGATTCAAACATATTCAGGAGATTAAAAACTCCATTGAAGGCATGCAGAGCAGATTAAGGGAATCTGAAGATAGAATATCGGATATCGAAGACAGGATTGCAGTTAGTGACCATGAAAACGGATTTCTTAAAAATAGTACGGGATCATGAGAAATCAATCCAGCAGGTGCTAGATGATGCAAAGAAGAATAACATAAGACTGATAGGAGTCCAAGAAAAAGCAGGAAAAAGTGCAATTGACATAAAAAAACTGTTCACAGATGTAACAGTAGAAAAAATGTTCCCAGACAGAGGTGGAGAATTGGAAATACAGAGAAGTGAGGCATATAGTACTCCAACTAGCCACGATCAAAAAAAAAAAATCTACACCTAGACATATACTAGTCAAGATTCCAGTTGCAAGCGCAAGGACCTGAGTTCAATTTCCAGTACAAAAAAAAAAAAAATTGGGGGCTGGGGATTTAGCTCAGTGGTTCCGTTGCTTGCCTTGCAAGCGCAAGGACCTGAGTTCGATCCCTGGTGCCAAAAGAAACAAAAACAAAACAAAAAAACAAAACAAAAACAACAACAACAAAAGATTCCAGAAACCCAACAGAAGAGCAAAATGCTACAGGCAGTTAGAGAAAAGAAACAAATCACCTACAAAGGAAAGCCCATCAGAATCATGGCAAGCTTCTCAACACAAACTCTCAAATCAAGGAGAGCCTGGAGTGAAGTATTTCAAGCCCTAAAAGAAAATAACTTACAATCTAGACTCTTGTATCTTGCAAAATTATCTTTCAAAATCGATGGGGAAATAAGATACTTCCACGACAAAGAACACCTGAGAAATTTCATGAACACCAAATCAGCACTCCAAATGATTCTAAGCAAGATCCTAGAAAAAGACAATGAAGGTCACAACTCCATGAGGCCCAATAGAGGGAAGCCACCAGACAAGTTAAGAAACTAAAGGGGGGGCCGGGGATTTAGCTCAGTGGTTTTGCCACCTGCTGCGCAAGCTCAAGGACCCAAGTTTGATCCCCAGTACCAAAAAAAAAAAAAAGAAACTAAAGGGAAAGGGGGAAAAAAATAAGAAATAAAAGAGCCAACAACAAAAAAGCATCATGACAAGGATGAGTCAATATCTATCAATTATAACTCTCAATGTTAATGGCCTCGATTAACCAATCAAAAGAAATAGACTGGCAGAATGGATTAAGAAGCAAAATCCAGCAACATGCTATATACAAGAAACACAGAAACTCAGAAAGAAATTCATGGACTGAAAGTAAAAGGACGGAAAACAGCTCTCCACGCGATGGCAACCCAGAAAAAAGCAGAGGTACCAATCTTATTTGCAGACAAAGTAGATTTCAAACCAAAACTAATTAAGAGAGACAAAGATGGTCATTACATCCTTGTGAAGAGAACAATCCAAGAGGAAGAGATGACAATCCTCAATATATATGCACCAAATACGAATGCCCCCAACTATACAAAACAAATATTAATGGACATGAAAAACCAAATAAGCACTAATGCAACTGTAGTGGGGGACCTCAATACCCCACTGTCACAAATATACAGATCATCTAGACAAAAAATTAACAACAAAATTCTAGAACTGAACCAAGCTATTGAACAAATGGACTTAATAGATGTTTACAGAGTGTTCCACCCCACAAAATCAGAATACACATTCTTTTCAGCTGCACACTGGTCATTCTCCAAAATAGGCCACATGCTAGCTCATAGGACATGTCTAAGTAAATGTAAAAGAACTGAAGTTATCCCCTGTATATTATCAGACCATAGTGCAATAAAATTGGAGATCAATAACATGTGAAACGGCAAAACTCCCACAAACACCTGGAAATTGAATAACACCCTCCTGAACAACCAATGGGTCACAGAGGAAATTAAAGAAGAAATTAGACAGTTTCTGCAAGTAAATGAAAATGCCAGTACAACATACAGGAATCTATGGGATACAATGAAAGCAGTTCTATGAGGGAAATTCTAGCAGTGAATGCCCATATTAGGAAAACAGAGAGACCTCAGATAAACAACCTAATGCCAAAGAAAGGGAAACTAAGTATCCTGTACCAACTAAGTGAGAATAAATCTCTGCCAGTGACCTACTCATCAGCATCTTCAACTTTCCAGGAATTCCAATGGGCAAGCTGGATGCCTTACTCCCACTGCTGAGACTTAACATCTGGCAGCCAACTCACAGGATGAATGACGCTATTTTTTTAAGTCCCCAAATTTATTGCATAGGTTAAGCTATGTGTCCTCTGTTCATTACTGTCACAATTTCTTTTGAATCACACAATATTATATTTCACTTTCTCTACCATTAAAGGATTAGACACAGCCCATCTTTTCAGTCTCCTAAGGTCCCTCTGAATTGTGATTCTTCTTCCGGTTTGCCTCACTCATCATTCCAATCTGCATAACAGTGTTGAACAGATGGGAAATTTGGCTAGCTTGGAGCGGAGAACCACACCGTAAACTTCTACTAGAGACTTCCTTTCAAGCTGTGTCCATGCTTGTCTCTCAGAGCACCACATCTGATATAAGAACTCTACATGTTAGATATTATTATGTCCCATTTGGAAATGAGAAGACGGGGATTCAGTGAAACAAAATGACTACCTCAGATCACACATGCTAAGTAAAAGCCAAGAACGGTAGTTAGGTCTATATTTGATTTCAAGTCTCATGTTTTCTTCATTAGCTCCTTCTCATGGTTGGTTAACTAATTATCAACTCACCCAGCTGCCCTACTACACCGAAAACATCTCCATGAGGATAGCATGACCACATGTCCCTTTTAACTTTATAAAACTGAAACTATCTACATAAACTTTATTTCTGATAACAATTTAAAAGGTATTCATTAAGACTCCACTACATGTTAAAACTGCAAATATTTAGGGACTTGGCTATGAAGAACCGATAAAAAATTCTATTTCATTGAAGTTTAGATTGTTATGCCAGTCACTGAAGGAAAGAAAGTGAACTTAGCATAACTTAATCATACTGAACCTTTGGTGGATTCTAATTATCATAGCTTCCTTTTTTTTTTTTTGTTACCGGTGATTGAACTCAGGACCTTGTGCTTGTGAAGCAGGTGGCAAAACCACTGAGCTAAATCCCTGGCCCTCATAGCTTCCTTTATAAGTACTCAGAATTCAACCTTCCAGAACCTTCTCCAGAATTTAGATTGCAGCAATCTTAAAAACATCTCATGTGCTTTAAGTAAATGGTATAGTGCTTTTGAATATATGAAATGTGAGAAATTCTGGAAATTTGCTTATGTAGTGATATTAAGATGAAAATATCAAAGTTAACTCTCTAGATCCAAGCTGTCTGATAAATTTTCTAGAAATAAGAGAAATATTCACTACCTACACTGTCCAGTATGGTAGCTACTAGCCACACATGACTATTGGTACATCTGAAATGTGGCTTGTGTGACAAAGAAAATAAACTTTCATTATATTTCATTTTAATGAATTCAAATTTAAATGTCACATGTGACTAGTGGCTGCCATACGAGGCTTTGCTGTTCTTGAGGAATCTAGATTATAAATTGAAAACCTCTCTAAGGAGAAGAAGAAAAAGCACAAAGTCATAGAAACTCATAATTTTGGTCATTACTCTTTCTATGAATTCTTTCAATTATATTTAATGTTTTTTTCCAAAAATATCCTGAGAATCAGGTAGATCTTAATAGAATCTAAGTCAGGACTTAGCACAAATTAGTGATCAACACAGAATTCATGACCTTTGTCTACAAACACCTCTTTCGTGGGATTTTCACAGTCTGAGAGCATGTGTCAGAACTGGTTCTTACTTTTCCTTCATCATCTAGAGGTGGTCACCAGAGGCAGATGACTTCTGTCTGCCGGGTTATACCCAGGCAAGGAAAGCTCAGGCAAGTTTTCCAAACAGAATAAACACTTGGCACTATTTAGCGTTCTAAAAAAGTGCGTGTGGGGGTGGTGGTAGTTGTTTTAATGTGCTTATGACAAATGCTCGATTGGTCTATAATAAAGCACATACTTATGATTCTACTAGAAATAAGAAGAGCAAAAGGACTATGTTTTAAAGAGACAGAAACAGCCATAGGTACCTGTGATTGTAGTATTAGCTGTCACTGGGGTCAAATATCTTACAGAGTAATGATACTGGAAAACTAACTCACAGTGAGACATTTTGTAATTAACATACACTATTGTAACTGACAACCCTCAAATCAAATGTTGGTGGCTTAAAGTACAACAATGGTTTGTTTCTTGATCACATCATATCCCTGTCTCATGCAGGGAGATGGGGACCCCTGTCCGAAACAATGTTTAGGGACTCGGCATGTTTCTGTCTTACAGTTCTATCATTCCCTAGCTTTTCTACTACATCCAGGGGAGGATAAGGGCAAAGAGAAAATGGAGATGATCATGCAGTAAGATGTTTCGGGTCAGAAATACTATGTCATCCCTTCCAAACCTCACAGGCCAGAATCCAACCACATGCCCTTACTCAATTCCAGCTATGTGCCCAGGAGGAAAAGGAACATGGCATTGTCTTTGCAGCTATCACTAATGTGAGTTTTTGTAGAAAGTAGGGAGGTCTGAATTAATGAAATTACACATGTATTCATTCATTTATTCATTTCAGAGCATTTGCAATGAATTTAATTATCTACACATATTTCTAACACTGAATGAGTAAGACTTTTTACTACAGAAATCTCAGGTGTTTTCTTTCTCCCTTTCCTGTACCTTAGATCTGCCAGTGGTGCCCACAAATACTATCTAGTGAGTAGGTAACTATCAAAATACTATAAATAGAGAAATAAATTGGTCCTTATATCACTAGTCTGCTGAACTTCCTTATAAGAACCCTAAAATACCTGTTTGTTATGGCTTATATCTAGATGTCACCCCAAAGCCTCATATGCTCATAGGTGGGGCTTTTGTGAAGTGACCAGGTCATAGATGTGTGATACTGGATCATGTGTCCATGATAATGGATTAGTCAACTGACAGGTTTACAGCTGGGTGTGATGTTTGGAGGTGAGACGTGTTGGTTAATGGTAGGTCACTGTGGGTGTGGCCTGGAAATAGATACATATATAGATACTTCCCTCTTCCTCCCTTGATGCCACATTCTATTTCCTGACTGCCACATCCCTCTGCCATGGTGCCCTGCCTTGGAGTCAGCCGACTATGGATTGAAACTTCTCCAATGAGCCAAAATAAACCTCTCCTCCTTTAACTTGTGGGTAATTGGTATTTTGTCCCTGCAACGAGAAAGTAACTAAGACAATGATTAATCTCTCCAAAATTTGCATTTTTAAATTATGCACCTGCAATTCAAAAATGTTGAAAAACTCTTTCTTCGCATGCAAAAAGAAAAAAAAATTAAGTGTTAGATTTCTTCAGTACTGTATGGCAGAAATGGAAACAAGTCCAGATTCTGCCTAAGTATTTAGAGGCTTGGGGTTGCTTGTGAATCATCCTCTCATCATTAGCAAAATTGCTCATTAGTACAATACACAAGTTGGGTATTTTTTTTCTGAAAAACTGAAGCCTCAGACTCCTCTCCATGATCCAATATTCAAGACTCTAAAATCTAAGCCATCAGAAAATATTTTTCAAATGATCAAAGAAAGAGCTTTTATCACAGCTGCCAAAAGAAGGCTCTTGATTAAAAATCAACCTGATTACTGCAAGCATGGGCTTGGGGCACTGGCCTGCTGAGCCCTTTGAGAATGCTTCTCATGGGACAACATGGTCCAGAACACACCAATTTAATTTTAACAAAATGAGATTGTCTGAAAGCATTTCACTATATTTAACATAGGGGAGCAGTTTCCAAAAATGAGGCTTGGGTTTCTGGATATAATAATTAGGAAGTTGTCTGAGGGACAAGATCCAAAATGTAATTATTGCTAAATGGAGTGTTTTTCTGGGGGTAGAAATAAAGTCTTTACCATGGCTGCATGAGCCCAAATGGCCTACCAGAAACGCTGCTATTGTTTTAATTCCTACTGGACATGTTTGAATGAGAAAGTCTAGCACATTGTTATGTACTAAATTGTGCCTCCCTCCACCAAACTAATGCATTGAAATGCAATCCTCAATGTGACCAGGGCCTTTAAAGAAGTAGTTAGAATTGGGCCAGGGATTTAGCTCAGTGGTGCCATTGCCTGCCTCACAAGCGCAAGGTCCTGAGTTTGATCCCCAGTACCAAAAAAAAAGTAGTTAAGATTAAGCAAGGTCCTAAACCTGGGTCTCCAACCAATTGAACCAGTGGCTTAATAAGAAGAAGAGACATTAGGGATACATATGTACAGAAAAGAGACCTCATGGGGACACAGGGAGAGGGTGGCCACTGGTAAGTCAAAGAAAGAGGGCAGCCCTGCCCAAATCTTAAATTTCAATTCATATACTACAGAAATGTGAGAAATAAACTTCCGTCATTGCAGCCACTCAGTCTGTGGTCTTCTACTATGGTAGCCCCACCAGCTTACCCTAAGAATAAATACATAAAAACTCGAACTATGTCAACACAGGTATCCAGGCAAATAGATATCAAATTCAGTTCAGGATAGAGGAGAACCGAGTCACAGGTTTCAGAATGAAGGGCAACATCAGCAAACAGTGACCAAATGGAAATGGATCACCACATCCACAAACTAGTCAGAAAAAGAGTTATCTGCAGTTCACTTGAGGGAAAAAAAAATTCAACCCCCCCCCAAAAAAACCTAAGGTTTGTGCAGATCTCAGATACAACTACAGTGAGGTCCAGGCTGTCGAGTGAAGCTATTGTCCACTTGGAGAAAATGGAGTCTGAAGTACAGGCTCTGGGCATCTAACTGACTCAACCGGTAGGAAAACAGAGCAGGTAGGAGGACAGAGCCCCCTGGGGACACAGTTATTGACCGAGAGTTGCCTGAACATAACTTGAGGGGCAGCAATTCTGACTCAAATCCAGAAACCAAAATGAAGCCCAAATACTTCTCTAGGGAGAGGGGGCTCTGCTTCTGCAGCAAGGCTGAGCCAGGCTGAACTGGAGCAGCAGCTCTGACTGCAAGTCCTCTACAAAGTCAGGAATAACTGATGGAGCCTGATAAATCATCCTGAGTCCATAAAATGCTGGCAAATGCCAAGCGGCTCTCTACTTCTTTGTTCGTGTATTTGTGTTGTCTCTAAGGACTTTATCTTGGGAAACTTCAAGATTCCAGGTGAGAAGCAGATCTTGGATCCCCAGGAGAAATACCATCGCCTCTTTCTCTTCCTCCTCCCCTGAGGGCACTGAGCTAAGGGCACACAGCTGCTGACCCAGAGGACACTTTTGTGGCCAGCAAACAAAGCCCCCTGCAGAGAGGCAGCGCCACACGGATGCCAGGCTTGGCCAGGGAAGCCGGGCTGGCTCTCAGCCCCCACTGGCCCCGCAGCCTGGCATGCTTGAGCAGGATGCAATCTGCACGACCATATGAGAGGCTCTGATGTAAATGCCAGGGCCTGTGAAGCCTTCTGAGCCACTGTGCAAAGAGACAGGAAAACCTCCATGCTTTCAGCACAGCACAAGCTCAGTGGTTTTCAGACACACTCTGTGACCCTTAATCCTGATTTGTCAACTTCACTTCACTGGATTAAGAAATGCCTAGCAGATTAGCAAAATGCACTCCTGTGTGTGTGCATGGGTCACAGACGCATGACCCTGGCTACTGCATTAGGCCCCTCGCCCTTCTTCTCTCCCACTGTTCCATGCTCTGCTCCCAGCTTCCTTGAACTAAGCATGCTGGATCCACCACACCTTTCACCATCAGGGTCCTGCCTTGAAGCCAGCAGAGTATGGGCTGAAACCATGAGCTAAATAAAACCTCTCTTCCTTTAACGTGAATGTTGGGTATTGTGTCTCAGCGACAGGAAAGCTGACTGGTACTCCAAGTGCACGGAACGAGAGGCAAGAGCAGCCATTACAGCTGGCACGATATCACAAACCCACTCTCAAGACAAAGCAACTCAGCAATTTACAACTAAACGTCAGAGTAACATACTGCACACTCTAAGAAACCTTTGAGAATGAGACCAAACAATAAAAGGCAGGGAAGGCTCCAGCCAGTGGACTAAAAGAGCCACTAAACACAAAAGCTTCAAGATGAAAAGTTACAAAAGAGAAATTTATCTGTAAAGATGAAGCATAGTAGATTACTATCTAGAGACAAAATAAAGTCAAAACTGAGGCAAAAAGGGGGGAGAAGAGAGAGAGAGAGGGAGAGAGAGGGAGAGAGAGGGAGCATAAAATCCTTCTCAGCATGAATGGATTTCAACAGAAAATATGAAAAAAAGGCTATCTATAGAATTCAGGTAAAGCTAATAGAAGAGTATCTGTTTAATGTGAAAAATATTTAAGATGTACACTGCTGTATGTACAGTGTGACTAGAAATGGTAGCGGCAGATATTTTTAAAACTACATCGATAATTCCTTTAGAACCACCACCATCATAATGGAAAGAGAATCCTGCTCTGTGTAACAGAGGTACACAGATCCCAGCCAAATGCAAGAACCGGAAGACAGGTGTGGCGACTCACCCTACCTCTCCGGGCCCACATAGGATGGGCTCGAAGTTGGGCCCAGTCTCAGCCTTTGCAGTGTGATCCAATGGCTCCACACTAAAAGGGCCCCTGAATGCCTCCCCCAGAAAGTTAAGATAGAAAAGCCCTCAGATTTCATCAGATGAGCAGCTTCACACTAAGAGTAGACTTGGAAAGCAGAGGCGGCGCATAGCTGAAGCCTTTCTTCTGCTTCTAGAATGCTATTGACCTACTAAACCCTAATCCATTCAAAGACTCCAATCCTCCAACCAAATGTTTGCTTACTAACCACTGAGCTTTCGTGGCAAGGCAACTTGCACACAGAAGCACCATCTTCATGAATGCCAGGACAGCCTGCAAGCTGTAGCACAATCCCCAAAGCTGCCTGTATCCCTTGGGCTCAGTGCAGCCTTGGGAAGATGGGCCCAGAGAAAAGGTCCTGCAGCCCCTGAGCTGGAGTAAGGGAGATCTGGGATCCCAGCTCCCAGTGGCATGAAGGGTGACACGCGCACAGGTGAGCCATCTCCTTGGCCCTGGGGAGGAGTGACACTCATGGCTGGAGCAGCAGAGAGAGGATTAACACCAGTCTGTCAGAAGAGCTCAGGCCCTGCCTTCTCTGTTCCAGTCTGAGGAGGACACTGCACCTTCCCAAAGCAGGCTCCAAGGTCACATACGTGTTAGGCACATTGGGGAGCATTAGGCACATAAGGTGAAAATTTAATGGCTGGTAATGAATATGAGCTGTGGGAAATCAACAGGAGAGGAAAGGTAAATTTCACATCCATTCTTTAGCATCAAAGGGAAACCACCCTTTGTATGTTCCCTCAAATGGTACTATACCGCACAAGGACAGGAGCAGAGGGGAGACACTGAGGCAGTTTGGGAGCTTACTTACAGATTACTCCCAGCTTGGGATTAATCTGTAATACAAAGAAAGATAGCTTGACCTGAACGAGATGAATGGAGTTGTTTCACTGAAAGTCACCATTTAAATGCAAGCGTAATGGCCTAAAAGAAATATCTTCACTGTTGTAGATTATTGTTAATAACAGAAACCACCTATTGAGCCTTTCAGACCTCTGAAAGGTACAGATGCATTTAGTCTTGCTCAGAAATGCTAAGTCACCTGCCTAACACCCTAGGACTAGGAAGCAGCAGGGTCAGGATTCAAATCCAAAAATAACTCTCCCTGCCACTCCTTCCACCACCTCCAACACACTACCACAATACCTGGCACACCCTAGAGAATTAAACGCCACCTGCCCCAGCTGTCTCGGGCTGACAACAACAGAAGAGGCCAAATCACACTGATCCTGACAGGTAGCAATATTTTCTGTGCTGCTCTCTGTACTTCAAAGGGTCCTTTCACCGAGGCATGATAGAACTTCATCCCATAGGGCCTCAGAGAATTATTCCGTGGTCTCATTTTTCTGCTTCTTGAAATACATGCTTCTAGGTTCCATAGACCACGTTTCACATTTTGTTATATGCTCCATAGCTCACACCAAGCCTCACATGAAAGGAGCTCAAGAAATACTTTTTGAATAAATGACTGATGTTCTAAAGAGAGGAAATAATGTAAGAACCAATTTGGGAGGATATAATGGTGCTGGCTATGGTGAGAAACATAAAAGCAATTTCCTTCAATTCTAAGATGGAAAATAACACTGCCATTCACTGTTGGGGGAATCCATGGTCTAATCTCCCTTAACATCCCTCGTGCTTAATCTGTCACTCACCACACACAGATTTAGTACTTACTGCCAGGTATTCATTCTCAATTCTTTGAAGCATAAACTCAGCAGCATCGGATAATATAACTGTGGAAATGCTTTGGGTTTCTTTGGGAGGAAAAAAAATATATGCACTTTCATTATTTCTCAATGCAATCGTAGATTTCCCTCCCCCTTCATAACATAAAAGCTGCAGCATGGAGCCCATTCATAAATGCACACTAACTTCCCCTCTGAGGGGACCAGATGGGTCGAAATGAGATGCTCTTCTGAAGGGGGCTCAGGTGTCCATCTGGCACAGGACTGGGACCTCTCCCTGCCCTCCTCTCCTGCATTGTTTCTGCCGCTCCTTTGGCCCTGAGGTCAGTCTTCTGGGGAGCACAATGAACGAAGGAGTAATGTGTGCTTTGGGGAACCCTGAGCAGGCAGCAAGATAGATGGGAGGTGTATTAGTCATCTCTCCCACTGCTGAGACAAAAATGTCTGACAAACAACTGGAAGAAGAGGTTTATTTTGTTTCACAGTTTCAGAGTTTTCAGTCAGTGGTTGGCTGACTCCAAGAAACACCGTGGTCGAAGGCTGTGGCGGAGGAAAGTTGCTCAACCCCTGACAGCCCAAAGGCAGAGAGAGCAAGGAAGAGGCAGGGGAGCCAAATACACCCAGAAGAGTGTTTACTAATCTCCTGGATGTCTTTCAAGCCAATCAAGTTGGCAACCAAGCTTCTCCATCACAGGAAATGCAGTGCCCAACCAAAAAGGCAAAATGGAGGCTGTGGACTCCTGTGGGAACAGTGGGCCTTTTCTTCTAAAGCAGCCATTCTCTACAATGTGAACAGGGCGGGGAATTCAGAAGAAACTGAGCTCTCTACTCAGATGAAACAACATTGAAATACTGATGGAAGACACTTAAAAATTTTATACACACCTTGGGGGTTCAATAGGCTCTAAACTGGGCAGTCCTTCACTGGGCACATGACAAAGAGTGCTGACTCTGGGACAAGCCTTGTGCCAGGGGGCTGGGAATAGAAAGACAAGGAAGAGATCTTGTCTTCCCTTCTGGGCCCCATCATAATCCAGGAAGCAAATGATGATGGGAACAATAGCAGGGGAGGAAGAGGGAGTTGTAAAATTGCTAACCTTTACTGAGTGTTCACTGTGTGTCCCACACTGTCATTGGCGCATTTACATAGGGCAGTTCACCTAAGTCTGCAGGAGGACCCTATGAGGGAGAGCGGTAACATTATATAATAATCTGAGGCTACTAGGACTCAAGATGAAGTGCTATGGGAAGCCAAAGAAATCCCCTGTAACTTCTTTCACTCCATTTTCTTAAGAGACTACCAACAGCAGTTGTTACCAAAGGGCTAAGAGAGGATTGTGGGAGTAAAACTGAAGATGAGAAAGGTCTTCCAAGATTCCTACCAAATCTCCCCACATCCCAGTGAAAAAGCCTGAGACCGCCTGATATCAGCGTTAGGATACACATCCCACAACAGGGAATGCCCAGGATAGTGCACATCCTGGATACCCGGGCCAATAACTCTTCCCATGCTCACCCCACACCACCTCACCTCCAGGCTTGAATAAAGAAGACTATGCCATTCCAGTCCTCTGCCTTCCAGTCAGTTGTACCTGACTCCCCTCTGCAGGCAGACTAGGCTTGCTTATAGACCAGACTGAGCATCTCATTCTCAATTCTGACTCCTGCACTTCGAATGTGAAGTAATTCTGACAAATAAGACAATCATATTTTCCTCTATAATGTAGACTTCATCATGAAAATGTACACTTGATAAAAGTATTTCCAAGAATTCATACACTTTAAAAACACAACTTCCATCTGAATTAACATGCCAAGTGTAAATCTTGTTTGATTTATTCATTAAATATTTACTACTTTATATTTTCTTATCAATCTTGGTTGTTTTTTATTTATTTTAGCATTAAGCACAGACTTTCTTGTATTTAAACAGTTTCACATATACGTCACTTTTTTTCCCCTCTTTGACTCTAATCATCTGGAAGGTGAGCTCTCTACCACTGATACTAAACTCTCCATGTGCATAAGAATCATCAGAAGAGCCTATGAAATTTACCAAGCCCA
Organism: Heterocephalus glaber; assembly: GCF_053883595.1. Classification (NCBI taxonomy): domain Eukaryota; kingdom Metazoa; phylum Chordata; class Mammalia; order Rodentia; family Bathyergidae; genus Heterocephalus; species Heterocephalus glaber. The sequence goes on along the minus strand of NW_028258296.1, from coordinate 12,221,342 downwards.
GTCCAATCCCCAGAGCTTTTTATTTCAATTGATGTTTAGACAGTTTTTAATGCTTTCCAGAGCTTTGATCTAGTAATCTCATAGATGGCAGCACACTGCAAACACCTGGGACAGAGGTGACCCGGCAGAGATTCTGGTTTCATTGAGCTGAATGCTATCTTTTTGAAACTGAGTGTGGCCATCACTGACTAGAGTCCCCCTTCCATTGCTCAGGGTGTTGCCTGCATCTCAAGATTTTTCTTAAGTGTGCCAGGTGACTCCACTGTGACATCAAGACTGAGAATGTCCTATGTCTTTGGGATGTCGCTTAGGATCTAACCTAACATGTGTTTAGAACTGGCTTTTATGTTTTCTATAATATATGAGAAAACATTCATGTAAAATATTCTAAACTCCATTTCTACAACTTTCCACAAATTAATCAGAACCAATAACGTTTAATGGTATGTTAAAGTTACCATACTCACAGTCCCATAAAGCTGTAGGGTGATGACTTCAGGAAGTACTTCCTTCCTTAACAGGCAATTTCTTTACAATTATGATGAGTGGAAAAACACTCAGTTCTCCATATTTAGCCTAAGGACCCAGAGGCTACATCAATATACACCAAATAAATCAGCACACTGAAAGTGCAGTGTTTTAAGGTCATATAGAGATGCCTTTTCTGTGTCTTTTTAAGACTATACTCAGACATTTTACTGAAAAAAAAAAATTGATCTCAACATCGACAACTTAACAGTTTCATCAGCATAGAACAGGCATCTCTGGTTGCAAATACTTCATACTTCACCCCTCTCATTCCATGATATCTGAGTATCACCTCCTCTTCCAGTTCTGATGACTCACCATGCACACTCACCAGTTACCACTACAGGGCTTGCTGAGAGTGACCAGAAGTCTGGGGATGGGATCTGAGCTGGAGGTGGGGGTACTCTTCACTCTTGGCCTAATAAAAGCAAGACTGAGGGCTTCACCCACCTTTGCATCCCCTCAGGACTTCCCAGAGAGCTTAAACAAAAAAAAAACCTTTGCAATAAATATTTGTATGTAATATCTTCAATACCTTGAAGCAAATCATACAGATATGAGCACACACTCCATCTGCACCCCTTTAAAAGATCCCCTTGAAAACATCCATGGTTTTTCTCTACTCTTTGGGTAAAGGGTCTTGCCTTCGAGTTAAACTCAAAGTGCACAGTTTGGTTTCTGTGTCACCCACCCTTCGTGCTGCAGCTAGAAGGTTCTCCAGAGTTGCCCTCTGTGTTGCTCAGGTTTATCTCTGAGATCTGGTCACGTGACTCAGAGGCAATGCTGAGTCAGTTAATTACTTTTGCATCTCAGTGGATTCGTTATTTTGCCAGTGGATGCTCCCAGAGGCTTTAGGATAGTTAAATTTTACTAATGCATTTGCCAATATATTTTGCACACACCCAATGCCTTGGACATGGAGGTATTTTTAAATGTAAGCTGGAGTTGCCACTGTGCTTCTGAGGACAGATTTCTGCCCTTTTTCATATCTTCCTATTAGATTTCCAAATGGTATCATCCATCTACCTCCTTTCTGCAGACTTCTTTTTTGCTCTTTCCTTCTTAGCTATTTTCCTTTTGCCTCTTTCTCTTCCCTCTTATTCTTTTGATTTAGTAGCTCTACAGAACAACAGCTTGCCCATTTCTTCGTGGTCTTTTTTTTTGAGAAGTTATTCTTTTATTTACCTCCACATGCTGGCTTCCTAAGAGGGGAAACCATTATTGTTTTTTCTGGACATAGAGTTTCTTAGTTACTTTTCTCACTGCTGACACAAAATACCTGACACCCAAAGTTAAGGGAGGAAAGGTTTATTTAACTCACAGTTTGTAGAGGTTTCAGTTCATAATAGGCTGGCTCCAAGGCAGGGTGGCTTAGCAGAGGAGAAATAGTTCATGGTGGGCAGAAGGTAGCAAAAGCAACAAGAGACCTTAAGAGCGTTTTTCTACTCCTTTTATCTTATCCAGACTACACAGGACAGGTAGAACTCACACCCTTAATCCTAGTGCCCTTGAACCTAGCATTGTACCATGAATCAATTCCAGCATCACACACTCTAGATCCAGCCACCTCTGGAAAAAGCCCCATCTATGACTACATGAGGCTCTGGGGAGACACCTAAACACAAGCCGTAAAGCAGAGAAGTGCAAATAATTATCACTAAGGCCAACTAGCCATGTGACCACCTATAAATTCAGTCTCCAATTCAATGATGAAATATCTTTCACTTTCAGTTTCTCACTCTCAATATACTGCCTTATTCCCATCACTGAGGAATCCTACTGTTTGCTTTGTCCTCATATCAACTTTTAAAATGCCTGGAACCAGTCAACATTTCCATGCACACATTCTCCTTTGCTTTAAGAATCTAGTTTCTCAAATTTGTGTGAGATTTTGCATTTCCTGTACTTATTATTGTCTGTTTTTAGAAAATATCAATAACATTTTAAGCCAAAGTCTAGTTACACCAAAAGTTAAATATTATTCAATTCATAAAAAAGTTTATTTTAAGGGTAGACACAAAGCATGAAGACCACCATTTAGTCAGAAAATAGAAATCTAGACAATGCAGCTCATTTCATTGCTTCTATGTGCAGGAAATCATTTGAGCTCCATTAAGCACACAACATAATTTAGTAGAGGAATACAGGAATGTCTCACACACTGCAAAGACTGGTTAAGCTGGGTCTTAAATGTTCATTGGAAATGGGGACTAAACTGCTCCAGGAATGCCGGGGACCTTTCTCCCTCTGTTTCTTGTGGCTGTTCTCTCCATTCTTCTATTTCTGCAGAAATGCTTTCTCAGTTTCTCTACTTTCATGGAAGAAAATGACATACTGGGAATTTGCTATAATCAATTAGAAAGTCTCGGGTGCAGAAACTCACTGGAGTAACTTTGTGCAGAGAAGCCCAATCCTGGTCCAATCAGTCACTGTTAAAAAGTTGCATTACATAAAACATTGTTTTTCCCATACTCACCACAAGGCTGGTAGGCTTGTGTCTAGATCTTCCCCCAAAGCCTCATAGAGTCATTAGGTGGGGCTTCTCAGAGGTGGCTGTAACTAGAGTATGTGATGCTGGGATTAAGTATGTGATGCTGGGATTAAGGGTGTGTGATTACTAAATTAATCCACTGATTGGCTTGGCATAGCTCTGGATGTAGATAATGGGAAGGCCCACCCTGGGTGTGAATGCTACCCTCCCTAAGAGCATGTAGCCTGGATAGAATTGAAGGGACAGAAAGAGGGTTACTGCTGTTGCTTGCCACTTCTTCACTACTTCACTGCTTTGCTGCCCTCTGCCCACCATGAACTGCTTCTCCTCTGCAATGCCCCTCTGCCATGCCACCCTTCCCTGGAGCAGCCAACTATAAACTGAAACCTCTACAAACTATGAGCTAAATAAACCTTTCCTTCTTTAGCTTTGAGTGTCAGGTATTTTGCAACAGGAAAAGTAAGACAGTATCAGGAAAGGAAAAACTGCATTAAATTCAGAAGATAGAGCAATGCAAATGACATTTTGTCCAGTAAAATTTTTCCATTTGAGTAAATAAGCAAGCTCTCATTTAATCAAGAATTTTAACTCTCCCAGTTGGGATGGCTGTAAATCTTAAACTTCCCAATTCCTTTGAGGCATGGGACACATAAATTAGAAAAAAACCAAAGATTGTCAGACCAGAAAATGTAAGGCTTCCAGGGGTTTTAATTCAAATATGAGCAACTGAGTGCAATTCATATTATGCAAAAAAAGTTATGAAGCATCTCACTTTAATTAATAGAGCATTGAAAGTATTGCTGAAATTTTTAAGCATGAAATTCAAGCATATAGCACAGAATTTCTTCCAAGTCAAATCAGCATATGGCCACAGGACCCAATTATGAAATAGTCATGATAAATCACAGCAATTTAGAATGCACTGGATCTTAGTTTCATGTAAATAATACATTAGTACATACCCTCAAAGGTCAGGTATGTGGAGCACATACCACTCATGAAAAAAATTATATACAATACTGTACAATACTGATGTCTGAGAAATGTTATAGAACACCATAACCAGTGATAAGCTACACAATCTCTAAATTAAAGTTATTATTACCTTTTCATCAGAAGTGCCTTTTACTAATCAGAAACGTAACTGTACTAATCATCAATTCAAAAGGAGTTTTAAGAAAGTGGCAAGGGAACTCTGCCTGGGAGATATATCTCCATTACAAAACTCCCTACATAATTCAGCAGCCTGGCCCAGCATCAATCCTGCAGTGGCACTGAATCTGTCTTCCAAGTCTAGATTTTATAATTCAAAACTTCTACTTGGGTTACACCAGGGATAATGTGGATATCTCCATAACAAGTCTTTTTTTAGTGCGTGTTTGCAGAAATATGATGTCTTTTAAGTACATGTTTGTAGTACATAATGTTTACTTTCTTTGTGTGGAGTAGGTACATTGTACACAATACATTTTAATTCTTTTTCTCATCCCTTTTCCCTTTCTCCCTCTCCCCTCCATCCATGGCTTCCCTTCCCACTTGAGAAAGATCTATCTTTCTACTTCCTCTTATCTATCTTTGTAATATGATGTCTTTAACTTTTGGAAAGACACCTCTTCCACCCTCCTATGCCTTAGAGAACCCAATCACTTTAGAATGACCCTCACAAACACATGGGACCACAAGAAACTTCCATCCATCCACTGAAGGAAAGGAAGGACTGCGAACTATGGAAGGCGAGTTTGCTTCTTTCACAGAGCAACCTCTTCCAAATTTCGTGCCACTGCCAGCCCCTCCCTCTTTTGCTATGTTCTCCCTGCCTTGGTTCCTGGCTCTTCCCACCCCATGCCTCTCTGTCAGCCTCATCTAGAGTTTAATCATCTGATTGCTGACTGATTCAGAGCTATCTCCTAAGTTTCTAGACAAAAGCTTGAGCTATACAGAAAAATCTCCACTTGGTTCTCAAGGCCCCTTGAATTTAACACACCTAAAATCTACTCATCCTCTCCTCATCTTCCCACAAAAGTCTACGCTGCCTTCATTAGTGAATCACACCATCATCTTCTTCAGGGCCCAGGCCAGAAACCTGAGCCTGCCTCAGTCGCTCTCTCTACTTCACCACTTATGTCCAATTACTCACCAAATCATGCTGAGTCCATCTCCTAATTATATCTCAAGTCTAGGAGTTCTGTCCATTCTACAGCCGCTTCCTTAGATCAGACTGATTTTTTTTCTGAACAAACTGTAACAACGACCTCCTAAAATGTGTCCCTACCTCAAATCCTGCCAACTCCCAAGGCATTCTCCACACTGTTACCAATCACAGTGACTGTCTAAAGGGGTAAATGTGGTGATGACCTCCCTGAATAAAACCTGACAGTCGCCCTCCACTGCTCTCAAAAGAAAACAAATCTGTGCAACAACGGTTCTTAACCAGGGCCAATTTTACTTCCCAAGGACATCTGGCAATGTCCAAAACATTCACAGTTATCAAAACTGGGGGAATGGCAGTTGTCCCTGACACCTAGGACAGAGGCCAGGAATGCCACTAAATTTCCTACAATGCATAGGACAGTCCATCCCCACCTCAACAAAGACTTATTCAGCCCAAAACAGCAACAGTGCTGAGGCTGAGAAATCCACGAGGCATGATAACATCACTACTTTTGCTTCTTTTGTTGTTTGTTTTGTTTTGTTTGGCTTTCTGCTCTTGTTTTCATTTCCATTTTTTAAAAAATTTTTTGGTGCTGAGGACTGAACCCAGGGCCTCATGCTTACTACACAGCCATTCTACCACTGAGCTAAACTCCCAGCCCTTATTGTTTTGATTTGGTTTGTTTTGCAGCCTTTGGCCTTTGCACTGTGCTACACCCCTTTGTATTTTTTATTTTTTATTTTTTATTGTGAGACAGGTTCACTAAGTTGTCCATGCTGGACTCAAAATTGTGATTCTTTTGTCTCAGACCCCAGCCTCCCAGAGTCCTGGAATTGCAGCCATGAACCACCACACCCAGCTCTAACCTTTCTACCTTTTTATCATTCCTCCCTTCTATACTCTACCTTCACCCAAACTGGATGACCCAACCAAATTAACTTCCTTCCCAAAGACACTGTGTTCTTCCCTTGGTCTCACTGCTCTCTCACTCTGGATTACTGTTGATGATATTGTTTGCCTGCTCTCTTTACCTGACTAATTCAGCCTCCTCTAAGCTTTCAGCCCAGGTGTCACTAACCCTGTGAAACCTTCCTTGCCTCCCATGGATTAGATGTTCCATCAGCTTAATTAGCTCCCTTCCCTTCCCTTTCATGATACTGTTTTGTAATTGCCTGTTGACTTATCAGTGTCTCCCAAGACTGAAAGTAAAAGATTATGACTATCTTGTCCTCTTTTGTATTTCATTCATTCCCAGCAACCAACAAAAAGCCATGCACAAAGTTGCCACTTGCACTTTTGTTAGATGAATGAATGATTTGAAATCAGCCTCATGGACAACCATCAAACTACCAACATTCTTCACAGAGCACATATTTATCGGCAATCTTGAGCACTAGCCTACACTTCCAAGCCCCAGAAGCAAGCAAGGTTGGGCAAGTTGAAGAACATGACAGAGATGCCCTTTGACATCAGTCAGAGAGCAGAGAGCTGGTGAAAAATATGCTGGTGAGTAAAACTGTCTGCAGTCAGGCACATCCTGGGAACCCAGGCATATGGCTTTAATAATGGCAATTAGGCAATAGCAAAATAGAACATGTTAGCAAATGGAAAATACTGAATCAGTTACTGTTCCAAGTTATTGTTCAGATAAAAATAAAACACAAGGAAAATTTCAATTCTGGGCAGAATTAAATGAAGTCAAGTGAAACAAGAAGAATAAGTGGACACCATTTTGCATCCATAGGTATGAATAACAGGTGTTGGCTTGTTGAGTAAGTGGGAAAGAAAAGGACATGCGTGAACTCCTGGGATCCGGTCTCTTGTAATGTGCTGCCCAGAAGAGCAGCAGCACTGACATCCACAAATGTGAGAGAAATGCGAATTCACGGCCCCATCCCAGGCCACCTCAGTCAGAAACTCCAAAGGCACAGTCCTGCAATCTGAGTTTTCACACATCTTCCAGGACATTGCTTTCCTGGCCAAAGTGTGGGAAGAGCTGCCCTGATTCATCATGAATTAGAGCGACACCCCATGTTCATAATGATAACTTCCATAGGACATTCCATGTGCCAAACCACATTTCATCGATTCACACAATGACAATACACAATGACATTCTCACTTTACAGATGAGGAAACACATAGACAGTGTCATGTGTCTCAACAAATTACTGAAACTCCTTGTTTCCCATGAAAGCAAATTACTCCAGAATCTTAAGACTCCTTGCAAAACCTTTCTCCCTCTTACCAACCTCAATTAATGGCTTCTCTGTTCCTCAACCCATAGTCATTTTGGATTCCCAGATCCTTTGAACTTTATACTCAACCAAGTGCACGCTTCTGCCAGACTTCCCCTATACAACTCATCCCCGTGACATAATTCCTTAGACCAGAAGCTCTCAATGCTTCCTAGAGGGACACCAGTTCAAAATATGCTTTTGTAATAATACTAAAGCATATTTCCTTTCTTTATTCTGTTGACAACTGCACCAAAAGCAATGCTAGGGAAAAATGCTAGCACCTTGGCGTGAATTAAGACAGTGACTCCAGACTTAATGATAGACATTGTGCTTTTCATGGTCATGGACTCTCAGTAAAGTAAATGCCAGTTTCAACTAACAATGTTTTCTGATGGAGTAGTATGAATTGCCAATTTTATAAGACCTCTAGTACACAAGCTTTTACTATTTTATGTGATGAAATGGGAAAACGCATAAAGCACTTCTACTGAGTGCATAAGTACAATGGTCACAAAGAAATGCTCTTGTGGAATTGTGGCAGTCATGAGTTCACTAGTTGCTTTTTGTTGAGCACATTTTTTTATTTGAAAAGAACACTAATGAAGTCAGGTTACTTAGACTTGGGCATTCATAGAAAAGAAATGAAATAATTCTGTCACTTTAGAAAAACAACTAAGAGTATTTTATGCCAGTGACAAAAATCTTGTTCTCAAGTGAAAATAACAATTTTATAAAGCTTGTATCTATCTACCAACATGAGCTTGGCAACTCCTTGGAACTTAATTTTTTTATGATATTCTGGAGTGGTTGATGTTAACAAAATATGATCTTTTTGGACACCATATAAGGAAATGTGTGAACAAATGAAAGATCTGCATTACCCCAGTGAAGTGATATTTTCAAATGACAAAGGCAAGATGCTTCCAAATCAAGCATGGATGAGAAATTCAAAGTGCAAGCTAGACCAATGGATTTGAAAGTAACAAAATATGAAAAGTTCACTGATTCAGTTTCAGATTTCATATAGCAACTAACCTTTAAAAAACTACCAAATGGAGTTTGCCTTCAGTAATAAAGCAGTGTCCACAATAATCTGAAAAGTCTATTCAAATACTCCTCCTTTTTCCAGCTATCTGTGTGAAGCTGAATTTTAGTCATCAGCCTCAACCGTCACAACATGCTGCAACAGATTGAATGCAGAAGCAATATGAGAATCCAGCTGTCTTCTATAAAACCAGACCTCAGGACATTTGAAAAAAATGTTTTAAATGCTATCATTCTTACTAATTACTTTTAATTTGGAAAATGTAATTATTTCTCATATTTGCTATTCATGTTCACACGAAATAAGTTCATTATTATTTTTAAACAAAATAATAAATATTTTTAAATCTGCCCAACTTTACTTTCTAATACTATAAACATTAATAGATATTACTAAAATAAACAAAAGATTTTTGAGAGTCTCAGTACTTTGTTAGGAGTGTAAAGAGATCCTAACACACAGGTTTAAGAACCACTGTTGTTAGCCTGTAGATCTTCTTCCATCTATAGATTCCCAAGCTTCTACTCAGTATCTCAGACTACTTCTTTTCTAAAAGTCTTCTCTGATTTACACAAATCAAACTCTATTACTTTGTTATTCAGAAGTCCTTTATATGTAACTAGTTTGGATTTCTGCATCTTTACAAGTCCAGCTTTGAGCATACCTGACCTGTGACCTGACCCATCAGGTGACTTTGGGAAAGCTCCTTGATCTAAGCCTTAGTATCTTCATTTGGAAAACAGAAGTAATCATAATGCCTACTTCATTAGGTCTGTTTCTTCATGGACTGATCTGCCGCCGCCCCCCCCCACCCCGCAAATTCGTATGTTAGAGTCCTAAATTCCAATGTGGCTATAAGGAAGAAATTAAAGTTAAAGTCATAAATGTAGGTCTCTTATCTAGTGGGACTAGAGTCCTTATTAGAAGAAAAACCAGAGGACTGTCTCTTTCTCCAGCATCTGAGGACCCAATAAGAAGATGGCCATCTATAAGCCAGAAGCAGGGCCCTCACCAGTAACTGAATTGCCTGATCCTTAATCTTGAATATTCCATCCACCAGAAAGGTGAGACAATAAAACTCTGTTGTGTGAACCATGAAGTCTTCGGTATCTTGTTAGGGCAGCCTAAACAGCTTACTACAAACTTTGGTATCAAGAAGGGCGTGCTGCTTCAACAAATACCTAAAAATGTGCAGGTGGCTTTGGAATTGGGTGATGGCTGGAGGGTGGAGGTGTCATGGCGTCCATACTAGAAAAGGCCTAGATTTCTGTGAAGGAACTCTTGGTAGGAATATAGAAACTGAAGGTGAGGACTCAAAAGGAAAAAAGGAAGCCTGCAGGGAAAACTTCCATCTTCTTACATACATAATACGTACATAATCATAAACAGACTATTGGTGGAAATACAGACATTGAAGGCCATTATGGAGAGGTCTTGGATGGAAAGGAGGAACATGTCATAGGAAACTGGAAGGAAGGCAGTTCTTGCTAAACAATGGTAAAGAACTTATTTGAACTGCATTCTAGTGTTTTGTGGAAGGAGTTTAAAGCAATGAAATTAAGTGCTGGACTGAGGAGATGTTTAAGCAAAGTAATGAAGGAGCAGTTGAGTTCTCCTGGCTGCTTACTGTAAACTGTCCTTGAGGGGACAGAGAGAAAGTGAAGTTCAGACTTGTTAAACAGAAATGGTCAAGAACTGAAAGATTTGGAATGTTTTCTACCTATCCGTATTACAAAAAAATGCCAAATCCCATTGAGAAGAGAATGTAAGAGTGGAGCTGGACTAAGGCTTTATGAAAAGTTTATGGGATTATAGGGGCAGAAATGCTGTCAGTTTGAACTGAAAGGGATGATGATGGGAATAAACAAAGGCCAGCAGATTCTAAAATTGAAGACCATAGAGCTATGCGGCTATGAACATGCACTATTCTTCAAAAAGGGGAAGATTCAGAGCTCACCAGGACTGTCAGCACCACCACTGCCTGGGTTTCAACAGGCCAGGCTGCCCCCAGTGAGGGCTGAGAGGACAAGCAGGCCAATGAACCCAGAGGAGAGAGCATCAAACCAAACAGGAGAGCTAACAGAATTTGCCTTGCTGGAGACTGGACTTTCTTGGGACCCATCACTCCTTTTTTCTCTCCAATTTCTGTTTTGGGAGATGGGAAAAGCTTTCCTGTGCCTGTCTTACCCTTGTACTTGGAAAGCATAAAACTCATTTGGTTTCAGGTTCACAGCTGGAGAGGAATTTTGTGTCAAGAATATCTGTATTTTGAGTTTTACCCAATCTAATTTAGGTAATAGACGAAACTTTAGATATTACTCTTTAGAGTTGATGCTAGCTGAGTTCAGACTTCTCTACTGTTGGGATGGACTAAACTTATTTTTCATGCAAGGACATGAATGGGGGGGGGCTTAGGTATGGAACTGAATGTATGTATCCCTCCCCAATTTATGTATTGATGCCATCCATGATCTTCGGTATAGCTATATTTGTTCAGAAATAATTTCAAATGAGGTCTTAAGTGTGGGGTCCTGATATAATCAGATTAGTGCCTCTCTAAAAAGAGACATCAGGGAGAACTCATTCTCTCTTTCCACCAGGTGAGAGCACAGCAAAAAGACAGCCAAGAAGAGAGCTCTTGATTTGGACCTCTAAACTCCAGAACTGTAAGAAAATAAATTCTTGTTGTTTATGCCACCCGTTCTACAGTGTTTTGTCATGGTAACCTAGTTAAGCAGACGAAGATGGAGAATTAATAAACAAGGTGTTGTACTAGTCAGATTTTCCATCATTGAGACAGACTATCTGACAAATACAATTCACAGGAGGAGAGGTTTAACTTGGCTTACGGTTCCATGGGATTCAACCTATGGTCACCTGGCTCCAAGGCAGAAATGCCATGTTGCAAGATCACCATGGAGCAAAGATGATTATTGGTTCATGGTGGCTCAGGAACAGTGCCAGAGAGGAAACGTCCAGAGACCACCCCTCCACGGCCCACCAAGACACACTCAGAAATGTGCTTTACTGACCCCCTAGCTGGTTCCCCAGCCAATCAAGTTGATAATTACTTTTAACTATCACAAGTGGACTGAGTATTTAGCACAGTTCCTTATATACTGCAAGCACAATATGTATTTTGCTATTAGTATCACTAACTCAATAAATACTTATTGAGTGTCTACTACAATTACCAAGGTTCCTGCCGTCATCGAGCTTATAGTCTGGAGGAGTGGAAGTTTAATCATGTAATTGTTCAAATAGATACACAACTATGGTTGTTGTGTCAGATGGTTTTGAGAAAATCAAGGATATTAAGAGAAGATGAAATATAAAGGAGGTCTAATATGAAGTAGGCATATGCTAATTAGCTCAATATAGCCATTTCACAATGTATACATACTTAAAAACAATATATTGCACACAATAAATAAATACAACTTTATTTATGGTTAAAATTGAATAAATAATTTTTTAAAGAGGAAGAGCCTTAATGTAGACCGGGCATGGAGTTGTTTCACTTTAAAGAAAACTTCTTGGAGAAAGTAGTGTTAATGCTATCACCTAAAGATGAATAGATGTTGTTCGTGTTTTGACTCCTAAAAAAAGGGCATGTCTTTTCCTTGTGGGCCCTATACAGGGTGGAAGAATCTGCTATTTTCATTATTCAGTATTTTTTCCTTCTAATTTAAGTTACACTCAGAAGCATAAAAGCTTGCTTTTAGTTTTTATATGACACTTCTAAACTTAATGTTTATTCTGCCTTTTATATGCATGTCCTACGCCTGGTGCTTGTCAAGAATTACTAAGAGAAGTAGAATCACCTTCTGGGAAAATTGAAAAATGACCTTTACGGGCAAAAAAGCAGAAGATAAAAGGATCAATAAACGAAAGTCCCCAGTTTCCCAATTCACCTGACTAATGTTAAAATCAGAAAAAAATTTTAATGCATAAGGTCAGACTCTTTGGAGAAGCAAAGACCCATAGGTAAAAACAAGGACACAGGGGAGTCTATGAAAGTAGATTCCAGTCTCACTGTTAAGTGATTTTTCCTGATCAAAGAGTAGAAGCAATGAAAAGCTTTGAAAAATGATCCAAAGAGCTGAGAAGTACACAGCTGCAAGTATCCCAGGTAAGGTAGTGCATTTTAAGTACCTGTCCTCAGAAACACAGCACCTTCTCCCCAAAACACGGGCCCCGGCAGCAAGCAGCCAAAGATGAAAATGAGCTGCACCTTTCTACTGGTAGAGACAAAGGAGGGACCTCCAAGGGTCTGCCAAGATAATCAAATATTAAAGCAGGTCTGTCTTTACCTTTCTTCAGCATTCCCATATATCCTCTGTGAGAATTCTTCAAAAATTCTTTTTGCAAGTAGAGTAGAAGCTCTTGATATAACATGATGTGTATGCAACCTACTGGAAGGAACTTGTAGCTGGAAGACAGCAGAGCCTGGTACTAACCTCCATTCATAACTGTGGGCAAAATTTGTCATGGTGTATTGCTCGAGTCTCCATCTCTCACAGGGGGATGATGGGCTTTGAAGAAAATTATCTCATTTGTAAAGAAGCTCTGACTTTTTAGAATTAAAAGTATTAATACAGTCAATAAAGTCCCACATTTTGCACCAGCATTATATTAGTTTCTTTAGTTATACAACATGCACAGCTGGAATTTAATATACACAGATGCAGGGGACCGCTTCCATTTTGGAGATCTATAAAAAGCATTCTGTGTTGTCCAAGAAAGTGACCAAGGCAGGGAATAAACCAGGTTCCCTCACTCTTCCGCTCTTGATCCCCCAGGAGTGTTTCTCCAAGGGCTCTTGCACTTACCTGCTTTAAATCTCATGACCACATTGGTCCCTCTACTCTCAGACAATCACCTCATCTCCACTGTCAGGAAAAGTAAGTCACTATTTTTTATGATTCTCAACTTTCCAACTTCTTCAGCACACATATTTATAAGCAGCTCTGCCCTTTATTGCTCCACTCCTTCTCTCAGAAGCACCAACTCACTGGTCCGATTTAACCTAATGTCCCTCCTGCGCCTGTATCTCAGCTCCTCCTGCTCCCCAGGGACCCCAGCCACCTTGCCTCCCCTTCCTCTTCAACTTCTTCCCACCAAAGGTCTCCTCTAGGAGGTTCAAATGCCTTGTTTCAGCCTCACCTCCAGCTAAGACTTGCTCCACACTCACCCCATTTTTGAGCAGCCAGTCTTCTTGAAAAGATAATCCACACCAGTGGTTCTCAAATTTTAACATGCAAAGTGATCACCTGAGGATCACAGTGAAATGCAGGCACTGGTTTAGTAAGACTGGGGTGAGCCAGAGTTTGCCAGTTCCTAACATTCCCCAGGAGACATTGATGCTGCTGCTATGCCAACCACACTTTGAGAAGTGTCCATACTCGAATTTCATTTTCCCTACTTAGGTTACTAAAACCAGTATCAGTTTGTAAACAGGTTTCTGGGGATGGGAGTATATACGTCAAATAAATAAAATACACCCTCACTGATCTTCTTATATATGTCAATAGGAAGGATGACAGATAGCATTTCACTTCCAGGATTTGGACTCTGTGGCTAACAAGCTTCATAACACAAAGGAGAGCACTGTTTGCAAACAAATACTCCAAAAACCCAGCAATTAAAGTTTTCTTAACAAATGATGTAAACATTGTTCTAGAAATCTGATCAACAAGGGTTGTTTAAATTCTGGAATCCCTTGTGGGTCACAGGCAAGAACTATTTCTGTGTATTTCTGGGAAATTCTGATATTTCTGAGAAAATATCCCCCTAAATCATTTTATTTGTGTTTGCTTATAGGTTTTATTTTTTAATGCTGTTTTACTTTATTTTGCTTGTCTTGTTTTATTTTTCAATATAATGTACACCAAATCCTTCTAGCAACTGGTCATATATTCCGAAGCTTGCAAGAAGGAAGTATTGAGCATCTCAAAGCCGAAAGAAGGCAATTAGGCTAAAAGCCTGGAGTCCCACGCACTTTTCTAACAATTTTGCATTGCCATGCAAAAATGCTTCCTTCTCATCTCGAAGCCTGCCTCTAACCCTACTCTATACAACAGTCCCTGAGTCCTGTCAGCCTGTTACCGAACACTTCAGGACAAATTGCCTTATTGTTGCAATGCCATGCATGTCAGATAACACATTATCTTTGTTGCATTAATTACCAAGTAGATACAATGTGGTCTTTGAAATGAAGACTGCTAGACTCTACCCCAAGAGTCAGAAGTGTCGTAAGGAAATGTACATCCATCTGTCACTGAGCTCTCAGAATTCCAATCTACCGTGCCCTAAAGACAGGAAAAGCTCATCTCCCACCTAGCCGGAGGCTCTCACAGTGTCAGTCCCCACTTGTTGGCCCTCAAGGCCTGCCTCGTGCCTGCAAGATGATGCTTAAACACTGTAGTGGGAAACACAGACCCTTCCCACCTTGTCATGGACCTGGCCTCCACCTGCAGGTCTAGGTCTTCCAGTCGTCACTTGCCCTGTTTTTACTTCTCTACAAGAGCCCTTTTCTCTACCTTCTCCCAGACAGTGTGGGGAGGGAGCGAGCAGAAGGAAACAAACCTATTTTCCAAATAAGCTAGTATTTCCATTTAAACTTAAGAAATTCCCAACTCTAGAGTCCCGTTGTTGGATTTACTCTTTGAAGGCTTCTGATCTTCACTAGTCATTTTACTCACTAATCATCAAAGTGTATATCTGTCTTAGATTACATGCTAAGTGAACTCATCCATACTGTATTCCATTGTTTCTGGCCTCCCAGCTTCTGCCAGGGCCAAAGTAGGGAACACCAAGAATCCCAGAGTGACCATATGCAGAGAGAGACACACAAAATGTGGAGAAGTCTGAGGTGCCCAGCGTTTTGGAAGCTGTGGACTTATTACAGGTTTGGTGGTGGTATATACAGGCAAAAGGTACAAATCGTGTTAAGGTAAAAGAACGTAGGAACTTCCCTAATTCAAGATAGGCACACACACTGTATTCTCCCACCAGAGAGGCTAGCTCACCCTTGGGATTATCCAGGGGCAGGATCACTTAGGAAAACTTCTTTTCTCATTCTCCTTTGGAAAGATAAAGTAAGGATTGTGCTCTCTTGGTGCCACCCAACTCTGCTGCCCATCAGCAGCCAGAGCCTGGTAAAAACTCTAGCCAGATCCAAGTGCTTAAAAGACCAGATAAGTGGAAGATCAATTCCCATATAGAATAATCCTGTAACAGACCTCACGAGTCTAATCCCACTTCCTTCTGCTCTCAAATGCAGTATAATCATTTTTACTCTTACCTTCAAAATACACACAATTTCTGAATTTTTATCTATTCATAGAGTGTTAATTAGTATTCCTTCCTTTGAAGACAAATCAGATCCCAAGTGCCACATTCCTTAAGAGTTGAGTCTTGGAAAGGCTGTGTGAAAACAACAAACACTGAACTACGGGTCTCTGTGGAGGCACAGAAGCTTACAGCAACTCTGGGAGGGACACAGTGACTGGAAGCCACATGTTGGTTCTGGAAAACACAAGGCTTCATACCACTGTTTTCCGAGACAAGAGGTGTGTGTGTGTGTGTGTGTGTGTGTGTGTGTGTGCGCACACACACATGTGAAGAGTAGGGAGAGTGAAGAGTGAGTCTTTATACTCAGCACATCTCAATGGCTTCGGCAGTGAGTCTGCATGTTGATGACCTGTGACTCCACACAGCCACCACCATGAGTACCCCTGGCTTCCCTTAGGACTGCAAAGTACTCAGAGCACCTTGGAATAACAGCATGCTTCCTGCCTGTTGTATTCAACATGGTTGACTGTGGTTTATACAATGTCTACGAATATTATTTTGTCAGCAGTAGCATAAGCTATAGAAGTGACACTTAGATTAAAAATTAAGTCATCTGGAGTTTATAAATTTATTGAATCTCTCCAGTTAACTAGCATGCATATACATACTAAGAGTGAAATATTCATATACACTGTAGTCTACCCTTTACTCTATTCCCAGGCCACACAATGGAATATCAAGTAAGTAATTACAGAACTACAGGAAGGAAAACAACCAGGGTATTTTGGCTAAAGAAGCTGTGACTCTGAAGTATGATACATGCATCTATTGTGTGTCACAATGAAGGCAGTAATTTATTTCATAGTCATTTAGAATGCACAGCTATTCTGCAGAAAGGCATCCAAAACATGGAGAAGATCAGAAGGAAAACTGTAATTTTGCAGGAACTAGTGCCAGAACTAAAACTTTTACAATAGCAAGAGGTTGAAATGGCACATTCTGAGTTTTTAAAAACTCAGGCTTGAGGAAGTGGGAGGGGTAGGAGGAAAGGATGGATATGCAGTTTCCTTGGAAACTAAATGTGATATTATTGCAGCAATAAGCCTCAGGAATCATTGTTTAGAGGGTGGAAATACTGCTCATCTGCTTAAAACTGGACAAGGGTAATTTAGAACCTAAATAATTGTGATCTCTAGGAGAATCCTCAGGGAACCCTAAAGACTGCCGTAGAATGGAGGTACCATGTACGAGCTCATAAATCTGCAGAGGAATTTGAGGCCCCCCATGAGGTTGCAGAAAGCAGAAAACCACTGAAATGAGTTACATGTACAATTTCCAGGGCAAGGATATAAATAGGCACCACCAGGCAGCTCACTCCCCCTCCCTCCTTGGTCCTTTCTCATGGCCTTGAGAATGCTCCATAGGCCCAGATCAGCATGTGTGCAGGGAGACTGTTAAGATTTACATCTGGAATATCCCCCAAAGGCTCATGTATTCAGAGGTGGGGCTTTAGGAAGGCGACTGGATCATGCAGATGCTATACGCATAGGTGCATTGATCCTCATAGCTGAATGTGCTGTTAGGAGGTGAGGCCTGGTTGGAGTTGGGTCACCAGGGATGTAACATGGAAGGGTGTTTCTTTTCCCTGGCTCTTCCTTCCTCTTTCTGTTTCCTGGATGCCATGAGATGAGCAGCTGTCCTCTGCCCAGGCCCGTTCCAACATGCTGCTCTGCAATCTTGTTTCCACCTCGGAGGCAGTTGATCATGGACTAAAAATGTGACCCAAAATATACCTCTGCTCCTTAAGTTGTTGGGTATTTTATCCCAAGGACAAGATAGTGGCTAAGACAGAGACCTACGTGCTTTTCTCAGCCCAGCTCTATCACTGAGTGGCTTTCTGAGATTGACATCCCACTAACCTTACTGGGCCTCATCCAGGAAACACAAACACACACACACACACACACACACACACACACACACACACACACACACACACTGCCACTTTGCTGTCAGGATCTCTGAGATAATTGAATAAAACAAGAAAAGCTTTCAAAATACTGCCTGGCTCAAAGAGGGAGTAAATGTGTGAACGTCCTTTCTCTTCCCAATGGTCAATGGATGTATTTTGACCTGTCTGCTTCTTTCTCCCTAGGACAACCCAAATAAATAAGGAAGTGGAGCTGGAGTCCAGAGCAGAAGGTCTTTATAGAGAAGCTTATATGGTGTGGCACCTGCTCAGGCCAGACTGGGGATGTGTGGGTCCTCACTGCCACTCAGACAGTTGGGAGCCAACTGAGCTCATGATATGAAGGCACAGAGTGAGTGGCAGGGGAAGAGGATCCCAGGTCAGGATAAGGGCCTAAGCGAATCAGGGATGCCTAAAGGAGAACAGAGTATGGGAGCATTTCTCCATGAGGGCATGGACTGTTTCTGCTCTGGTCCACCTCTATGTCTCTAGTGCCACAATTCCTGCAACATGGTATGAGCTCCACACAGGTCCTATAGAAGGAAATCTAAGGGCAGCAGAGTGAACCTGGAGCTGCGGGCAAAGCCATCCAGGCAGGGATCAGGAACAAGGCTCAGAGTGAACACATGAACAAAAACTATGGGCAAAGCAAAAATGCTTTTCTTCTTTCAGGAACGACATGTTCATACATAGATTTTTAAAATATATATTGAGTACTGTTATGGCTTGTATCTAGATGTCCCCCCAAAGCCTCATGTGGTCTTTAGGTGGGGCTTTTTCAGAGCTGGCTGGATCCAGGGTGTGTGATGCTGGGATTGATTCATGGTGCAATGCTAGGATCAAGGGCATTAGGATTAAGGGTGTGAGTGCTACCAGCCTTAGTAGCCTGGATAAGATTTAAGGGATGGAAAGAGCTGTTGGTCACCCCTTGTTGCTCTGTTACCTTCTGTCTGCCATGAACGGTTTCTCCTCTTCGATGCCTGTCTGCCATCCACCCTGCCTTGGAGCCAGCCAATAATGGACTGAAACTTCTACAAAGTGTGAGCCAAGTAAAGCTGTCCTTTTTTTAACTCTGGGCATCGGGTATTTTGTAGCAGCAATGAGAAAATGAGACAAGCACCTATCTACTATGTCCTAAAAACTGTCTAAAGTGCTTCAGAACACAACAAAGAAAAGCTCTTGTCACCTGGAGCTTCCATTCTTCAGTTAAGTGACATTAAAATGGCATATGTGTCAGTCTCCTCCATAAGTCTGTGAGCTTTTCCATGTCCTGGTCACCCTGGATTTTTCCATGCTGGCCACAGTGCCTTTGGCCCACAGGAAAGGCACAGTAAACACAGTTTGGAATGTACTCAAAAGGTTAAGATGCATAGAACAACAGTGGCTTGGGATAAGAAGTTCTGCAGTCTTGATTAGAGTCTCAGCTCTGCCACTACAGTAACTACCTGGTAACCTTGGGCAAGTTGCTCTTTTTCTTGGACCCTATTTCCTCATCTGTGGAATGGAGATAATGGTTTAGAGTTCACAGGGAGCATTAAAGAGTTGCTGCCTTTATAGTAGGTAGCACAGGAGAGGTCAGTGAGTGGTTCCTGCTGCTCTCATGACCTCAATTGACATCATTCCTCACCAGAGACAGAGACACAGTTGGCCATACTCAGTAGGACAGTGTGGGTGGAAAAGCAGAGCAAATCTTCACCTGTAAAACACTTCACTCAAAATTAGTCACCTCAGAACACACGGATGTTCCTCACTGATTACTGTGTCCTGATTACTGCTCCTACCAGCGGTACTCACTCATTGTTGGTTTGCTCCCTGTGACCATTCTGAACAGGACAATGTTAACTGTGTGCTTCTCGTTTTACTTTTGGGCAAATTCTAAAGAACTAGATTCCTCTAGGATGTATATTTCTTCACTCAGTTTTGTTGACTAGGATGAGCTCACTTATCTATCCTGAGCAGAAAGAATATCTCTGTTGAGATGCCTTTGGCTCACAAAAGGTGAGATCAATAAGTTAATCACTACAAAAAAACCCTAAAAGCAAGAAAGTTATGGAAGAGTATATATACACACACATATATATTTATATATATATATATGTGTGTGTATATATATATGTAATATAATTATTAAGGTAAGTTACTTCAATAGGCTAAGGGTAGAGACAGAAGTGGCAAAAACAACAAAAAATACAGAAAAAAATTACATGAATGTATAAATAGGACCACATATGTGTGTATATGTGTGCACATATTGCCATGAATTAAAATTTCATAACATATACAATATATTCAATGACATATATGTACATATACAGTCATTTATTGTCTCCATCTCCTCAAACATATATATATATTTCAATAACATGTATGGAGTACATATATATATTCACTCTGCAGTTATCTCTGAGTATCTGCAGAGAATTGGTTTCAGGACCCCTCACAGACAATAAAACTCAGGAACGCTCAAAGTCCTTAAATAAAACGATGTGTTATTTGCATATAACTTATGCACCTCCTCCTGTATTCTTAAAATCCTTCCTAGAAGATTTTAATAATAACAAACATAATATACATTGAATGTAAATAGTTCTCATGCTGTGTCGTTTAGGGACAAAAAATGAGAAAATAATGATTGTGCATGTTCCATATAGACCCCTTTAAAAAAATACTTGGCCTCACGGTTGAATCCACGGACAGAGAACTCACAGATAAGGAGAGCTGACAGTACAACATTGTTCATCTTCACCACTGCCACCAAAAAGCCACTTCTAAAATGAAATGTAGACATGAACAACAAAAAAGAGGACAAGACATTGAGGCTTGAGGTTTTGTGATGTAGACCATTTCAAGTAGATAATAATGTAATAACATACCAACAAATGAATGAACTGGAGAAATAACACTAATAAATTATACAATATCTTCTCTAGGTGAGTCTACAAGAGCGAAAGTCTCCTAGGTTCTCATTATGTGATCACAGGAGTTGCAGTAACCACTCCTGCAGTGTCATTCCTTTCTATTCCTCACTGAACAGCACCCCCACCAGAACTGCATTCTACACAGCAGCATCCGGAAACTCCATAATAGTCCTGATGTCTAGCCTTAGACACCAATGCCATAAATACGTACTCTATTTCTTAAATGACAACTCTGCATATAGTAAAATAAGTGGTAAGTCAAAATTGAAATGACTGAAGTTGTTTTAGGTAATTCATAGGTTATAAAAACTAATGAGAAGTAAAAAAAAATGATGAGAGTATTACAGCACTCCCATTAAAATGAAAATCTATGTTACAACTTTATGTTCTTCAACTACCATACCAGACGGAAGCATCAACCAATATATCAAGTGTTCTATGCTAAAAAAATCAATCACTTTTGTGGCGTAATAGCCTTATTTATTAATTTTCAGAAACCTATTCTTTTAAACTAGAATCATCTCCAATTTACATGACTATCAAAGTTTATTTTTAATCAGCAATTCATTTGAGAAACTAAAATGAAACCAACTGCAGAGGACCAGTGTATTCCACACTGACATGTATGAATGTGCATAAACTGTACCCCCTCACGCATATTTTAAGTGTAATCTGAAAGCAGAGATAGTTATATCTCCAAAAAGGAAAGACACTGTTATAAAGTCATCATTATGAACAGTTGTATGAATAGCACTAAAAGATTTAGCACGTGTCTGAGAAATGATCACGCAACAAGACTCAATCAGATATTAGCTTCCTGGTGCAGAAAAGACTATGTCTAGACTCGTCTGCAAAAAGTGGCCTTGTTCCTCGTCTGTTACTCTCTGCTCAGAGTGGCTGGGGGTGCATAGTAGACATACTACATTTGGGTGCTGACTGGACAAGTGATTGCTGATAATAAGGTGGCATGATTTATCTTCTGAAAACTATGGAACAATTTCTAGACAACACCAATAATGTAAAGGATGAGAAGCATTCTCTATAGTGTAAATGCTTAATTCATTTCAGCCTTCAAACCCAGGGTGCAGAGAAATCATATAGAGTAAGTTTGATACTGCGCCCTCAATTTTTATCAGCAGGGTTTACCAATAACATAGGATGATACTGGCCACATCAAGTGAGAGATTCAGTGACCCTTCCAGGCAAGAGAAATAAGCATTCTAATTCAGATTTCTGAGTGTTCATGTCCTGTCATAGCATTAAAATAATCATGCAAATCTGCCTCCAGCTGGTCTGTGATTTGCATTCATTTTTTTCTGTTGGAAGTGATTTATACTTGTACTCAATTCTAAATTCTAATCCTAACATTCAGTCTTGGAAGAAGAGACATTGAAAATATTTGGACTAAGTTTACAGTATTAATAGCTAACAATTGTTAGCATTATAAGTGGGTTCCTAACACTAAACCTGGTTAAAAAGCAAACAAACTATATGTGTGTTCTTTATAAAACTGAGTACTAACTATATTTTTATGCTAATCTAAAAAAACAGCTAGCTGATGTGGCTGTTACCTTCCTCACACTTTCTAACACTTGAATGACACATAAAATAGTGAATGTTGACTAAACACAAAAAGACAAAGAATATCTTAACTAATCCTATGTCATTGGTAGAATAGAATACTCTCCATTCTGCAGTTATATTTAATTTTAATGACTTGCTTTAAAATAACGGAAAAATTTACAATGTGGAAGCCCATAATGAGTCAAAGATCATTCAAGCAGAACCAAGAGCCATTAGCAGATCGCCCACACTTTCGTCGAAGTAAAATACAAGCAACCAGAACTTTTCTTCCAGAAAAGTCACACTGGATTAGAGCCAGTTTCTGAATTCCACTCTCAGGGAAACTACCCATGCCTGAATAAATTTAGTCCTTCTTAAAGATCAAGCAATATTAACAATAACAACAATAGCAATAACTACTGTATTTTTAACATATAAAATAGAAGTTATCTTTTTATTTTTTAATGAGAAAACGTTAACTCTGAGAAGCAACTTGCCTAACATCACACAATTGATACACAACAAAGCTGAATTTAAAACCCAGATTTACTAACAACACATTCATTCAACAAATACTTTCTGAACACCTACTATGTAATTAGGTAATTTTCTGGATACTGGGGACCTATAAGGAATGAAATGCAGGCTCTCTGCCCATTGAACTTGTATCAGTGTGGCTGTTAGTACTTTATAAATAATAAAACAATAAAATACACAGAATGGTCAGGTGGTAAAATGTGTAATGAAGAAAAATACAGTACGGGAAAAATAAAATGTGGAATTAACAGTGGGGGTTCGAATTTTTTACAAGCTGGTCTCGAAACGACTTTGTAATAAGAAAATTGGTCACACTTGAAGAAAAGTAAGAGAACCATATAAAGAAGTAATTTTTAAAAATCCTTTAGGCTGAGGAAACAAGGGAAGCAGGCCAGAGGTAGGAAGAGACTTGGCCAAACGAGAATGAGCAAGGAAGAAATTCCAACTACAGCAGAGCAATGAAGGACAAATGAGTCAGAGGTTAGGACGGGGCAACATATCATCGAGGGCTTTGTAGGACACTGGAGAAGCTTTGGCTTGGGATCTGAGATACAAAAGTTCCGAGAAAAGACACAAGAGGCCTGAGTTATGATGTGAAAGGATCAATATGATTAACATGTTGGGAAAGATTTAAAGAACAGGCACAGAAGTCAGCAGACCAGTTAGGAGACTGAGACATTCCAAACAGCAATGGTGGTGGCTCAGACCAAGACCGTAAAAATAAAGTTGGTGAAAATCCAGAGCTCTTGATGATATCCTGAAGGATTTGCTATATGTATATGTGAGGTGTACAAACAGAAAGGAGGCAAGAATGACCTCAAGGATTTTTACCTTAGCAAATGGAAGGACAGGAGGCCACTTGCTGAGAAGTAACCTTAAGAAAATCTATTAGACCCTAATCTGATGTACAGAACTAAATCCACAAGGAGGCACGGAATTCAGTCAGATTCAGAAGCCCTCATGTCTGGCAAGGACAGCTAGCAACTTGAACATGGTCATGTTTCCTTTTTCTCTGTACCATTAGGGCTCCCGAGCTGGCTCAACACTGGCTGAAGTTTTCCAATTTTTCTTCCAGAAATCAAAGAACACTTTCCTGAGAAATGACTCCTTCCCCTGGGTTTAGTGAAGCCCTATTACATCCATCTCCAATGTCCAATACAAGACCTCTCTTTCAAAAATGGCTTTCCCTGGTGGGAAAGCCAGATATTTTTCTACTTCTTTACACTGTTTATTCTCCTGTGTGGTTACTTTAATTAATGTTTAATCTTCCTGTGTTTGTGCCTCCAGGCAGAGCCTATGAAGGGTACAGAGTTCAAAACCATAGCCTCATAATACTCCTTAGGCTTAACATTAAATAGCCATGACAGTTCAAAGGAAAGACCAAAATCCCGCTCTCTGCTCAGACCACTGGGGATACTGGGCCAGCCTGTGCAGACCCTGGCTGCCAAATCCATCATTTTCTTTTTATTCTCCAACTGTTCTACTGGTAGATGACTATTTCTGCTCCCTCTTTCCCAGGGAGGGGCCGTAGTGTTCTGCAAGAAAATGGCTCCATCACTCAAGAGTGATGAAATCAGTAGAGCAAGGCTGGGCTAGAAATGATTTCTGAAGGCCCGTTAGAAGACGCCTGCAGAGACTCTGTACACCAGGACCTGAAAGGAAAAGAAAGAAGTCTTTCTGCTTCTTACAGTATCTGAGGGAATCATCTGACAGCTTATTTATTAAATGCATTTCAATATTAATTCTCCTCTGTGCTATAGCTGACCTTCAAAAACATTTACAAAGAGAAGGCAGGCATGGGAAGAAAACTGCACTTCAGCCTGTTTTTCTCCTGTACAGTTACACATGAAATCAGTTAAAATTAAATACTAGGCTAGGTACCTGATCTTTTAAGATAGAGCCTAAATTAGATATCAGGATAAATTAGTACCCAATTAACTGAGATCCAGATTGGTTTTCTCTCTGTATACTTGAAGAAGAATGTATCACAGGAATGTACGACAATATAAAGAAGTGTTTAGCTCTTTCTCAATCTGGTTCTGAGTCTAAAATGCATTTTATCTCCTTAACCCTACGAAATCATAGCTTCCTAATGAGAACTGGCATGCAGAATAATGACCTTCAAGCATCTAGTAAATGTACAATTGCATTTACTATCCTGTATGCACTAAGTCAAAGCTCAGACTAAAAAACTCTCCCAAAGAGGTTTCCAATTAACCCTTTTTTGTAAAATTGTGATGAAATACACAGAACCTATCTTAACCATTTTTAACTGTGCAGCTCAGAGGTGTTAAATATTCATATTACCTGTGCAACCAGTATCACGAGCTACGTCCAGAACTCTTCTCACCTTGCAACACTGAAATTCCATTCTCATTAAACAATAACTTCCCATTCCAATCTACTCAACTCTTAAGCAGGACATTTCGTAAACAGAAATTCCTATTCTTTAAATATATTATGAAATGTTATTGTTATGTAGGATAAAACTAGGACCAACTTCTCTGACGATTTTACTTCATATTTAAACATAGTTTGTGCATTATACTTAGGAAACTGTTATGTTATTCCAGAAAGTCACATTTAATCCACAAACACCAATGGTGATGAGTGGCCAATCAATAAAGTTATCCTATTATGAATTAAGTGGTAGACAAAAATCTTTCTTTAGTGGCTTCCTCAGTTAGTTTCTACCATCACTTGGAATGCAAGCTGTTTTCACAGGATCTGGAAGACCAACACCAGACAACCACATTTTCATCTCTTTAAGGCACAAGGAGAAAGGACTAGCCACACTGTTTAAATAAGAGTACCTGTGGTGTCCCAGAAATGTACCCTAAGTCAACACAACCCTGTCCACGCCAAAGCTAATCAGGAGCAATACTGAGATGAAGGCGGGTGGGCTCTGGTCTCCATCCAGCAGCAAGCCTGCAAGGCCAGGCTTCCTTGGAGCGTTTGCAGCCCGGCATAAGGCGAAGTCTGTGTCAGTCTTTCTTGGTTCTGAGTCATTAGTTCTAGGGAGGGAAGACATTAGAAAATCTTTCAGGCCACAAACCACACATCTTAGGGAGATAGCTAATTAGAATTCACCCTAAACTGTGAAAGAATTAACAGGCATTAAATAATCATTATTTATAATTGAGGAATCAAGTAACCCAAAAGAAAAAAAAAAGGCAGATCTCAGATGGGCTTGGTTAATGTTTAATTGAGAAAAATAAAAGAGCATGTAGTTCCCCAAATGACCAGCAACTTATGATCCCAAACTTAGGAACTTAGAAACTATTTTTCTGGAATACCGATGTAAAAACTATTATTAGAACCTTCATTCTTGAAAGAGTGCACATTTTATCCACATGTAGTTTAAGTGCAGGATATCTGGTCTGTCCTGAGCTCTGGAAGAACAGCCAAAGGATAATGTAGCTTAGAAGGGAGAAAGAAGTTCTTTTCTTCTTTTTCATGGTAAAGCTTTGACTGGGGAGATTTTTTTAAGAGAAAAAAAGAAAAGCTTTGATATATTTTCCCTATTTTGTACTCTTTCTCGTCTTCTGGTACTTCCCTTCTAAGGACAGGACACTTTCAAATTATCTTAATTTCATTTCTCTGCCAACTAGGTTTCCACCCTGGCCAACACCATCCCCAAAGTCCTATCTTTAGGGCAGCTGACCTCAGGGGGTTCAAAGCAAATGGACTAATCCAAGATATGGATGAAATAAAAGGTCATGTTCTCTGTTTTCTTTAAAATAATAACTCTGCAACACTTAGCCTCAAAAGGTGAAAAATACAAATAAAAATACGAAAACATATTCAATGGGCTAACATGGTAAAAACAATGAGATTATGCAGTGTAAAGAAAACTGAAAAATGAGCACTCCTAAGAAACCTCTTCTAGAGGTGACATAAACTGCTTACAGTTTCTCTGGAGACACTTTGATTATACAAGTCCAGTCTTCAAATAATTTTTCAGCATAACAATGACCATTGAGTACTAAGAACTGTATGAAGGAAGTATTGTAATAAAAAATGTACATAAAGATGAATGGGTGATGTTTAAAATGTCACTTATATAATAAAAAAATCAGAAACCTGAATGTCCAAGAAGAGCAAGATTATTACATAAACAATGGAACTCCCATGCAATGGGATATACAGGTAATTTTAAATAGTATATCATAGAAAAATATTTATCTTCATGGTTTCTGATAACTAAAAGAAAGAACATATATATGATTATACTATATATAATCTTATCATATATGTATAAAAATAAATAAAATACCCGAGATATACTTGCAAAAATGTGAAGAGTGCTTAACTCTGAGTTTTCCTCCTTTGTGCTTTTTTGGTAATTTTTAAGATTTCTGTACTTGCCTCAAAATTAACCAGAACATTCTGTAATTGCTGAGAAGAGCTATTTTTAAAATTTAATACAAACACTAAAAGCAACAAGAACATCAAATAGATCCACTAAAGAAATGCCAAGAGAGAGTAGGAGACAGAAGCTATCATTTGCAAGCAAGGATAGTTTGTAAGTCTAAATTGTAGCCTTCCTGTATACGATATTACTTGTGATAATACTCTCCAAAACACACAGGCATGCACAAACACACACACACACACATTCACACACATATTCACACATACACATTAACCTCAACGAATAACAGACTAAGAACCAAAGAAATACAGAATTCTTGAAAATGCATCCCTACGAAAACAATTCCACCTTCCTATTTTTTTCCAAAATATTTGTCTGTTTGCTCTAGTGTAAGAAATACTGTGCATCATGTTGCTCCGGAACATTTGAAATCATGTAAATTATTCTTGGGGAATGTTCAAAAATTCCTATCATTTACTCCTGAGAGACCACAGTACCATCTCTCCATCTCTCCAGATCGCACCAGACTATTCTGTGAATCAGGGATTTTAATTTCTAAGATGCAACACACAGCTCTATGCTCAGATCAATAAACAGAAATGAGCTACTGTGGTTTGTCTGCTTTCAACTGCACACACACCACCCCCCCACCAAACTTATTCACAGTCTGGAGTGTATCAAAACTCCATTTGTAAATACAACTAGCCTTTCTGATAGAAGAACACAGCTAAATTACGTACAGTGCAAACCACACTTATTATTAGGGCTTACTCTCATAATCTCTCTTTCTATGCCAAATTCCTGGCCAGCAAACAGATAAATAAGCCAATAATAAACTGAGTTTTACAGAGTCCAAAGCTGTCTGTGGATTTTTAAAATAATTTCTTTTTAAATCTTTTTCATTCCCTCTCTCTGGCAACACAATTTATTACCACTACCTGCATTTTCTGAAAAAAGGGTCAGAGACAGAGGACCACATTTTTTAATCAAATATATTTTTGTTGCAATAAGACAAAATCAACTTTGGCATTGACTAACATTATAACTTTTCCTCCCTAATTTTTGACTCCTATTATTTTTATTTTGAAAGTTACAATAGCAAATTCCTGGGTATGCAACGCCCGATTACCACGGGCTTGGGGTAATTATACAATCTGAAGACTGTTGTGTACACAGTGCTGAGAGATTAAGTCTTAATCCATCTGAATTGAGAACTGCATAACTATTCAAGTGATCAATAAGCTACAAAACCCTAACCAATACAGAACCAAAGCTTAGGAGCCCTAGACAAAGAAAGGCTGCCAAATGTCTGTGTGAAGGGGACACGCTATAGAAACAGGATATTTTCACACCTGGAATTACCCTTCTTTCTCGTAAAACTTCTATAATTTCCTTTAACGGCTACCATCTGTGCAAAGAGTACCCATCCCAGGTATCACCTGGCTTCACAGGTCCCCTTTAGCTGGGTGCTCGTTCTCTCTTCGGCCCGGGGAGCAACTTCTCTGGTCTGTGTGTCACACGTAGCCCTGTTCCTCCTTGGAGCAGGGCGCCCTACACCGTAAGGCCACATGCTCTGTCAGCACTCCACAGCGTCAGCCTTTTAGCGTACCAGGCCGCAGATGAGTAGCTCTGGGCCACAGTACTAGGGAACCCACTCACCCACAGACAGAAGCTACACAATGCAATTTGGAAGTGGTGCCATTTTGGTTTCCCATCTGCTCGACTGGATAGGAGGCTGAGCGTTTCTCCAAGGCCCTAAGCACTTGAACATTCTGCCATGAGCCTTAACAATACGTGAAGTTGGCGAAGTGCAGAGGGAGGGACTGAAGCTAGGGACGGACGGGAGACGTTGAGCTTTGGAATACTGTGCTAAGCATGCATCCTAACAGTTTTTAACGTTGGCAATGTACAAGCTTGTCCTGGTCATGGGACTGGTTTTTATAGTCAGTAACTACCTTGTAACTGTTATGGCAACATGAGGTAAATGAGTTCTGGACAGGCGAACAGAGTACATTGGCTTGAATATTCACAACAATCCTAAAATATAAAGGTTACTGTATTTCCTCACATCTAAAACGCTACTGAATATAAGAAATATCATTATTGTACGTACCACAAGGAAAGAAAAAAGAAAAAATACTGCCAATGAAACTCTTGCTGTTCACTGCAAGATATATTCAACCTTTAAAGATGTTAAAATCTGAAGGAGAAACTGAGTCTTTAGGTACTGTCTTGAGTATGGTACTGTCTTGCATTTTCATCCTAGGAAAGTGAGGCTCCAAAAGAGTGACTTATCCAAGATCGCACACACAGAAAGTCCAAGGTCTTCCATCTGGATCCCAAGGGCACAACCCTCCCAATACCACCTGAAACTCACTAGAAGGCTTCAGGGTCTCAGAACCCTGAGAACCCTCTCTCTTTCCTTCAGAGAACTGTGCAGCCATTCGATGATCCTGTAAACATAGCTAAAACTTTGAGAATGATTTTTATAAGCATAGAATTAAATGTTGAAACATAGAGCCTAGACTAAAATGTTATAGGCCTTAAGAGTAGAGGGGAATCCATTTTGACATAGTCAAAGAAGGCTTCAATAGGAAGAGAAAATTGTAAGATGTAAAGAAGGCACCTCAGCAGTGACTTATAGCTCAGTTGCATGGGGAAAGAATGGAGAATAATAATTAGCACTGACTCTCTCATGCTGGACTTCTCTCAGCTATGCAGAATGTGGCACTCTCTCCTGCCTCTGAGTCTAAACACTTGCTGTTTGCCCTGCCTGGCAAAACCTTCCCCAGCCCTGGATCTGGTGACCACATCCTCTGTGGAGCTTTCTGCGGTCCCACACCTAGCTAGGCATTAATGCTCCTGTAACACTTTGATACTTTCTGCTCCATAATTATTTGTAATCATTGGCTGTTTATACTTATACATCCATTACAATGGCTATTCCACAGATGCAGAAACTGCCCTGTTCTCTTACCATTCTGTCTCCAAAGCTAACGCCTAGTAGAAGCCCAACAAGTTGGCTTGTAACAGTCATGGCTGCATATTCACAAGCCTTATTTTATTTCATCTTCAATATGACAAACTCAGTACTTCTCCCATTATTTGAAGTGAAGAACCTGAGGCTTACAGAAGCTAATTCATGTATCCCCATCCCACCCAGACAAGGCAAATCTCCAGCCAGGTGTGCCTGACCTCAAAGTCCATCTTGATAACCATTAGTTGTACCTGCCTGCTGACAGACAAAACATCGAAGCAGGGATGTAATGGCCTTGCATGGTACAAGAAGCTCACCTGGCTACAACAGATAATGCACAGGCCACAGACTGAAATTAAACATTTACTGAATGCCTGCCATGTGCCAGGCACAAGCTGAGCTTCCGCATAGGCTATCTTATTTGTTCTCAAAGTCACCCCAGGTTTGGGTTGATTATCTCTACTTCACGGTGGAGAATTAGAGATGCTAAGTAGCAAGAGCGCTCACACAGCTGGTAGGCAACAAAGCCAATGGGGTGGGAACTATGCACCCACAATGAATTTGGGGAGATTCGGGGGTACACTTTTTGAAGATTCTTCCTCCTTGGCCCTGATCCCCAGTTTCTGTTGCATCTGGGAAATTGGCACTGATGAGTGTCAATTTCCAATGAGTTTTTCTTACCAACTCTGATCTACAGTTAATTTTTTTTACCAAAGCCTTACAATATTTAACTGAAACATTAATGGACACCATTAAAAGTAAACAGCATCTTGGAAAAGATCAGTAGAAATGCAGAGACCCTGCATTGGGGGATGTGTAGCACTGATACATGTTCAGACTGTGTCCAAATCGAGGGTGGCCCTTAAGGCAAATTATGTGGCTCGTTGCCAGGGCAAGCCAGAGTTGTAAGAACCAAAT
This sequence comes from Heterocephalus glaber, assembly GCF_053883595.1. NCBI lineage: Eukaryota > Metazoa > Chordata > Mammalia > Rodentia > Bathyergidae > Heterocephalus > Heterocephalus glaber. The sequence goes on along the minus strand of NW_028258296.1, from coordinate 12,190,333 downwards.
TACAGATCAGCTCCTCGTTAAAATTGGATTTGACACCTCTTTCCTCAGGGGATTGGGAATTATCTTCCAGCATGCATGTTAGAACATCAGCCCATCTGCAATTTAAGTTTAGATCTCAATTCTGGATGCAAAGAAATCCTTGGGCTGTGGTCAGAAGCAGAGAGAAAATCCTACAAAGGTTGCACCATTAAATGACATCCACAGCATCTGTCCCAGCCTCTAGGGAACTGGGTCACATGTTCTTGCTGCTCTAACACCCAGGACTCAGCGTGGTGCTGAAAAGACAAGCAGAGAACACTGGCGTAGAGGGGCTGGAAGCCTGGGTGCTGGCCCTACTCGACTGCTCACTCATTCTTTGACCTTGGAATCTCCAGGTTGCAAGGAATTGTTAAGGTTTGTGAGTCCAGACACTTTACTGATGTTTGGAGCCCTTCGGTAGCATGGCTGCAGAGTGGCGATTCGGTTTACACTTTCCACTCAAGTGATAGAAAAATCATTACTTCTGTTCCCTCTCCAGTATGCTATCACTTCGGAGAACCTTGGAGAAGGAATCATCGTTACCCAAAGATTGAGGTTGGAAAAAACCTGATGTCTGAAAGGCAGCTAGCTTTTTTTTTGAGTATATTTGTGCCACATAATAATCACATTTATCTTGGGGAACTGGTGCATATACTATCACATCTTGATCATTTTTACTCTCCCTTTCCTCCTCCCTCACTCCTCACCCAGAGCTCCTTCCAATCTCCAGAGTCCACTTCCCTGTTTCCTGCCATCTCTCTTCTATTTTCCTCTTTAAATTATTTATATTTTGTGTTCCTCATATTAGAAAAATTACTATGTGATATTTAACTTTGGTGCCTAATTTATTCCACTCAGCATTATGGTCTCAGGATCCACCTGTTTTCCTACAAATGGCCAGCTAATTCTTCTGGATTCAGAAAAGGAAAACACGTCACTAGCCCACCTATATCAAAAGGGTTGCCAATTATTAATCAAGAGTAAATGGTTGTGTAAGGTTCCAAATTAAAAATCAGAAGATGAATCCTTGACATAACTGGCTTGCCTATAGAATGAAAAGAAAACTCTTCAAATGTTAAAACTTTAAAACAAAGTTTTCCACATACCAAACTGACATACTGTATAGAGAAAGAGATACCTGAAGTATACAGCCCACATGTAAACAATAAAACGAACTGACTTCATAGCAATGCTGCAGTTGTGCTTGTGGACTGGTGAAGGGTCACAGATTGCTACCAGGCTGCAAAGGGACAGGAGTTTGCACTAGAACCTAAATCAACTTGGTCTCTAAGCACACTTTTGGCTTTCGTAGATTGTGCATGTGTACATGTGTGTGTGCGCGCGCGCGCGTACATACACCACTTTCTGGGGTGTATTGGTTTACATTCCAGAGCAAGCCTCTTATCTTGGCCTAAACAGCAATAAACAGCTCACAGAATGACCACTCCGGGGAGCACTGCTGGTAATAAAGTGGGCGTTCCCTGTAGTAGCAGTGGTTCTACCTATCCTGTGACCCTTCTTTCTTCACACTGTGAAGTGCCAACCCCCAGAACCACCCAGCATGGCACATCCACTGTCACATTCAGAAGCAGGCGCACGGCTTCACTGAGATCACTGCACAGCCTTCTGGAAGCCCCTGGCCTCCCAACAATCGGACACATGGCCCAGCCTGCCGCACACTGCTGCTGCAAACCTCTGCTGGGACTCAACCTCAACACTCCGTCCCCACTTCCAATCCTCTCCAGTGTCCAGCATCCGCTTCCCCCTTTCAGTTGAATCACCAACCGCTTCCTGCCACTCTTCAACCCCCTAGAGTCATTCCCTGAACACAACAGGAACTTGCCTCCATCTGTGCCTTAACTCATGTTGCTCCTCTACTTGAAATGCTCTCCCTGGTCTCCATGGAGCTCATGCTCTGATGCCAGTTCAGATAATGCTTCCTCAGGAAGATTCACGAACTGTCACGGAATGAATCACACATCGGATCCTCAGTTTAGTGCCATCCGTAACAGGGCCGGCTGGGCAATTTTACAACATACCTCTGCCTCAGATTCCCTTCCCTTGAAACATGAATAATAACAATACTTCCTTCATGGGATTGATGGGAAAATTACATTAGTTGATCTTTGTAAAACATTCGCATAGTGCTTGACATATAAAAAGTATTCTGAAAATTACTGCACTCCCATTACACTTATTGTGGGTACCATATCCTGGTATTGTATGTATCACACTGGTATCTCCAACCTAGTCTAAGTTTTTGAAAGGCAGACCTGTAATGGGCCTCCATGATACCTTCCCCTTTATCCCAGGGCAGAGTCAGGTGCACAAAAGGCACTAAGTGCAACTGTGATCCATGTGTAAGGATACACACAGGTGAACCACGAGCAGATTGACTCCAGGCACTGCCCAGGGCTCCAAAGGCGTTCAGAAAAGGACGCTAGGCCGATCCCCAACCTAAGCCACTAGAACTACAGACCCACCACCTTCAACTCACACCATTCTACTCTGTCCCCCAGAAAGAGCCTGTGTTTCCCACCTTTACTTTGGTCTCTGAAATTTGGAAAAGAAAGTTGCGTCGCTCTCTATGATGACTCAAGCCCTGCTTCAACGACACAGAAGCCTGGCACAGTGGAGAGGACCCCAGCTAGGCAGCCAAGGGCCTGGGTGGAGTTCCTTCCTCAGTCATTTGCCAGTTTGGGGATCTGGACAAACCCCCAAACACCAGTTTCTTCTTCGGTCAAATGTGGATACTACTTTGATCCAGTTAAGGAGACAAACAGGCAACAGAGGAAGTGTGTAGTTTACATTACAAAGCACTAAGGAAACATCAAGAGCTATTATTAGATGTTAGTAAAGCTAGTAATTACCAAGTACTTACTTACTGACAGGCGCTATGCTAAGTACTTTGTACTTTATCATATTTAATCCTATAACCAGTGAGGTAGCCACTATCATCTCCTATGGTAATTAAGGTAACTGTTAAGGGGCTGATTCTCCCTGGCTTCAGTTAAAAAAGAAAGGGAGGAGAAGGAAAAAGAGGAGGAGGAAAAATAGAAGGACAGCAGCAGCAACAGCAAAAACAACAAATAGAGGAAGAGAGGGATAAATTTCCTCATAAGATGGCGGAGTTGCTCAAAGAGCTAACAAATCCGTGACCACGCGGCCAGGCTGGCTGGGTGTGAGGGCAGCCGTGGGGTGGTGCTGGGGGCTGCTGTCTAGACTAACACACCTAAAAATCCCTCAGTGTCAGGGGGCTCTGTGTCCTAGATTCAGATTCCTAGGCTAGAGAAGTTCATTGGCCTCTGGGAGTAGAACTGCACTGCACATCTATGAAAAGGAAGAATTGCTCAGTGAGCCAGAAAGACATCCTTCGGTCTGTTACATTCCCACTCCACAGGTCATGACTCTGACCAGTGCTTTGCCCAAGGTTCCGTGGCTGGTCATTGGCAGAGCCAGGTGTCAACCCAAGCCTCTGATATGAAAGTAGACTTGGAGATGCCCCACTACACTGCTTACTCGCCAATGAAATGAGCACAGGAAATCACCCCATAAGCATTTTCACCAAGTTGTCAGAAACTGACACACATCCCACCTTTGTTCCCCGCAGAGACCATCTGCTGGGGTGCCAGGAGCACCCCGGGATCTGAATATGACCTCCTCCGCTTACTAACAACATGATTTGACCGGGCCGGGGATTTAGCTCAGTGGTTCCGGCGCCCACCCTGCAAGCGCAAGGTCCCGAGTTCAATCCCCAGTACCCAAAATATAAAACCAACATGATTTGACCAGTTTGTTAAACTTTTTGGCTCTCTTTGCTCTGAGTTAATATACTTAAGGGATTTCAAACCATGCTTGGCGCAAAAGACTTAAAACAGCCAATGTAACCTTAAAGAACTAAATTGAAGCAATAGCATTACTCAATTTCAAAACTTACAATGAAGCGACAATATTCAAACCAGCTCAGTTGCAATAAATGAACAGATACAGTTCAATGTAGCAGAACAGACAGACCTAGAACAATCTCATACAAATAAAGTCAACAGACTTCTGACAAAACAACAAAAGCAACACGTGGAGAAATGATAATCTTTTCCACAAAAGGTGCTCAAAGAATTGGACACACTTATGCAAAAAAAAAAAAAAAAAAAATCTAAATACAGACTTTGGATCTCACAAAAATTAGTTCAATCTGGGTGCAAGACATAAATGTAAAATACAACTATTAAATTTTAGAAGAGAACAAAGGAGAAAATCTAGGTGACCTCTGTAAGCATGCTATGCTAATGATAAAGACTGTTGTGCTTATGTCTTTCCACAATGTTAGAATGTATTGAATGTCAATAGATTCACAAGCCACATCAGTGCCTTTACTTCACTGCATATTTTCTATTTCCTTGATGACCAAAGCAATCACATTCTTTGTTCAATTCCAATCTTAATCACTACTATTTTAACACCCAATTATTTTAACATCAAATTACACATCGCACTTCAAACAGTTGTATTAGGCTGCAGAAAGTGGCAAAGAGTCAAGTGTCTGCAAGAGTTGAAGAGTTAATGCAAACTTAGCATCCCTGCAGGAATCAGGTTGGGCTAGTGACCCAGTCCTGGAGCTCGGTGGAGACACACAGGCAGAGGGTCTGGACGGTAGCACCAAAGCGGGCAGCAGCCATGCAGACAGGATGACACTCAACTGAGTCCAGGGAGTTTGCCATCTCCTGGGCAGAAGCTGTGATGAGTACTCCAAAGAGGTCTGTGATAAAGTGACACCTCAGAGTGCCATGCTGAGGCTGAGATGTCTCCTTCTCTGTGTCGCAGAAGAGATGGTTGCACTGGTTGTTGGTCTAATGTGTCCAATGAGCTCACAAGTGGCAATCTTTTATTAGCACAAATAAGTCACTTTTCAGTCTGTGCCTTGTGGTTGTACTGGGCAGATGGTGGTTGTTTACCTGTACAAACAAAATGCTGAGTCATCTACCTTAACATTTGTGTCCAACACGGAGTAACTCAGTGTCGCAGAGATGCAGAGAACACAGAAACCACCAGGCTTGCCTTGTATGAGCAAATGAACCTGTTCTATTCACCCAAGCGCAAAACAGGCTGGCTGACTCTGAGCTAGAATCAGCACAGAATTGGGGGAGAGCATAGTCTGGTTGCTAGGCAACTGCCAGGCCTTGGTCAGAGGATTCATTGCCTCATGGAATCTGGAAGCAATGATGGGGTGGTCTGAGCTCCTCGGACCGGTGGCATTACAGATGTTTCTTGGTGCCAAGTTTGTCTATAATAGCTCTTCCCAGGAGCAGCAGTTTCCC